>NC_056746.1:384834253-385036753 GCF_019279795.1 Protopterus annectens
CAGTCACATGGCATACCTGTGTGCATGCATACACACATACAATACCAACACAGCTAGGGCAACCCCATACCTACACACACCACATCACCACAGCCAAATTAATAATTAAACCCCCTCACTCACACACATGGTGTCAAAAGTATGGCTCAGCCTAGGTCTCTGGCAAACCGACAACACACCCTGTGCATATGATGATACCTGTGCCACATCCCTGTCATCCATAACATCGATGCAGGGACAGGCTAATATGGTTCTGATGCACAGGGTGACTGTACTACAGTGACCAATGTAATGCTGTGTAACATGTTGTTATCAGTAAAGTTTAATGCTTACATGTCAGGAAGTGTAGCTGTTCAGCCATGATGCATTATAGCTGTTATTAACACTGAGTGATTGTGGTCTCCATTATGTATTCCATTTGTGTTGTAGGTGTCCATGTGTCAGCAGGATGATGGTCTGCTGTTGTATCCTACAAGGGGTATGGCTGTGGCATATCCTGGGTACAGATGAACATGTCACAGGTCTGTATAACAGTTACTGCATGTGCCACATGGCCAATAGGTCTGGGGTGGTGTATACAGGTGAGTGCATGGTGGCTGATGTCAGCAGCCCTTCTACAGTGGACAATGGTAAGTGTACTGGGTGGTACATACCACATGTTTTGAGTATAACACAACCAGTGGCTTTGGTGTTGATGCAGTACACAGAAAATACTGTAGACATGGATGTATGTACCTGTGCAAGAAACCCATTGTAGCCTATGTAATTCCACCAAGACAGAATAGGCACAACAACCTATTGGGAAATAAGCAGTCCGCTAGTTTAATGTCATTGACGATGGTACTGGCAGGGTATATGTCCCCTTCCCCAATGTAGTATCTGTATCAATATCAATATCAAGTATCAATATCTGTATCTGTATCAATGTATCTGTAGAACCACAGATAGTGTGATAGACAACTACTTAACCTGTTAACATGAACTGTACAGTATTACGGCCAGCTAAGCAGGGGGATACACTCAACAGTAACTGCAATGATGGTGGCTGTGTCCACAAGAGGCACACCCAACTATATATACCAACCCCAGTATCCCTGTACACCTATACAGTGGAGAAGAGGGCAGTTACACATTTACCACTAGTTGTGATGGAATGTATTTCCACAGAATGATGCCTGTGAAATGTTAGCATATGTCAGGCAGTTCTCAGACAGATGACCTCCTGGGACATGTATATTCTGCAAACAGAAATAGATTCCTTCACATATACACACACTCTTACTTGGCAACACTAGGACTAGAACCCTTACCTAGGTATGTAGTGCTACTGGTGTGTGTGGCCTTAATTGCACACACCACACAGCTTTTAGGATGAGGTGGGTTCCAGGTTACATGTTACATGAAGAACATCCCCAGGCTTGTACAGTATGGTAATGGGGGGTGTACTGGTTGTTTATGGACAATACATAGTGTGACATACTGTCATATACACATTGACAAACACATAACAGTCATACACACATCTGAGAGACCTGGGCTTATCAGTGTTAACTACCTTGTCAGTGTGTCAATTTTGTTACAGATATGTTGCACACAGGACATGCATAACCGGGCTGGATAGTGTTATCAGTTACCTGTATGGTTGATGGTGACAGTGGTTCCCATACAGTGGAATGTGAGACATGTACTGGGGGTACCATGGTATAAAAGGCAGTATACCCAGCACCCACACCCCACAGTAGATATTGTACGGATTGCAACCCATGACAACACTCTGACATACCCACCATCACACATTGACCAGGACTGCAATACAACCCCTTGTCTATCCCAAGAGTGCTACTACAGGGATATGCATCTAATGCACATGCCACAGGGATAGTAGGGTGATGCATTGTCATGGCTCTCCTACGGTCAGCAACATCACTATCCCTAATACTGTGTGGCCAGGTTATTGTATTAGGAGAATGTGGCCTAAGAATGCTGTATACTACACATATACACACATGCACACATACACACACATGCCAGAACTCAGAGGGTATCCCATGCCTATCAACCCATTTGTACAACAGTGTTGTGCTGGTATTGTAAGCCCCAGGTAGCCCTTAGGGAAAATAGTGTAACAAGGTACATGTAATGTCCAGTACAGCAGCAGCCACATCTAAGGCAATGGGGGGTGTGGTGAGTATGAAGAGCCTCAGGTTATTCTCAACTACAGGTCTACAAACACACAAACACTGTTATTCTCAGTAATGCACACGTACACATTTGTCAGTACTAGGGTCCATCAGTGCAGGTGTTCATAGGTGTGTACCAGGCTATTATCCATGGAGAGATGGGAAGTGTAGGTGATGTGTGTAAAGTGGTATCATGCCACCTGCCATGTACCAGCAGGCCAACTATCAATAGATACCACAGGGGTGATCCTCAGGGTGAAAGTTACATGCAACAGCCAATCATCTGGTTGCTTCTGGCAGAGGGCCAGTGAGGTGCTCCACTTGACATGTATGCAACATGTATTATGTAACATGGTCAGTGTCTGTCTTGGAAACCTGTATCCAAGCATGTTCTGTTGACTGTGGTAGTGTAGTTGAGGTATCCATGGAATGTGGTGCTTACAGGGTGTGGATTTCTAGCTGTGGCATTCATAACACAGCTGGGCAGACATGTCAGTGTCAGTCAAGCATAGATTGCCTGTAAGTAGCCAAGATGGATACCTGACATCTGCACATCTGTACAGAAGACAGACAGACATAAGCTAGCCAACTGGCTATGCATTTGGAAGAATATGTTGACAGGCAGACGTCTGACACCGATAGGTATGCCATTACTAAATGACAGCAGCCCTCACTGATGTGCTGTACACACAGTAGTCTACAGTTAATTTCCACATATCAGATCAATATCCAGTAGGAAATATTTAATGAGACACAGCTCACACACCAGGAACATGACAGTGAGGACTCAGAGTCCATCTTTGCATGCAGGGGTGTTTTGTTCCAGTAATAAAATCTGCAATCTACTCTTACTTGGGAAAGCACTGTCAACAGTAGTAATGTAATGATACACTACATGCCAGTGTGACTGCATATAACCTAGGATACTACCCATGTATGTAACACATTCAAATGGAAAAGAGTGTTGTACAAACCATATATACTCAGGTGTCCCAGACAGTAGACTCATTCCCCTTGCTACGGTAATGGTAGCACATAGACGCATGTTATGTACAGGGCATTAAATACACTTATTAAAGATGTCATTACCCTGCTATTTTATCAGACTGGAATGTGAGCACTGGTTACCAGGGCTGAGCCATGCTTAGCAGGTTTCAGCATTGCTGCAATATAAATGCTAAGCAGATTTGCGCACTGATAAGCGAAGCCTACACGGTGTAAGTGTCTGTATGTTTAACCATACGTTAGCAGCGCTTACCTTCGCGCAAACCCACTTAAAGCTACTAAAAACTTCCTTAACCACTCTGTATCCAACAGCCCTTGTTCTGCCCAGCAGCAAAATAAACAGCCCTTGCAGGTCTTGAATCTAGGACCCTGTACACTACAGTCACAGCAGTTAACCACTAAGCCAACACAGCTGTGAAGACAGCTGTTGTTTTTCTAATATATCTGTCAGTACACATACTGAACAGTATTAAACAACTGCTATGGCTTCTACAATACCGTAGTACTTGTTAGTGATAGTACTGTTGAATCACGTATGTTGTTATATCTAAATATACACATATCAGATAAATACGGTGTGATACATCTGGGAAGGTATATACAACAGTCATGTTTACACATAACAAGGAAATGGATATATTATATATATATATATATATATATATATATACATATGTAGAGATATGTGTACATGTACATACACATATATATTCATATATATGTATTTATATACATCTGTATATTGCATTATATATATGGTCATATATAGATCTATTTATATATATATATATATATATATATATATATATATATATATATATATATATATATATATATATTTATTTATGTCTATGTATATATATATTTATATATATATATATATTTATTTATGTCTATATATATATATATATATATATATATATATATATATATATATATATATATATATAGATATCTATAAATATATGTGTGTGTGTATATATATATATATATATATATATATATATATATATATATATATATATATATATATGTAAACATATATATACCTGTATATGTATGTATATGCATATATATATATATATATATATATATATATATATATATATATATACATATATATGCGTGTGTGTGTGTGTGTGTGTGTGTGTGTATGTGTATGTATATATATCTTCATATATGTATGTATATATATATATATATATATATATATATATATATATATATATATATATATATATGTGTATAAATATCTATATAGATATATATGTGTGTGTGTGTGTGTGTGTGTGTGTGTATATATATATATATATATATATATATATATATATATATATATATATGCACATATATGTTTAACATATGTCCAGAACATGTAGTGTAGCCATACCTCAGCACCAATAATCGCAACCTCTTAGTGCAAGGGGATGTCATGTAAGTATTGCAGGTATAAATGTAGAGTATTGCTACTGTAACGGGTTGTCTTAACAAAAATGTTGTGTGTGGGAAGTCACATCTGATATTGACATGTACACCATCAGTTACTGACAGACATCCTAAGATCATCATAGTACAGTACCACAGATATCACAGTAATGGTCCTGTACAATACAGCAGAGATATGACCAATAAATGTGGGCGGTCTGACACACTCTGGTTAGTCCAGAGGTATACGCAGAATCCCTTAGTACAAGACGTGTAGACCAAGCCTGACAAAGTGGATGTTAACAGACATGTAAATGGGTATATCACGTAAATAATGGAATAGATATGCTCACACAGTTTATGCATTCACACACTCCTGTCTGTCCTGACACATAATAACTGGAGGAGCAGAGGTCACAAGCCCACATACTACCCACTAGTTAGTGACATACATCTGTACAGCATCCCACTGCTTTGTCAGACGTACACAACAGTTATGGTGGCCCGGCAGCAGTACATGTAACAAATATCTGGACATAACATCACACTGGGTAAGTACACTGAGCTGCTAGACATGTCACAAAGTATTATGCAAACTACAGGCAGACTGACACAACAGTGGCCTACATTTCTTATGGGGGAATACACATGTACCTACAAATATAGCAGGCTCTACAGGCATGTAACAGCATAGAGTAACAGACACCTGTATGAAAGAGCATACCCACAACCAATCTGAATACAGCCACAGCCACATATGGTAAGTGTGCTTAATATTACAGTATATGGACTGTCTGATCAACACCATCCTCATATGTGCCACTCACACACTAACCCTACATATACTGAGCAAACACACAGTGTATTCCGATGCCTGACTGTGGTATGGGACATGTGTTAGTTTGGCCCTACAAACATGTACGCCGATAGGGTACCATACACTGGAGCAGCATGCAACATCCGATAGAACAGGACCAAGAACAATGACATCTACCACACAGGCCAAGGTACATATTCGCAATACACACTCTGTCGACAAACACCATACATACACAGACCTCACTACTGTACACACTACAACAGAATGTCCAGGTTTTGTCCTCAAATATAAGCCCTACTATACATAACATTTCTAGCAGTCTAATATCTCACTGACTTATCAGGTATGATGTCAATAAATAATGGTGTACTGAACATGTGCACCTCTTACTGCATGACATATGTACAAAGGTTGATGGAGTTGTGGCTGGAGGCACAAACACAGGGCCAATATTGACATGTTGCTGTGATATACTCATACATTTACTGGTGTAACAGGGTTTGTTGTGACATATGTCTTCTGAGGGATATGAAGTCAGTAACTTTCATGGCTGTCACCATGTACTGACTGCAATCCTCAGACTATGCTACTGCATTTCTAAAGATAGGCCATCTGTGAGTAACACAACACATGTAAGACTCCAAACACTGGCCAGTCTGCAGATAGCCCTACAGCTGAGAGTCTCATCAACCACATAACACGTCATGACGTCACCTGTCATGACAGGTATTAAATCATGTAGACCAGCCATATCCACACAAACCCTGTTAAACCATTCATTACTTCAAATGTAGAAAAGCAAGACTTACATTCTGTACTCATGTCTGGAACATCCCCCTCCTGTTTGTTGGCCTGTCTCCACAGTGTATGTTGTAAGAGGTTTATCCCACTACCCTCTGTGATGCTGTTTGCCAGACACCGAAATGAAGTCCTGCTCACAGTGAATGAAAAGAGCCAACACCCACATGATGTTCCTAGTTATAGGAGTGTGTTTTCATTCAATTGGCTATGGGAATGTTACCACAGCTGTTCCACATGCAATCATCTAGTGGGGGACTGCAATTCATACACAGGCCATCAGCTGATCATGAGCATCACTTACAAAACACAAGCTGCTGCCTAAGCAAAGCAGGTGTACTTTTCCACATCCACCAGAGAAGGAGTGAGAGGGACAGACAGAGACAAAGTTAGAAAGGAAGAGGGTAGGAGAGTAAGAATTAAGAATGTTTGTGTCACACACTTACCAGTACGGAGTTTCAAACCCCTGCTTGACTGTGTATTGCTATTACATTTGTATGCAGTTATTGCATGTTTCACAGAGCTTAGATGTTGAAGAGCTTTCCAAAGGTATATTTGAAGGTGAGTGACATCAGCAACAGTGATAAAGAAGGAATAAGGTAGGTGTAATACATGTGCCTGTCCACAAAGGCAGGTGTCAAGGACGACACAGCTACACTCTCTCCGCGACTCACACACATTATCACCGTTGGCAGGGTCAGGATTAGATTTCCTAACTAACTAGTTTGCTACACTACAGTATTGCGCAGGTATCACATGCACCACAGAGGTTATCAAGCTGATATATGGGCTAAGGGCAGGTCAAGGTGACTGACATCAGGAGGCATGCTTCAGTAGGGCAATGGGAGGTGTAGTGAGTGGGAATGGCTTCCAAATCATTAATCTCCACACACACACACACACACACACACACACACACACACACACACACACACACACACACACACACACACACACACACACAGACACAGGTTTGCCAGTACTGACATGCATGTGTTCATTGCTTCACAGGTGTGTAGTGGTTGACTGTGCCAGAAGGCTGTACAATGCTAGGAAAAGGGTATACCTTGGCATCAGGCCACATGACAATGGTCTGCAGTGTAGCTCAGGGATGTAGTCCATGGATTGGCCCACACAGGTGGGTATTGTATTCACCATCCACTAATCTGGGTTACTATTGTGGGTGGCCAGTGCTGTGCAATGCTTGCCATGTATGTGCTCTGTATTCCATAACATGGCTGGTGTCTGGGATGTGCATATGTCCCACACGCATGTTCTGTAACATGTGGAAGTGTACCTGGGGTGTCTGGGGCATACTGTGTGGACAGATTGTTATCATCTTCCTGACCTCATGTGGTGAGAACTGGCAATGGAACTCAGGTTGATCCTGCACATACATTGACAGCATGATGCAGATATTCACTGGTGTTAGTGGTATGTGTCCATACACGGCATGTGTATAAGGCATCCTTTGTGGGTTACATTTGCTGACTCTACAGTTGTTGCAGGCGTCCAGTGGGGAACATAGCAAAGGACCACTGTAAGCAATTATTTTCCTATTGTAGGGATGGAACAGGGTGCCATGTCCTCTGTAGTCCACTGCAATCACACCATGGTTACAATCTGTGAGCAATATGGAGGGAACTACCAACATAGTGGTTGTTGCCTAGCCAAGTGTGTTTGTGTATGAGACATGAGTGGAGAGTGTTCTCTGGGTAATACACAGGTTGCCTATATTGTTTCCCAATCCCTGATGTCACATGTAGGGGTATGGATTGCCTACACCAGCCTCTCTGCTGTTTGACATCTGTTGTCCTTGTAAGGTGCACATTGTGTCATATAATAGGTCCTCCATATAAGAACTTTGCACAACCCGCCCCCACAATGAGTCCTGTTATTACACAATCACATCTACCTCCACACAGGATACTGATGACAAACACACACACACACACACACACACACACACACACACACACACACACACACACACACACACACACACACACACACACACTCTTGACAGTGTTGAAATTCAAACCCCTACCTAGGTATGTATTACTACTATAATGTACTGCAATTATAGCATGCTCCACAGAGCTTATAGGGCTACCCCTTCCCCAAAGGTGTATTTCAAGGTGAATTACATCAGCAGGCTTGCCAAAATAGGGTGATGGAAAGTATAGTGACTGAATGGCCTCAAAAGCATCAATTCCTACACAGACAAACAAACACACAAGAGTTTCACAGTTGCCATGTCTAGAATTAGAACTCCTACCTAACTAGTACATCACACTACAGCATTACGCAGTTATAGCACATGCCATGGAGCTTACAGGGCTATTTCTTCCCCAAAGCAGTATTTCAAGGTGAATGACATCAGGCTTGCCAAAGTAGGGCAATGGAAAGTGTAGTGACTGTGAATGGCCACAAAGGCATTGATCCCTACACAGACAAACAAACACACACACACACACACACACACACACACACACACACACACACACACACACACACACACACACACACACACACACACAGTTGCCATGTCTGGGATTAGAACTCCTACCTAACTAGTTCATCACACTATAGCATTACACAGTTATAGCACATGCCACAGAGCCTACAGGGCTACTCCTTCCCCAAAGGTGTATTTCAAGGTGAATGACATCAGCAGGCTTGCCAAAGTAGGGCAATGGGAAGTGTAGTGAATGTGAATGGCCTCAAAAGCATTGATCCCTACACAGACAGATGCAGACAGAGTCTCACAGTTACCATGTCTGGGATTAGAACTCTTATCAAACTAGTACATCACACTATAACATTGCGCAGTTATAGCACGTCACAGAGCTTATAGGGCTACTCCTTCCCCAAAGGTGTATTTCAAGGTGAATTACATCAGCAGGTTTGCCAAAGTTGGGCAATGGGAAGTGCAGTCTGTGTGAATGGGCCATAAACCATTCATGTGAAAGCACACACACAACACCCAGTCACACACAGGTTTACATTTAACAGGAATGTGTATACAACTGCTAGATGAATAATGACTTGTACAGTCATGTTACACAGTTATCATAAGCACCACAGACACTACAGTGTTGAGGGATACCAGAAGCAAATGTCTACAGTGATTGTCATTTGCACATCATAGGGTTTTAGCCAATTGGATGTGTGGTGAGTGGGATAGGCCTCTTGACGGGAAGCTCTTTGTCACTGTCTGTCACTCTCTTCCATACATCTATGTATGTGTAAGTTTGGCCTATTACAGTGTGTTGTCCTTGGAGATATGTGTATATTCCTATCCAATGTGTGTGCAAAGCATGACTGGTGTGCAATGTGGACTCTGTGCACAAACATCTGCAATTGTCAGATATGTATAGTCCACTGTTGTTGCCAGACATGGGCTTCATTTCTATATGTGTGGGAGCATGCCCAGTATGACTTTTCAGTATTTTGTTGTCAGACATGGGCTTCATTTCTCTAAGTGTGGGAGCATGCCCAATATGACCTTCTGTACTGAATGTGTGAATCCATTCCAGGTAGGTTGTACTCCAGCGCAGGTTTTTGTGTTCTACACCTACAGCTAGCAACCTGTTTCTGCAAGATATCTGTAGATTGGTTGACAATATGGGGTCACAATGGGCAAAGGATAGTGGGACACTGTAACTAATTGTGCCTGTGCTGCTTCTGCTACATGGTTTTGGTGTTAGCAGAGATATTCAGACATATGTACTGTTTTACACTGTGATGTTTTATGTCATCAAGTATGGTCAGGTATACATATTTGCTTGCATTAATTTCTTGGGGAACACAAGATGAATGAAGCTGTGTCCATTATTGTGGTCTGCAGCCTACATATTCTTGCGCAATCATGCCATTCTGGAGGGGGAACTGCAGACACTTGCTGATGGGTCTATTTAAATGGTTCAGCACCTTGGTACTGTGGTGGGTGAGGTTCCCATGCTTGTACATCCATTGACGTGACATTATGGCCATATCCTGCTGTGGCCATATCTCACAGCTGTATAGATTCACATAGGTTACCCAGAGTCAGGGCTCATCTTTCTGGTCATTACACCTTCACATTGTGGTTTACTGGCAGGTTTGTAGCCACCCATTTCTGTGTTTGCAGGCAGGGATAGTATGTGCACACATCTGAGTTTCAGACTTCACACACTTCATGGAGTCCATGCTTCTACCCCCCCTCTGTTATTCTATCCTCTTCCGAACATTATGCAAACATTATCTGATAAGTAACCCTATAGTTATCACTTCATCCCAGCAGTATTTATAGGTTGGTCCACAGTTCATGAAGTAAGACATGGTGGACATGCTACTGGGATTTGTCAACATGGCCTTGCATTTGTTTTCTGTGGACTGTGTTATGTTGTTATTTAGGAGTCCATGAGATGACATACACTATCAGTACAGGTGAGACACAGGCCTTTGACAGAGGACTGTAGGGCATTTGGTAGTGATGCAGGCCATCTGTAGCAGGCTGGTGCATTGTGTCACTCCTATAGTCCCAGGCTGCAAGCCACTATATTCCCCTGGGGTAACTAGGTAGGTGTGCATGGTGTTAATGTCAATAGTTTCATCCTTATTGATCCACTGGTGTGGATGCTGCTTACAGCTATGGACACACCTGCATGGGACACCTCTTCAGCATGCTGCATTCTGTGGCCATTCCCATACAGAGGTGGGGGTCATATTGTACTCATTCCCAACAGCAGGGATAAGACCTGTGAGGTACCTGTGGCTGATGGTGGGGTGAGCCTGGTGCTAGGGAAGCTACTTGGAGCTGACTCACAGATACATGTGGGCATTCCACTTATGCTGGCTTGTGCAGGGATATCAACAGTTTCTCAGTACTTCATACCTGTGCCTTTTGTGGTCTGCCAGTATTTGGCCAGACAACATCAGTATTCCACACTACACAGCCAACTAATGTGCTGCTAACCTGTATGTACAATTCTAAAGGTGTGTCCATTTAACAGTAACGTTTTATACCCTCTCTGTCTAGGGTACTTCCACCTGTATACTGTTTGTATGTCTGGGCCCACGTTCATGCCATGTCCATCTTTCAGATGGTGACAGATATTACATCCGAACAATTAGTATGGATTAATACTGGAATGTGTATTGCTGGGATGCGATGTGTTTGGCACTGCAGCTGTGAGAACTTGGCCCTGTCATCAACAGTACTGGCCATTGGCCAATAGGACACAACCCTCCATGCCTACGTGCTAACCACTTTCACACAATATGCAACACACACCAACCTAACACACATAGCCCTGCATATTGTACATGTGCTACAATCTATCCTGCTACTTTGGCCAGCTCAGGTAATCTGTGCTCCACTGTTATTATATCTACACATACACGTTACTACATTTCTATATAGGACTGCGGGGGGGGGGCACACCTGACAACTGTAAACATTTGCTATGACTGTACTGGTATTTCAGGTACTCTGTTGGCTTCCATTTCATTCTGTATTCTGACCTATCATGCAGACTAGAGGCATATCAGTGTACTACAATTCTTAGGTTTTATTGACCTACATTTCAGTTTCAGACTTCTTACCCTTCAGAACTAACATCCCACTGCCTGACCTGTTGTAGTCTGTCTGTGTAGGTCTGGAGGGGGGCTGTTCCCCATAGCCATCAATCAGAGACCTTAGCACAGCCTTTCTTTGTGTTCGTCTACACCTGTCCTGCTGGCTGAGACTGTTGTTGGGCATGTGAGCCTCACTGACATGCATGTGTGTGTCCTATGGACACACATTTGGCCCACCACATGTCCTGCAGTGGGTTTTGTCACCTTGTCTAGTACTGCCTACTATGTTGACACCAGTATTTGTTAAGGATTTCATGCTGCCGATATAGGTGTCTACTATCTGCTGGCATCCCATTCAGCCACCCGATTCCCTAACATGCTCACATCCATACCATAGATACAGGTAGCAGAACATACTACTACATTCAGCAATTGATAATGAGCGTGACTTACCTTGTGGCTGTGCCAGTATTGAGGATGGTGCTGGAGGGCTGACTGTGTCGGATGCACTTAGTACACTCCCTATACATGGTAGTGTCATGTCTGGCATCTCTTTTACTGTATGTCCGAGTCTGAGTGAGGTGTCATTCCCTGGGTTCCTACCGTGTCAGTGTATGTGCTATGCGTTGCCTCTTTGCCAAGGCCTGGGCATACTGGGCACACCTTCTTCTGCCTACTGGGGCAGGCTCAGGTTGTTCTTCCTCTGAGTCACTCTGTGCCTGTGCAGGCCTTGGCAATAGTGGGCTGCTTTGTGGCCTTGCCCGATGCTGTTCCTGCCGCAGCTGTTAATGCAGGATCATATTGTGTAGCATGGCACATACAATGATAATTTAGGCACATGTAGCTGGTGAGTACTCCAAGGCTCCACCAGATATGACCAGGCACTGGAACTGTGACTTGAGCATCCCAAACACACGCTCTATTATGATTCTGTTCAGTGCATGTGCCTCATTATGGAGTTCTTGTTCAGGTGTGTGTGCATTTCTGATAGGTGTCATCAGCCAAGGCTCCAGTGCGTAACCGGCATCCCCCACTAGGTGGCCATATGGGATGTTCCCATTGGCATATCTCTGGTACAGCTGCATCATATGCCAGATGTGGGAATCGTGATAGCTTCCAGGGCTTCCAGCACACACATTCATTATAATGCCCTGGGCATCGCACACGACCTGGCAGATGATGGAGCGGAAGCCCTTGCAGTTTATGTAGACTCTACCCCACTCACCGAGTGGTGGTTTGATGTGTATGTGCATGCAGTCTATAGCACCCACTACCTCAGGGTATTCTGCTATTTGGTGGAAGAGACGCATATTGCTGGTCAATGCCTCACGGGTGTTGAGGAAATATATGTGCTCACTGGCATGTGCTGACATGGCATCCAGGAACTGGTGGAGTACCCTGGATGCTGATGCCTGTGAGATCCCCATGATATCCCCAGTTGGCCTTTGGAAGGTACTTGTGGCTAGTATTCTTAAGCCTGCACATACCTTGGTATCCACTGGGATGGGTACCCTCTGTTGGTTCTGTGTGTGAAGTGTGGCCGGCACAGCTCAACGATTTGCTGCAGGAGGTCCCTGTCCACCCTATAGTGCTCCAATATCTCCAGCTCATATAGCTCCTGATCAGTTACCCTGGGTCTGTACACTCTTCTCCTTCTCCTCACTGTGGGTTGGTCATCAGCATTCTCATCTTCACCACCCTCAGCCTCTTTCACATGTTGATTTATGAGAGCGAATGCAGCCCCTATCGTTTTGTTGCTTTTGTTAGGTAAAATTTCCCTGTTTGTGTACACCGGTGGTGTAGAGTATGTGGGATAAAACAGAGGGAAAGGTGTTTGCTTAGTTTATAGTAGTGTGCTGGGCTGGGCTGCTACCTGTGTAATTAGCTGATTCTGATACATTACACCTACCATCTGTGCTAGTTCTCCTTGATTACCTTCCTAATGCTGTTTTCCCTTCCCATTGCCTTCCTGTTTAAGCCCCAAGGTGCGCTGCATGAACCCAGTGCTCACATGTGAATGGAGCTGCTAATTCCTGGTTTCATTTGTTTTTCTTTAAACCCCGGTGCACGGCACGCACACCCATTTAGGCAATGTAAAGTGTGCTTGGCAGTTTCAGACACACCCTGTTCCTTAGCTCTGCTAAGCTAAGGCAAACCCGAGCCACAGAGCTCCAATAAGGTTACAGTATGCCTGACACACCCCTCTATGATGTCAGCTAACTCTTAGGCTTGCACCATGGTTTTCCTGCACCTACATGGTTGGGTGCAGGCTAGCCATGAGGGGAAATCTGTGATTCAGTATGATTCCCCTCATTTGCATAGAATTTCCTGCTAATGCCAAGTTTCAAGTCTGACACTGAGCCTTCCCCCTTAGCAACCACTATTCACTGGCCTTGTTGTCTTCTGCCTGACTATAATGGCAAAATTGTGATTTTTCAGAAAAAGCTTTTTTTCAAGGTTTTAGTTTTAATTTTGGGCCGATCCTGTTTGAGCACCGCTGCCCTATGCTTAAACGACCGAAATCGGCCAAAAAAAATAAAAGTTATTTTTTTTTTTTTTGCAACTGTTTTCCATGCCAATGGCCATATATTTGGCCTTTGGCATGCTTTCCACATTATATGCACTCTTTATTTGGAGCTGTCATGGCTCCATTTTGTAGTTTGCAGAAATGTACTCGGTTATGAACAGAGTACATTTCTGCAGGTTACACTAATCCTGCATGGCCAGCTTCCTGGCATGCTAATTCACCTCATTTGCATGGTTTTCTCCTGCAAATGGGGTAATTAGCATACAGGAGCTATGTTCGTGCAGGAATAGTGCAGGAGCGCTCGTGCACATACCGGGAGCTTGTTCCTGGATCTCTCGGTGGCCATATTGCCTCCAGCAGCTCCTGCACTATTCCTGCATGCCATGCAGAGCTTGCTGAATCTTGGGGATTGTCTTCATAATCAGAGCCAGGAAATTCAACAGAAGCCCCACATATTCTCTGCCATATCAAACCATTATTGCAGGTTATTGTATGATTACTTAGTTGTGATTCTCATGCATGCCGTTTTACTTGATTTAATTTCTAACACACTGGCGCCATATTTCACACACCCTCTCTTTATTTGTTTATTTATTTATTTGACAAGTAGGTAGGCCAGACTATAAAAGGTATTGTCCTGCTTTGGCCTTACTTCAAAAATCAAAACACATATATACAGTAATATGTAAAAACAATTTAAAAAATAAATTATGAATACTGCTCATAGACTGGCTAGTGTTCGGTTGACACTGTGCTGAGGTTTTGTCCTTCAGATGAAATGCTAGACTGACACCTCATCTACCTGAACTGGTAGTAGCTCAGGTAGATGTAAAAGATCCCACTGCACCCATCGAAAAGTGTAGGTTTCCAAATTTCCATAAGTAGCATAAATATACCACCTTGTGTATCCCCTGAAAAGATGCTACTAGCATAGTGGGACTAATCTGTCAGGAAAGGATAAATAAATAAAATAAATGAATAAAATATAATAAAATAAAATAAACAACATTTTTTTGTTGTGGTTCCATATTCTTGCCTGTTTTAGCCTTTCCACTGCAAAACAAATTAAAAAATGCCATATTTAATAAATCAACAAAAAAGTGACACTGAAATAAATGCAATAAAATGCGTAGGGGGTGCATCCGCTTTCTGTTGCTCACATAAAATGTAACATGTCTCTTTAATGTGCTTACATTTTGATGACTGCCTGCCTGCCATCTTAGTATTATAGAAAAAAAGCATTACAAACTGAATATCAGTGGCAGGCTTAATTCCTCTCCTTTAGCAACAGGCTCAACATGTATGACTGTAGTAATATCTAAAACCATATTTGGTTAAAAAAACTAGATCATAAATAAGGGATGTCTAATCAACAGAGCTGACTAGTGATAATATTTGACTTTAGGCTGTCACTGTTGCCACATGTTCAGCTGTGAAAACAAGTGTGTAGTTCAGTGAAACTATATACAACAGATCATATTGTTGGTGAATCATGGACTAAATGGATAGTGGGTGCTGTTCCTTTGATTATGTTAATGCTTTTTTTTTGAAGAAAAGCATTGCAATAAAAATTGTGCAGGCACATGCTGGTGCATGTTTACATAAAGATTCCAGGGTATACACAAGAAATAATTAAAATAACCAGAAGTACTTCTGGTTATTTTAATAAAGTACTTGGCAATCTTTTAATAATTTTATTTGTAGAAGACACAGGAGCACAGAAAGTGAATGGGAAATATAACTAGCTTGGATAAGGCAAGGTTTCCATGTTTTAAAGCATGCCTTAATGTTTTAATATACTTTCTTAAGGATCCGATGTCAAAAATAAATGCAGTGAGAGTATAAAGTGATGCTTCTAAAGTAAAATCATTTTGGATAGGTACTAAATGTTTCATCTATTTTTCATAACACTGGTTCATAAATATAATTTACTAAATTTAATAAAATTTTACTTTTCAATGCATGTTGGACTGGAGTTGGTAAATACCGTTTCTTCTAGACACATTTTTGTCATCTTGCTCCAAATTAGAAGTAAAGAAACAGGTCAATAGTTGGTGTCTCTCTTCAACACCTGTAACACCCCTGCCTGTGGCACTGTTTGGTTTAATTCTGACATGTCATCTGAAAATTAACAAGTCACGCGACATTTTTGACCCATAACAGTTCCACCACCTATGCCTCAAGCTTTCAGAAAGAATAGTTTTTCACAAAACTTTAAGCAAGTAAATGGTTTTCATTCTTCACATTTCAGATTTTTTGTTCATCTCAGAAAGTCCTTGTACCGCGATGTTAAATTAGTTTTCAGAAAGATCCCTGAAATTGCAATGCAATATGTTTTAAACCTAAGGTTAATTTATAAGAAGGGCTTATTAAAACATTGTCACAGACTGCTAAAAGTGTACAGCATTACAACATCTAGCTGTTTCAACAAATTTGAAAACAAGATGGTAAAAAGTATCTGCATATTTGTTTTGCTAGCAATAGTGGGAAACGTTGGGTATGCATGCATTATTTTTCTACAGTGCCAATTTTACAGTGAAAGATTCAACAATATCTAAAGGCTGTAGATTACTACTGTCAGCTGCTAATAAAAGTCACAAACTGTTAAAAGGGTATTTGTTTTTAAACCCTAAGGTGCAGCAGCCTTGGGGTTTTCTATATAAAGAATAACAAGGATGGAAGGATATTTTGACTTTTAGTAACTTTTGCCAGATGCATAGCCTGTTTTTCTGCACTGAGAGTTCTACCATTCAATGAAATCTCTTGAGTCTTGTGTAATCACTGCAATCATAGATCTCTGAATAGAACACTTACAGAATATTTTTGCATTTTGTTTTGTATACTATGACAAGCAGTTCTTACACCCTTGCAAGGTGTTTCTCTTCTCATCAGAAGTGAAAAACTAAAAGAAAAATCTAGCCAAGCTAGACTTTTCACTGTGTGATACCTTGAAACCTGTTGCATTAGAGGCAACATGGGATATATGCAAATGACCCCATATGGAAGGACATCGGGAGTTTCAGCTATATGGCAATTCTGAATGTCCATGACTTTTTCTTTTTAATTCTGTTATGGACAAATTCAGACCAATAAAGCCAACCCCCACTAGCTGTGGACATGCATGTTTTGGCCTTTTTATGACCTTGTCTGTCATCAGAAGTGGGCAACCAAGGGGAAAATGTATTTAAGTAAGGAGTTTTGGGGGGGCAAAGACTCTAACATGGCCCCAGCAAAAACACAGGCTGACTGGATATGTTTTTCAGTGAGTTTACATTGTCTAACTTACTGGTAGCAGGTTGTGTTTCAGTTTCTTGTAGATCTTTCTGTACCTTTAGCAATCTGAAAAGAACTCCAACTAAAGTGAGAAAAGAATAGATTAGTGTTAGGCTGGTATTCTCCATCTTACATGATTTTTCAAAATGTTCCCAACTTTGTTCTTAATTTCCTGAAATTAGTGATCTTCTTGCAAACCATTGAGGGTTGCAGTTACTAGTTAGTGCTTGTCATTTGCACTGCAAATCCTATCATTATGTTATCAACAACAGTGGGTATAAGCAATACTTAAAACCTGTCCCTAATTTTGGGGCTTTGTCCCTAATTATTTTTGTTTTTTCTTAGATTCTTGTCTTAAGATGTTGACATCTATTCCTAGACTTGGAGTACACAGTCAGACACTGTAGTCCTCTGATCTTTTCTGCTGCTAGTACTGTTCAGATGTCAGTCCTAGCAGAAGTGACTGTAAAGTTCATGAGTTCAATGCCTATTACTGAAACTTTCAAAGTACTCCTCTAGTCCCAGGTGACAAGCTAAGATTTACAACTGCACTGTTTTTTATCACCTGCGGAAAAAAATGTGACGAATTTGTGAGGGACTTGGGCATCCAGGTTGATAGCAACCTGACTTTTGAACACCATGTTGGCTCTGTTGTATGGAAGCCTTTCTACATGGCCTACCTCATAAGCAAAGGTCTTTCATCCAGTAACAAGGAGGTCATAACATCCCTATACTCCTCCCTTATCAGACCCATTATTGAGTACAGTGCCCCCTTCGGCATTAACCTTGCCAAGCACATGCAGTAGTTTGAGGGAACACAGAGATTCCTGACCAGGAAAATCCAGGGTCTCAAACACCTATCCTATACTGATAGGCTAAAAGCCCTGTCCCTTTACTCAGTCTTGTACAGACTGCAGCAAGGTGACCTATGTCTGGCATACAAGGCCATCTCAAAATCAGCCTTGATGGAGTTGCAGCATATCCATAAGTCAAACTCCACTCGGGCAACCCACACGCAAGTCCTCAACCTGATCTGTGACATTAATAGAACTTGTTGGTGGGATAGACCTGTGTCCCAATGACTTCTCCATCTGTAGAATAGATTCCTTCTCTATGTCAAGCAGAATACTTCAGTAGCCCTCTTTAAGAGGAACCTTTACGACTGGCTGGGAAACAGAAAATATACCCCTGGGATGCCACCTGTGTATCTGCTGGACAGGGAAAACAGATGCTGACTTTGTCTGAACATGGGCAAAATTCTTGGCTAGGCTTATAAGGGCCTCCGGGCCAATAGCCTAGTGTCATCCTATGAACCTATGAATTACCTCAAGTTCCAACATTTCAACATCATCACATCTAGGATAAAGCATGGGAAGCTTTAGGTCTAGATCACTTCACAGAAAATGGTGTCTTTAGATGGTGGCCCATGAGGTGATTGTCAAAAGAGTCCTTCTTGTGATCCCAGACCTGGGTTAAAGAGATCAGAGAATGTAAAGGATTCAGAGTCAAGGTGTTAGCCAAAACTTCCTTCTTCAAACCCCCTTATTACAGAGGTCTCTTCACTTATTTCCTGTTCCCCAGTGGTTAGCAAGGGTTTGAGTTCACACACCCGTTATGATAAAGGAAGCGGGAAAGGTGTACCCCATCAACAATCCTGGAGCAAATCTTGGGGGTATGTAACCATACTTACCCCTAAGTGAGTGTCTAGAGCATAACCATGAGTAGCCAGCTTGTGAAAACTTAGCCCTTAAGTCCCCTTGGAGGACAAGTGACAAAGCCTGACCTTGATGAGACTGTTCTTCACACCTTCCACTGTGCTAAGAAAGGTTCATCAAGTGCAGCTGAAGTGACTCCCATTGGGTCTTTCCACATTATGTAGGCTCATACAGGCACTCTTACATTGGATGTCCATGTGATGTTTGACAGATATTCTCACAGATGCGAAAACATATACTTAGGGAATATGCAGGCTTTCATGACATGGTGGTACCTTTGAAATTCACTGCTCAATGGCACTGAGGCACCCTCACCCAACATTCAATACCCACCTACAGTTCATTCAGCACTTCATGCTGTGGACAAGTATACTCACCCTCTGCCGAACGTATGAGTAGGAGAGTATCTCCATCCGTGTTCCCCAGGAAAGATATTATTAAGATAATGAGGTGTCTGTTTCCTGAGATTGACAACAATAATGAAATCGCCCCTAACTATGCTTTTGGCAGAGATGACTTCCTTTTCAATGAAACACTCTGACTCATGAGATCCTCTAAGACTTCTGTGTAGCTCCTCTGCCTGCTAAAAAGAGGCCAAAGAAAGAAAAAGGGGAAGGAGGGACAGATTCTTTGCAGTAGACGTCAGAATGCAAAACACCACCCAATGGTAGGAACCTAAAAAGATGGATTCCCTCAATCCCATTGCTGCAGTAGGTACACAACTGATCCGGCCCAGAGCAACGCTGGTGGTACAGTAGTACAAAAAATAGCATTAGGAGCTGCAGACACCCTGAAATGGGGAAAGACGAAGTGCACGGAAAGAGACCTAGAATAAAGAGGTAAATGATAATGCTTGCAGAAGGTAGGTGTAAGGTTGCTGCTAGGCAAACCCAGCCCTGACCCCAGAATTAAGAGGTAAATGTGATAATGCTTCTCCCAACCATAAAAATAGATGAGGAGTAGCCCTGATCGAAACATTAGAGAGCAAGAGTCCAGGGAGAGAGTATGCAAGAAATCCACTTCTAGTAGAATTGTTAACGAGACCATGATGATGCGTGTCAAGCATGAGAGCAATAAAAAGACATACAATCTAATAATCCACAAAAAAATAGTTTATCCAAAATAAAAGAAGAAGTGAAGTCGTAGCAAAAGAAAAAAAAAACCTCCTTCAGTGGCCTACATCCTATGGTTCAAGTGCCTACAAATAGCCGGTACATCTATCCCCCAAAGAGAAACAAAGTTAGCCAGAAATTTTGGCAATGTAAAGGAAAAAAGGTGGTAAAGAAAAAGATCTAGAGAATGAAACAAAAGAAATCACTTTAGTCAGTCAGATAGGTTTAGTACAAGGAAACCTCAGCCAATAAAAAAATCATTCCAGTACAACCAACAGGAGCAAAACTGTTTCTTCTCTTCTTGGCAGAATCAAAAAGCCAAGGCAAATGTATAGATTGGTTCACAAAGGTATAAGGAGTTGTGGTGGCAGGTTCAAAGGATTTGCCCCTTGGAAACTCTGTTTGGACAAGATCGTAGGAATGCAGGCACTGCCATCAGGGTCTGATATTCTTTGTCTGGTCAAGCTGTTTAACAGCAGGAACAAAAAGTCTTCCAATCCAATAATCAAATATTGCAATGTAAGAATGCAGGTTCAAAAGGAGCATCAAAGGCTTTAATTGAACAAAATTACAAAAAAATTAGGCAATGTACAACTTAAATCAATCATAGTAGGCCAAAAGAAAAAAACTGTTTAAATTACAACAAACTAAAAATTTACCAGGGTACCGAGCCCTAGTCCAAATAAAAACAAAAAAAACTCCAGCCTTAGAGAAGGACAAAAAACCAATAAAAAATGAAAAAGGCTTTCAGGCTGTCAGGTGATTGAGGAATCTGTGGTAATGGCCAAGGTACTTTTTCCTGAAGAAAAAAGTGGGAGGCTGACATAAATGGCCAAGCCTGAAACTGAATTAAAGGATCAAGTGCAGGGTTTTACAATCTCCTGATTTGACAGCACTTATAAGATAAGGAGTGCAAGGTTTGTCCCTCCGGACTGCAAGGTTGGGCACGGAAGAAGAAGCAAGGCAGGAATTTTTCCAGCGTGAAGAAAAACTAGAGGAATGGACAGTGCATCTATCATCCAGGCTTGAATTAGAAATAGCCTAAGAGGAAAGAGAGAGGAGTGGAAAATTCAGAGGAGAAGCAACTGAGGTGTGTTGGTCCCGGATGTCCTTCTTCATCATCAACTGAAGAACATTTGAAGGAAGAATTTCTGTGCTCAGAAGGAATCAATTGATGAAGCTAGTGCATTGAATCTCTGTGGCTGATAGTGAAGCCAAGATGGCAAAGTTTCCCATAACACCATTGCTTGTCTGCAAAGAGGGTACTATTGACACCCTTTGTTTGTTGATGCAAACACATCCCTTTTCAGGTCTGTCTCTTCATTAACAGTTTCCATTGAAACAAAGGCAAATCAATCCTCCAAAGCAAATTGAACTGCCAGCATCTCTTTCGATAGATGATATGCGTGAAGTAGTCTGAGGAACCACAAGTGCTGTCTCTCTGGGGCCCTGAAGGTCGTGAATCCATTGCACTCTCTGAAAATCTGCCATTGATAGTGAGCTTTGCCCTGCCTGTCATCAGTTAATATCCTTCCAGCCTTCAGAGGGTAGGCTCTGAGGCTTCTTGTTGAATTGACTGAAGCAGTGGTAGAACAGAAATTACAGTGTGAATGCAAGGTGTAATCAATGACAAAGCTGAAGCAGATACAACTTGAAGCCCCTCGCATGTAGATCTTGGCATTGGGAGTCCACAGATTCTTGGCATTGCCTGGTATTTAAGGAAGATCCCTGTTGAAGCGCACCTGCTTGACCTTTTGCTGTCTGAATGCAAGACCTGAGGGGTACTGATGAGCTGTTTTTGGTAAGAAGAAGACACATCCATTGTCCTGGGTTCAGTTGCATGGTAGTTGAAACACACTAGTTTCACACTGGATGAAATGTGGTTCTTTACCAAAGCATCCATTGAATACAGTTCGCTCACAGACATCCTTGCAAATTAGCGTGGGTATCAGATAAATTCAGATGCCTTGTGCCTGTAAGCTTGAATTGGAGCTGCAATCTTAACTTTAAAACCCCCAGCTGTATAGACAGCTTCCTATGGGCCTGAGAGGACTTTGAATAATGCCTTAATTATTGAATCTGAGGGAATAGTATCCCATTAGAAGGGTGAGAAAGTGAGTTCGATTGCCTTTGAGCAAGAATTTATCTCAGGAATTGATGATTGAGATACATTGGTAGATTGTTGCACTAGCCTGGTTGAGATGATTGAAGTCCATTCAGTGATCTTTTTGAGATCCAGGTCAGAGCTGTTTGGTCTCCTTCATCTTCTTTTTGGAATTACCAGAAAGGATTTTACACAAAGACCCCTCTCTTCTACAAGTATTTCTTTCTTTGGCAGCAAGAGGTAAGATCCGAATAAATTTCAGGAAAGAAAGAAGAAATCAGACTCTGTGCTTTGCTTCCGAGGCAAGAGAACAAGAAATTTACCTTGGAAATGAGAAAATGCTGTCTGTTAACATTTGGCATACCTAATAAAGGTCTAAAATGTGGAAAATAATAAAATTTGTCTCGAGTTTTCCTCCAAAAATGGCTGTAGTGCAAGGCAGAATGGCTACCTTCTCTTTGGTCTTTCCTCCTGCATTCCAAAGCCCAAAAGAAGGCAGAGTCTTGTAGAAGAAGACTCATTGGGTCAGTTTGACAAAGGAAAGACCAAGCCTCAGACTCCAGGCCAGCCAGACTAGCCCCTAGATTGAGAATCTGGAAGATGGGAAGAAGAATCCCTCAAGCTTCCAATTTAACATGGAGGCTGGGGGATTGATAAAGTAAAAGCCCTCGGTCATTCTCTTATATTTCTAGCTTTTTCTGTCCTTTTTATCCTTGAACCTCTACTACTCTCCAGGGCTTTTCATAGAAAACTTAAGCGGCAGACTTCCTTTTCCTGCTCTGCTGATTCAACATCAGATCAAGGAGCCATCCATGCGAGGCCATATACTTCGAGCCTAGCAGGAGGAACCAAGGAAGCCTGCAAAAAATCAGCATTTAATAGAACTTTTAGCAGCATGCCCAAAAGAACTGTAAACAGCAAAGCCACCCTGGAATGACAGCTTCCATAAGTCTTGGTCTGAAGACCTTAAATACTTACCAACAATAGCACTAAAAATTGATCAGCTAAAGCATGAATTTTATACCTAATTAAACAAACCATAGCCATTTATAATATTATGAAACTTTTTTTTACCTCCCAAGAGCAAGCCAAAGTCGAAGACACTCATGTTTTTTTACTCCCTACCTAAACCCAGACCCCCCCTATCAGGCTAACCTTGGAACTGAGTTTCCTGATCAGCCCTAGGAAGAAGCCATAAGTATTCTGGGAGCTTTTCTACCCTAGTATATCTAGGACTTGTTGGGAATCTGCTCTGTGGGTCAGTCTCCCTGGGCAGCCTAGATAGAGAGAATCCTGGGGCACATCCAGTACAGGGATATGGGTATGGCCAAAAAAACCGGCCAAACAAGAATTCAGTTAGCTAGGGTAAAGAAGATGGTTCCTAGTCCTGGAAAGATTGTCTTACGGATCCTGGGAATCAGAATAATCCAAATCCTCCAATCTTCTGAAGGGTTCTGAGAAGGAGTAGAATGCAGAGCTGGAGAAAAATCCAAATGGAGGGAGGGAAGAAGTTCTCAGAATCAGGATCCAAAGAGAGAAGAGGATTTCTGAAGCAAACTCAACTCTGTTCTTCACCTCATTGCTGCACGGGGACCCCTACCCTACAATTCTCTTTCAACGGACTTCAGCCATCTTTAACATGTGCTTCCTAGGAGCTGGACTGCAGGGTATGCGGGTCTTCCTGCAGTGTTAAACCAGGAATAGCATTCTAGACTTAAGAGGTAAATCCTAATGGCTGGGGGAGGGAGAGGAACCAACTACACACGAGACAGAGAGTCTAACAGCACACTCTAGAGAAACAGTAGTAGCCACAAAGCATGACTCCAGAAACCATGGAGGCCTGAAAACAGAGCCTTGAGTAAAAGGTGATGAAGCAGTAGACAGCAAACGTGGAAGGGAGTGGTACTGGTGATTTTTTACCAAGACAAAGCCATCCGTGAAGGACTTTCAAAGCGTTCAAGAGATAATCCCCGGGGAGACTCTTTGGCATATTATACAGCGTTGAACCCATACCACCCCCCAGCACAACAACTTTTTTACTTCACCAGGCTAGCATTTAAAAAAGGCACAAAAAACACACTATGCTACCAAGCCCTAAACAAGGAATACAAAGAAACAAGGTGAATGGTATGAGGAGGAATCTTGTGAAAAAGAAAAAAGTATTATTTTTTCTTTCTGACATCCGTCAATACTGAGGAAAGAACAAGAAAAAGTAAAAAGTAAGTAGTCCAACTTGGCTCGGTCTGAAACTGAAAACGAATTAAACAAAAAATTCGGCAACGCCAGCTTTCACTTCTGCCTTTGCCAGACCAGGCGCGGCATGCGGGAAATGTAGGCTTGCGGTCATGCGCATTTGCACTGACAATGCATGACTGAATCCAGTCTCGGGCAATCACCGGCCGAGAGTTCCGTTCTTGGTATTCGGGCCGATGGTGGACAGCGGAATACCCATATGTCAGGACTGCAGCAATGGGAGACGAAGAACATCCAATATTTTAGGAAGAAAACAAGAGGAACATTGGATTATTTGCATTCTGGAACCTGTCTGATGGATGCCATTTATTTAGTTTAGAAACATCTATATTGCACTCTCTCTGCCCTTAAGAAGGTGGATGCCCTTTATTAACCCTAAATGGAATGAAATCACATCCTGAAAAAAATAATCCATGCTACAGTAAATTCTTATGTGATATCTTCAGTCATATGTCTCCTAAAATACAGCACTATTCAGCCTTTTGGTCCCGTGGAAGTTATGCAAACATTTAGACAGAATCAGCAAAAATATTTCCTTTTCTGACCCTTTGGGCTTTAAATCCCTTAAATATCTGTCCCACCCATCCCACTTTAATTCCTTCTATATGAGCCAAGTTTTAGAATGGTGGCAAAAATCTCTGCTACTTTAGTCAAGGATTCTTCAGCAGAGAGTATACAATAGTTTTCATAGTGAGCTTTTGGGCTTTCACTCAGTCCATTTTCAGTGAGTCTATACTGATGCTGGTGCTAAGCCAGGAGGCTGCATGTCTCATGCTCTTCTTCCTCAGGAATGAGTTGAGGCAGATCATTGTGGATACTATTTTCTGGGGTCACGTCCTCTTTGGGACCAGTGTACTTGTTACTCACTAGTTCAATCATTTTATTGCCAGTTTTGGTATGTACCTTCCCAAACACTTTTCACATCTGGAATGACCACAGTACTTTCTCACTTAAAAAACAGGAGTTAAATTGTAAAATCAATGCAGACCATCTCAAAGTCTTGTCCATCCTCTTAGAATCATAGAGGCTAAATGAGAGGGGACTTCTGCCTCATATATAGACCCTCATGGATAGGGGAAAGGTGTAAATGTTCCAACATATCCTTGTTCAACCCATGTCTGGGTTATTTGTATGCAAACTATAAGTGCTAAAATCTACCATGAGAATATAAGGGTAGGTTTCTTAAGATCATCACAAATCAATAGCTTAGTAAGTACCTATGAACTTATAATATTTTTAGGACTTTGTTGAAGACCAACAAATGAAGAAGTAAGCACTGGTCACCATAAAAGGTCTGTATAATATTCCTATCTCTTTCTTCCTTATCTTCCAGACCAAAACCACTTTCCAAAGAAAAAGTCCCACATTAGGATGAGGAAGACAGCCAATCATCAGAGGTAGTGGTGACCTTTGTAATTTTGCCTTCAAAATCTCTTGGGAAGCAAACTCCACAGGTGGTGATGCAGTAGCCTTGACTACTTCACGTCTATCTATGAGAATTAACTGAGCTTGTCACTATTTGTAAAAGTATAATCCATAACTGGCAAGTTCTAATCATAGCATTAGATGGTCACATCTTAGACCTACTTGGTGCTTCTTCTTAAAGCCTCAAGTAAAGGTTCATCTTATTTTTTCAGAACTGCTAAAGTACTTCCTGAAGTTGCACCTGAGTCTAGAGACTGTTTTAATAGATAAAATTGGTGGCAATAGAATAAATAAAGCTGGTTGACATACTATTCTTGATGCCAAAGAAAAGAAGTGGATAATTAAATTGGGTGGACTTTTCCCACCAGGTCTTAATGAGCATTTGTAATTTGACCAATCAATTTGTTTTTTTGCGGTTGATGTCATGCATAAAAGAAATTTGATGTTTGTACCTTTTCAACACTGAGAAAGGCTATGTAACTAATTTATCCCAAAACGTTTTTTTTTTTCTTACATGCAATATAATATTGATTTTGGTTTCAGCACCACAGTTTGCTGGCTTATCTTGCTGGTTTCTATGTTTGAATTCAAGCCGTGCAATTGCCTTACATGCAGGGGCTATCTTTTACCGTTACAAAAGAAAAAACAAGTTGTTACCATGGTAAAATTGAATCTACCAATGAAACAGTGGAAGAACTAGACCAATCAAGGGTCATTAAGCAAGTACAAGGAGGAACAAGGAAGGGTAAAACAGTGGTTGTTGTACTTAGCTAGGTTGAAAGGGTTTGGGACCTTGAAATTAAAGTTCCTGTGGAAAATGGTTGCCATACAGCCGTTTGAATCACCATAAGCAAGGGGGACAACAAACAAACAATCAAAACTGAAGCTAATGATCACAGTAAAACAGAGTGGGCTGGATTTATAAAGAGGTACATGAATTTTAGTGATCAGGCTGGTGTCAAGCAGCAACACCAACATGATAGCTCACTATTTAGTATTGATTAAGTTCCTCTACATGATGTGTAGAGCTGCCAAACAATGGGAAAGGCAGAATATGCTAAGGAAAGGATAAAGAGCAGAAGTACATGCTAATTAACCAATCCAATATGGTGGAGCTATTCAGGAAGCTGTTAAGTGATCCTGTACACTTATCGTAGGCATTTGCCATGTACACCAAAACCTTTTGGAATACAGGCACGATTACACTCAGAAACAAAAACATGCTGGGGGGTTGCGGCTGCTATTATTATGCTACATGTGCAACAGACTTTTAGTTAGGGTGCTACTGCTGCCAGAATTCGGGCAAGAAGAAGAAAGATGTTTAGACCCTGTTTAACTTATCATGGACTGCATGAAACAGAAATTGTTGAGAGAAACACTAGAGGAAATATGCAACCTCTGCCACCCCAACCTTAGGACACAGAGAAATCAAGGACAACCCATCCTAATGGAAGCAAAGGTATGTTTAGCATTTGTATATACTAGCTACTGGTACTTTCCAGAGACCCACAGCGGATATAATAGCGGATGTCACAGGAACAGTTTCTACAATATTACATCAGTATTTTAATGCAATGCTACTAAATGCAAGGGAGCATATCTGTTTACCATGAATACCATAAGAGAGTGCAAGACACATGCAAGAATTTTATGCAGTAGCACACTTTCCTGAAGTTTTAGGGGCCACAAATTGCATGTACATAGATTCATAGGTTGGTTCATAGGTGTGTACTAAGCTAATGGCCTTGGATCCTTAACAAGCCTAGCCCATAGAAGTGCCCTGACATTGTGCCGCCCAATGATAGTTCCCAGTTCCTCTATCAAGTAGAGCTACTGGAGTGATCCCCGGGGTGAACTTTCTATTTCCCATCCACTCATCAAGATTTCTCTTGAAGAGGGCCAGTGAGGTGCTCTGCTTGACATGTATGGGAAGTCTATATCAGAGCATGGGCAGTCTCTGGGTTATGAACCTGTCCCTCCAGCATGTTCTGTTGATTGTGGTAATGAGATTGAGGTCTCTGGAGAGTGTGGTGTTGAGTGATTGGGATTTCTTTAGAGGTAGCATTTCTAACAGAGCTGAGTCAGACATGGCTTTGTAAGTCAAGCAGAGATTGCCTCTTAGTAGACAATATGAGACAGAGAATAGCTGGAGATTTTTGAGTTTGTCCATGTAGGAAATGTGTTTAAGGCCTAGGGTCCTCTTCGTTAGGTACTTTTGTGGCCTTTCCAGCTGTTGCATGTGTCTAGTGAGGTACATTCCAAATGGGGCATTATACTCAATGATTAGCCTAATGAGGGAAGAGTAGAGAGAGATGATGACCTCTTTCTTCCTGGATGCAAAACCCTTAGTAATGAGATGTGCACATAGAAGGACTTTCTGACCACAGTGGCAATGTGGTGGTCAAAGGAGAGGTTGCTGCCAACCTGTGTCCCAAGATCTCTTATAACACCTTCAGTGTTCAATGAGCTCCCATCAATGTGGTAATTAGTGGGAACTGACTTTTTCCAAAGGGGGATGATGATGCATTTTTTGACATTAAGCTTAAGGCCAGAGTTTCAGCATCAGTCATTGGTCTCAGTGAGGCCTTTCTGTAGGATGTCTACATCACTTGGGGAGTTAATAATGGCTCCCAGCTTGCAGTTGCCTGTGAAGGTCAGCAAGAGTCCCTCTGTGTTGGCTTAGTCTTCTGAGAAGTAGATGCCAAACAGGAGAGGACCCAGGACTGATCCCTGTGGGACTCCACTCGTGACTGGTCAGCAGACTTACTTGGAGTCTGCTACCTTCACACTGTGGGTTCTATCTGTGAGCCAGTTTGCAGCCCACCTAGTGATATAGGGGTTGATGCCTAGTTTGGTGAGTTTATCAATAATTCCTGAGTGGGAAATGGTATCAAAGGCCTTGGCCAGTTCGAGGTTGGCTGTATGAACTGCCTTGCCTTCCTCCACAGCTCTGATGATTGACTCAAAGAAGTACTTTTAGGGGAACAATGTAATGTTGAAAAGAACCTCCTAGCAATAGCTAGTACATTTAACCCACCTGTTCATCCTAATTTACAGTCTTTTGAAAGACAGTGTGAATTAGACTTATGATCTGGTTCTGCTAAGGTGAATAGGGGGAATTACTCGAACGGTAAGGGTGAACAAAATGTGACTAAACAGGAATGGGAGGCCTTAACTTTGCTAAGAACAGCAGATGTCAGAGTGAGCAAACCAGATAAAGGTGGGGGGTGACTATTATGGGTTATTGGGATTACACAGCATGAATGCATGATATTTTGGCCACAGAGGCTTATCAAAAAGTCTCTTTAAATGAATTGAATGTAGGTCAACAGCGAATAAGGGGCCAAATTGAAGAATTATTTATAGAAGAAAGAATCAATGTGAACAGATATAACTATTTGTGCATGCCATTTTCCCGAATACCTATGTTATTTGGGATTCCCAAAATCCATAAGGATCTGAATAACCCCCCCAATGAGACCATTAGTTGATGCTAGGAATTCAATCACCTACACTTGTGCAAAAATGGTAAGACATAATTTTGAAAAAGTACCTGGACCACGAAGAACAGATATGTAGGGACTCATGGTCCTTTTTACAGAAAGGAGACCAACTTGAGTTTGACAAGGACCATGGGTTCCTTACAACAGATGTTAAGGATTTGTATACCTCAATTCCTCATGATGAAGAAATTGAATGGATCAGGATTATGCTGGACAGGAGAGGCGCAATGAATAGGGAGATTGATCTGGAGACAGAGTTATTAGACTTGATCCTAACTAATAACTATTTCCTCTTTGATAAGGAATACTATTTGCAAAAAATATAGGTGGTGATGGGTTCACCCTGTGGGGCCAGTGTGGCCAACTGGGTGATGGCCCACTGGGAAACAGAGTATATCTTTAAGGTGGATAATATCAGGAAGGATATTATTTTTATGCAAGATTCTTGGATGACATATTTATTATTATTAAAGGTGATCTTGTTAAATCCAATTTTTTGAAATTCACCTTTAATTTTAGTAAAGAGGAGATTAGTTATCTGGATATCTATTTAAGGAAAAATGTCTCCAATCAGGGGTATGTGTCAAAGATACATAGGAAGAGCACTTATTCCAATTTGTTCCTCCATTTCAGCAGTAGCCACCCCTATTACCAAAATCAATTGGTCGTTAAAGGACAATTAGTAAGAGCAGCGAGGATAGTAACACTAGAGGAAGATTTCCAAATGTAATGTATGGTACTAAAAGGTATGTTCCTGAGTCGAGGCTATCCTGGCACATTGATAGATTCCTTAATTAATAAAATCAAAACAAAGAGGAATAGGGGTATATATTCCCCCATTTTAGCTACTTCTAACCCCATGAATTCCCATTGTACCCCCAAGACCCCGGAATTTATTTCAAATGCTTCTATGAGTTTCTCATTGAGTTTAATCACTACGTTTAGTATAAATAGTGATATGGTGAGATATATCATAAATAAGAACTGGGACTTAATCAATAGTGACTTTGAGTTATCCCAGAAAGTTGGATGTCCACCAAGGGTCATTTTTAAAAGACGCCCTAACTTGAAAAATCTGTTGGAATATAGAATAAGTAATAAATCTAAACATCGGGGTATGTTTAAATGTGAGACCTGTAGATACTGTTAAGTATGTAGAAGTGACAACTTCTTTTAGCATTAATAATACAGGCTATAAGATTAAGAATAAGTTTAATTGTAATTCCAAATGTGTTGTTTATCTTGCTAAATGCCAACAATGTCCAGCTAACAATATTGGCAAAATGGAACAAAAATTCCGTGAGCGTATATATGAACACCAATATGCCATTAGCAAGAGAAAATTGGATAATGCTCTAGCAAAGCACACATTAAGTGAGTCCAACCATACTTTTAAATACTTGGTGATCAACCAAGTAGTATATGATGCTAGAGGGGGTCCTGAGGGGTTGAAGTTATAAGAACTGGAATTTATCTGGCAGATTAAATTAAATGCATATAGATACTCTGGCCTGAACAAATCCTGTTCTATTAAGTGTATCTTAAAGCTAAGAAGTCTGGCTACATAAATTTAATAAGGTTATATAGCCCCATCATCAGTTGTTTTCAGTTAATTCTATGGTGTCGATAAGATGTCAACTGATAAATCAACGTTTAATTTCATCTATCTAAAGGTTAAATAAAATATAGTTGCCTGTAGACTATATATCTGTTGCTTAAATGTGACAATGATTAATTATGTATAGTGTATGAGGTAACTCCCATTACTATAAGACGAAGCAGTGAAGATCTATGAGTATACACCCCTTTGGACAGGAAGTTAGGCTAGGCTGTTCCTGTATTTTTAGTATTTTTAATATTTTGAGGTATACTAACTTGATCCATTGTTTCTAGGTTGTGTGATATGCTGTATGCATGTCATCGTTATTTCCATGATACCCTAAGCTAGTACATGCCCATTATTTTAAACTAGGGCACCGTGGATATATGAGGGTGGGATCTGTTAAATAGGAAGCTAGAGCAAACCTCACCCATATAGTAGATTCTTTAAAGTATTTTTATTTTGATTTAAAATATCTAGGTGGAAAAAATATGATGTATGCATGTAAGATGCTGTGGTTTTTATGATACCTCATAATAAGAACCCGAGACGATTCTGTTTAATGTGCGTATATTATCAAAGCACTACAAGGAGAACAAATGAACTAAGCAGGTCCAGCCTGGAAGGTGATGCCCGTGCATGATTTTATGAATTAATTCTTTACCATGGGTTTACATTTTAGGAGTGTTATGTTTGTATTTTTAAGTGGTGGATTACTAGCATTTTTTAGCATTGGTCAATATTAAGAACATTGTATTGTATTAAAAAACATTAATTTAGGTTTCATGAATGAAATACGTTGGGCGGAGTTCATAGAATGACATATTTAATTAATAATTCATTAGCCTTGGTTGGATGGGGCTTTTTAAATCATGTGGTCCAAAGGATCATTATTTAAATGCACTATTTTTAATGTTTTTGTTGTCTGAGGAAGTTCGTATGTGATGCGAACGAAAAGTGTGTATTAAAATGAGTAGCTTAACAGTATTCATGTCCAGCTTCTTTCTTCGTACACTGGACATTTTTTGTTGTGTTCAGTGAGTTTTTTTATTTTGTTTGTTTACTTTATATAGGGGTTGATGCCTAGTTTGGTGAGTTTATCAATAATTCCTGAGTGGGGAATGGTATTAAAGGCCTTGACCAGATCAAGGTAGGCTGTATGAACTGCCTTGCCCTCATCCACAGCTCTGGTGACTGACTCAAAGAAGTCAACCAAGTTGAGCAGGCATGATCTACCTTTCACAAAACCAAACTGCGTGGGATCCAGAGTTTGGAGATTCCCTATATCCTTGGTAAGTAGGTCCATGATGATGAGCTCCATAGCCTTACATATCAGACTTGTCAGGCTAATGGGGTGATAATTCCTAGGGTCTGTAGTCGCTTCCCCTTTATGGAGAGGGATGACTGTAGCAGTGTGCCATTCAGTAGGGCCAAAGCCTGAGGTGAGGCTGTAATTGAACAGGGCACACAGATGTGGTGCCAGTTCACTTTGTAGAACACATCCAGGGATATTGACGGGTCCTATGGAAGCTGTATTCTTGGCCTTGGACAATGCAGCTGTAACCAGTGCTGCAGTAATGCTGGGTGCCTGGCATTCCTCCAGTATTGTGATTGGTCCTTTGGGAGGGAGAGAGGGGTAAAGCTGGCACTGAATCTGTCGGCCAGTATGTTGGCAATATCTGTTGACTAAGTATAGGAGATACCATTGTGCAGTAACTCAGAGCAAACCTGGGTATTGCCGTGGAGATTCTTGATATAACTATAGAAGGCTTTGTAGTTGCTTTTAGTGTCTGCCGCAATTCTGCCTTCATAGCTGGCTTTAGAGGTTTTGATGAGGGATCTCAACTTTTTGTTGAGGTTAATAAGGGAGTTTTTCCAGTCTTGGGACTTCACCTTTTTCTGCAATAGTTTCTTCCTTCTGTTGTAGACTTTATTAATGGCAAGGGATCACCAGAATGGCTTCCTTTTTTTGGAGGAGAGCATCTTGATTCTGTTGGGTATGGCTAATTCCATGTATTTATGTACGTGTTTGCACAGTCCATTGGTGTATGCTTCAGCAGTCATGCATCTATTTTCCATTGACATGGGTGCCGTGAAGTTAGCTACCTGTGTTTTTAGGAGCCCAAAGTCAGCTTTGGAGAAGTTTTTCATGGTGGTTACCTTTGCGGCGGGTGCGGGAGAGATGTGGATTTCCATGGTCATTAGTTTGTGGTCAGCTCTAACCAGGGAGAAATTGACTATTGGTGTAGAGCAATGGTTGCCCATGTTAGTAATAACCAGGACAGGGATGTTGCTTCCTCTAGTGGGGGTAGGAATGAGCTGGTTCAGGGCATTGGAATTTATGAATTCCAGGAAGTGCTAAGCCAGTGTATTGATGCATGAGTAGTTTTCCAAGTTGATGAAGAGGTAGTTGAAGTCACCTAGTATGAGAGTGTTGGGTTGGACCCTAATAGTTTCCTGGATGCTTAGGAACATAGAGTGAGTGTCCTGGGACATGGTTGGGGACCTATAGCAGACTACAACCTAAATCACCATCTTACCCAATGTTAGTTGTACCTAAAGTATCTCAGATGCGTTATGCTGTGCTACTAGTCTGAAGGTGTGCATATCCTTTATGAATATGGAGACACCACCACCTTCAGAGCTACAGTCCATGTTCTGGGGCTGAAAGGTGTGGAATGAGTTATACCCTGGTAATACAGGGGTGCTTTTTGCTGCTTTAAAACAGGTCTCCGTTACAGCACAAATGTCAATGTTCTCCATTTTGAGGAGTGCTTCGAGCAAATGCATCTTGAGATTTAGACTTCTAGTGTTGAGCAGCATGACCCTCAGATTGCATTTATTTATAGCTGTTATGGTGGTAATTTGGTCTTTGGAACATCACCTAAAAAAGGCACTATAGGGGTGGTAAGAGCCTTAGCCAGTATCTGGAAACCCAGGGATGACAGATGCAGGCCATCTCTGGCAAAGCATCGAGGTCTGTCAATCATGTCATCCCAAGCAGACAGATACTGGATCCCCTTAGAATGACACCAGAAACTTAGCCAATTGTTGAAGTCAATCATTTTCTGCTTGTACTGCAATATCATTCTGGGAGACGGTAGAATGCTGCTCAGGGTTAGGGCCATACCTGCCTGGGTCACATAATCCAAGAGCTCCTCCATGTCTCTTTTCATGTAGTCCAGGGATGTGCATCTCAGGTCATTCACACCCACATGGACAGTGACAGAGTCATACTTGTACTTGTTGTAGAGTGACCTGAGTGTGTGTGTTATGTGTCGGATTCTGGCACCTGATAGATAGCTGACTGTTACCTTTTCCTTATTCAACTTAGTTAGTGGGACATCAGTGTGCCTCACTATTGAATCACCTATGATTAGTGTATTGGGCAAGCTGTTTTGCCTTTGGGGCTTAGATTGAGGGGCACACTGTGTAGGTGAGCTATGTGTCTTGTGGTTTGTGCTGTGTTGTGGTGGTCAAGTGCGTTTCTGCCTTGGAGATCTCTGCTGTTTGGGTAGATTTCTATTGAGAGCCTCTGCGAAGGTGGGTGTGTGGTTTGTGTTTTTGTGTGAGACCTGTGATGGTGGGTGTTCTGGAGGGCTATGTGTTGCATGTGGTGTGGTGCACGTGTTGACATTCTCCTCTTGACCAGTTCTGGTCTTGGCTTGAGAGTGCATGGCTTCCAATTTGGATATATAAGTGCATCTCTCACAAGTGTGAGTGTTGGGAGGTAAGAATAGAGGGTTGTCTGTGTACATGAGGCAGTTGCTACACTGCCTCAGAATACCCAAGTTCACCAGGTTAATAGGAGAAAGCACAGGGAACTATCCTTTAGACATGGTGGTCATTATTACTAAGTACTGGAGCTGCTTCCTTATATATTCCTTTTAGAGGAAAAATGTCACTCAAGATGTCTGAGTCTGTACAGAGCACTGCCAAACACTTGAGGGGAAACTAATACGTAGACCCTGAAAATTTAAGGATGAAGTATTTAGGCAGATATTTTGAAATTAGAAAGAAATCAAGCAGTAAAAAAAGTCTTTCGGCTTTACCTGGTTAGGAGTTGCCACAGCGGATCTCCTGTCCGCTTATGATTAGAATGATTTTTATGGTGTTGAGTTGCCAGCCTGGCACCCAACCTTCAGAGAAGGCACACCCACACACGCACGCACCTACTTGCATGTCTTTTAAATTTCAGTCAATCATGGGGAGGATATGCAGACTCCACACAGAAAGCACTCCCACTGAGAATCGAACCAGAGAGCCTCTTGCTGTGAGGCGACAATGCTAACTACTGCACCACCACGGCCCTACTTACTGAAAAATAAATAATTAGCTTGTCAAGAATGATGAAAAGAGGGGAGTCACATGCATGGCTACTGCCTGGCTACTACTAATGCTGCTCTTAGCACAGCTTCACTCATAGAAATAAAAGCCCCATCCAGGGAACAGGGAAAGAGGTGCATCAACAGAAATGGTTTCCATTCTTTAAACTGTCAGGTTGTTTGTAATGCCCACTGGATTATCTACAATGTCTGTGCAGTAATCCAGACAGTTTCCATGACTCATACATATGGCATACTTGTGAGCTGTACATCAGGTTTGCTAGGGGTGATATTGCCTCAAGGGTATCTGGTGGAGGATGCAGGTTATGCACTGGAGCCCTGGCTCATGACAGCCATGAGAAACCCACACAACCCCACTAAGCAAGGATACAATTAGCCTCATGCTCAAACTGGGACTATTATAGAACAAGTGTTTCATTTGCTTAAATCAAGGGTCCAGTGTCTAGACACAGCAGGAGGTACACTGTAGTACGACCCAGGCACTTGTGCTGAAATACTTACAGTCTGTGCCACGTTACACAATATAATTCTCAGGAAACAGCTTCAACAAGGACAGCAAGGGGCCAGACCACAGTTTCAAGGACCACAGGCAATACCAGCAGGTAAAGATGAGGAGTATGAAGGAGAAACAGCAGCTGCAGATGGTGCTGGCAGACAGAGGTGTACACAGTGTGCCCTGGCTCTGGCTAAGAAGCAAAGGATAAGGATAGTACATGCACAATCACTACCTAGCTCAAAGCCTAAGATCCCAAATACATACAAATATGAACACTGATGCCTTGTCAGCTACCACAACATTTACTTAACTATGTGATGGCTGTGTTCTGGTAGCATCAGACAGGGACAATACCTATGCATACAACTGTTACCTGCAGTAATAACAAGATAGGTGTGAAACTTGTAAAGAAAAAAAAGTAATATAACTGATTACTCTGATAAGGAAATATGTATATGCATCTAAGCAGAGTCTGTTGTCTGAGGTGTGCGGTTATGTCAGCAATATCTCCTCTATAAAATGTTTTCAACATAACAGGTATGTTAGGAGCAACAGTTTGCTTCAGACATTTCAGCTGACCACTGTATAAATTATGGAAAATGTCAGTTAAGCCCTATTTGCTTGACTATGCCAAAAAGCAAGAATGAAGTACCTAATGCTTCCAATGCTGTAATGACATTAATAACTGAAAACTGATGCATTACAAAGTACAGTTTTGTACCTACCATAAATGTAGATGTTCGAGTGTTTACATTGCTGCAGTCATCACACTTGGGTTATCTGCCATCAGGCGGTCCCACAGCCAGCCTGAGTTCCAAAGTCTTGGTCCGGCATCGGTTGTGGTTGCTTCTTCCCTGACGTCATTGTGACAGGGGTATAAAAGAGGCAGCCGACGCCATTTTCTTCAGTTTTTCTTGCCCCAGATGTCAGGTGCCCCCAAATAGGAAGGCAATACATAATCCTAAGTAAAATACATAAGTAGGAAACAATAGCTACAACTGGAATGCAAAAACACCATATAGAAATACATCATATAGATTGCATAAAAGGAAGTTATAGATAAAACCCAGGTAAGAAGAGGGGGTGGTGGGAGGGTAACCTGGACTGCAGCAGTGTGAACACTCGAACATCTACATTTATGGTAGGTACAAAACTGTACTATATTCATTGTGTTACACTGCTGCAGTCATCACACTTGGGTTGAATCCCAAAGCTAAGGTTGGGTGGTTGGTACTAAACAGGGTTTGGAGAAGCTAGTAGGCCCTTCAGAACTGCAGTGGCAAAGCCAGCTCTGATTTGTGAGTATAGAGGTAAGTGGTAGTGCTTGGTGAAGGTGTGCACTGAACTCCAAGTTGCAGCCTCCAAAATATCCTTGGTTGGTACCCCTCTGAGGAAGGCTGCTGATGTTGCTGTAGCCCTGGTGGAATGGGGCCTAATGTTACCAGGTAAAGGTTTCCCATGGTGTGTGTAGCAGAAATGGATACAATGTCCTATCCATTTTGAAATGGTCTGTTTTGAGATAGCCTTTCCTTGTGATCCTGCAGCATAGGATACAAAGAGTTGGTCAGATTTTCTGAAAGCCTTAGTTTTATCCAAGTAGAAACTTAATTGCCTCTGAATGTCCAAAGAGTGTAGGAGCCTTTCCCCTTTATTCTGGGGGTTTGGATAAAAGGTGGGTAAATGAATGGTTTGGTTTAGAGCCACACTGGATACCACCTTTGGCATAAAGGAAGGGTTAGTTCGTAAAAAGACTCTGTCTTGATGAAAAATGATGAAAGGCTCCACTGCCATTAGGGCCTGTAGCTCTGAGACTTTTCATGCTGAAGTTATTGCTAGCAGCAGGGCAGTTTTCCATGATAAAAATTGTAAATCGGCTGAAAAAGCTGGTTCAAAGGGTGGTAGTGTAAGTTTTTCCAAAACAAAATTAAGGTCCCAAGTTGGTGTTGGTGCTCTCCGGGGTGGTCTCATGTTCTTAGCCCCTCTGAGGTACTGTCTTACTAATGGATGTGAAAATATAGGAGGATCTGTGTTGAAATTAGCTGAAATAGCTGAAGCATGGATCTTAATAGATGAAAAGGAAAGGCCTTTGTGCAACATCTCAGTTAAATATTGCAGAATCTGAGCAATATATGGGACAAGAGGATTTTGGCCTTTAGCCTGTTTCCAGGCGCAGAATCTTTTCCATTTGTCTGAGTAGGTTTTCCTGGTGCTGGGTCTCCTGGCCTCCAGAATGACATCCATAACAGCTTTAGAGAGAAGTGTTGACTGGTTGTTTAGGTAATCTGTCATGCAGCCAGATTTAAAGTCTTGAGCTGGCTGTGTAGAATCTGATTGTTTTGCTGAGTCAGCAGGTGAGGAATTTGAGGTAAAATCCATGGTGGGCCTTGAGCCATGTTCCTTAATATTGGATACCAGTGTTGGTGTGGCCAGTCTGGAGCAATGAGTATCAATTGTGGCCTCTCTAATCTGGCTTTCAGGAGCACCTTTACCAGAAGAGGCAGTGGAGGAAAGGCATACACTGTTAATGTTTTCCAACTGAATGAGAGGGCGTCCACTTTCCAAGCTAGTGTGTTGTATGTCCTTGTCCAAAATTTCCGTAGTTGGTAGTTTTGGGGGGAGGCAAACAGATCTATGTCTGGGCTCCCCCATTTTTAAGTTATCATTGTAAATACTTGTGGATCTAGTTTCCACTCGTGAGGATCCATGATATTTCTGCTTAGTTCGTCTGCCAATGTATTTTTCTTTCCTGGCAGGAATTGTGCTTGTAGTTGAACTTGGTAGGTCAGTGCTGTGTTCCATAAGGTCATTGCTTGCCTGCATAGGGGGTAGGAATGTGTGCCCCTTTGTTTGTTTATGTACCACATCACTGTGGTGTTGTCCGTCTTTATTAGAAGTTGTCCTGGATGTAGGAGGTCCTTGAAAGCTGTTAGGGCATTTTGTACAGCTAGCATCTCTTTTTGATTGATGTGGAGATGCATTTGATCTGCAAACCATTTGCCCTGAATACACTGTCCTGCCATGTGTGCTCCCCAGGCGTAATCCGATGCATCTGTTGTTATTGTTTGCCTGGCTGTGGGTAAGGTGAAAGGCTGACCCTTGTTGAGGTGACATGCCTGAGCCCACCATAGAAACTCCTGTTGAAGGCAGGGAATGAGTGGTATTATTGTTTCCAAGCTGTGGCTGTGTTGAGTCCATACGCTTTTCAGGTACCATTGTAATTTCCTCAAATGCAGTTTGGCATATGGAATTAGTAGTATGGAAGATGCTATGAATCCCAAGGCCTGCAGAATTTTCTTGCAGGGAGTTAGGTCTTTGTAGCCATCATTTTGAAGTATTGAGTCAGTTGTCCTTGCTTGTCTGGTGTGAGGTATGCCATCTGGGCCATTGTATTTAAGCTGACACCCAGGAATATTATCTCTTGTGAGGGCACTAGTTTTGACTTCTTTTTGTTTACTGTGTACCCTAGTCAACTTAGTAGGTTTCTTACAAACGCCAGATGTTTTAAAAGAATGTCCTTGCTTTCTGCTTGAATAAGGCAGTCATCCAGGTATGGATATATTTGAAATCCTCTTTGTCTGCAGTATGCAATTACTGGTGCCAGGCATTTTGTGAAGACCCTGGGCACAGTAGATAAGCCAAAGGGCAGTGCAGAGAATTGGTTATGAGTTGAACCTGCTATAAATCGGAGGTATCTTCTGCAATTTTGCCTCATTGAGGTCCAATGTTACTAGCCAAGCCTTCTTGCCCAGCATGGGAAGAAGTTGCTGTAGTGTGAGCATCTTGAATTTGGGTACTTTCAGGTATGTGTTTAGAATTGAAAGGTCCAGAATGGGTCTCCAGGCTTTGTCCTTTCGGGGAACCAGAAAGAGTCTTGAGTAAAATCCTTGTCCTTGTTCCTGTGTAGGAACCTGTTGAATGGCTCTCATGTCCATGTAATTTGTCTTTGAGCCTCTGCCCATTGATTTGGTGGCAGGTTTGGCATTCCTTTTATCCTTAGTAAAGTGTGAAAGTGGAACCTGTATCCTTGAGATTCAATATTTAGGACCCATTTGTCTTTTGTGATGATGTGCCAATTGCCTGCAAAAAGTGCAAGTTTTCCTTCTAAGGGAGCTGCCAAGAGGGATTTGCTTGGCAGTCTGAGGGGTAAGTCATTGTGATTGTCTTCTGAAAGTTTGGGACCTGTCTTCTCCTCCTTTCTGGGTTGTGGCACCCCATTGTTGAGGCTTGAAAAAGCCTTGTGGCTGACCTCTTCCCCTTGGGTGTCTGTATTTGCCCCTCTGTGGTCTGTCAGAAGTTGGAAAGGACCAGTGTTTGGTTGGGCAATTTCTGCTGAAACGAGGGGGTTGAACCTGTAAAAAATCCTTGACCATCTGCATAGATTTTGCCTTATCCTCCATTTTCTTTAAAGCCTCTTCTGCTTTCACACCAAATAAAACATCCTGCTGTAAAGGGGCATCCAATAACTTTGCTTTAACATGATCAGGTAAAGTTTGTTCTTTTAACCAAGCATGCCTACGAATGACAGACCATGTTACTGCTGTTCTACAAGAAGCTTCCAATGAATCAAATCCACATTGCAAAGTATATTTTCCCACTTGTTCTGCTGCATGCAACAAATCTTGCATTTCCTTGTAATCAGGCTGCTCTGTATGTGTGAGCATTTTTTGTTTTAATTGAGACAGCAAATATTGTTGATATTTCAGCATGTGAAACTGGCAATTTAAGGCCCTCAAAGCTAGAGTAGCTGAGGTATATACTTTCTTTCCCCATCTGTCTAGTGCTCTAGAATCCCTTTCAGAGGGTACATAATTTTTAGCAATAGAGGCCTTAACCCCTTTGGGACCCTGGAAAATGGTTTCTGGGTCAGCAACAGGGCTTTTATATAGGAATTTGTGTGAGTCAGGTACTATGTAGTATCTGTCTGGTTTGGCTGGCGCAGGAGGTAATGACTCTGGGTTAAGGCTAGATTCTGAATAAACATCATCCACAATGTCTAACACAGGTGAAATAGCAAGGGGTCTGTGCTGTGGTAGTAAAAGGAACTCTCGGAGCCTTTTCTTAGAATAAGAGTAATCCTGGCCTTCCCAGTGGAAATGTTCCCTCATGGTATGTAAAGTTTCCCCAAAAGAGTAGTCTTCTGGGGGAGATGCTGAAGGAATAGACTCTTCAGCATCAGAGTTTTCATAAGGGGGAAAGGAGTATTCCTGTTCCTCAGAATAATCTGAGGAAATGGAAACCTGGTCAGACGAAGCGTAGTCCTTCTCCTGTCTAGGCCTTTTGTCAGGAGGGGGATGGGAACCCCTGATTAGGGTTAATTAAGTCTTCAGCCATCTTAAGCATTTGTTTCTTAGGCATGGGGCCTTGTACTGGAGACTGCTGTACAGGCTTCCTTACTTTTGAAGGCGTTTTCAGCTTTGCATAGGATTTTATAGTAAGTGTAGTCGGTCTGAAGACACCTTCAGCAACTGAAGGCCTTTCAACTACACCGGAATCCTCTTCAGCAATGGAATCGGAAGGGCCTAAAGATAAAGGCTCTGGAGGCCCTGCAATCTCCGCTTGGGAGTTGGATGCAGCCTGGGGTTCTAAATCAGCGGTCGTCAGGGGCTGCGTAGGTGCCTCACTGAAAACCGGAGAATCGGCGACTGGCCTAGCAGAGGCCTCGGTGTCTGGTTTGGGTCTAGGCTGCCTGTCCTTATCTTTGCACTTTCTATGCATCCTGGTCGTCGGTTGCTCCGATGGCATGGTGTAATTCAATTTTCTACCAAAATAATGTCGGGCGAAATCAAACCAACATTTAATAGTTAGTTTGTTAAAGCTAGCACAAAACCGACAACCTGTGACGTCGTGGTCTGGCACTAGGCAAGGAATACAATAAGAATGAAAATCCTTATGAGGTATTTGCTTCCCACAAGAAATGCAATTATTAACTTTTTCTGACATCGGTCTGAGGCAAGAAAAGATTCCCCAACGGGGTACTTAGCTTTATTGAAGACTTTGGTCTGAAATTCGATTTGAAAATCTCAGGAGTCGGCTGACCGGCACTTGCGAACTGCTTCTGCTTCGGGCACCGCGCGGCAAGAAAGACTGGATAAAATGGCGTCGGCTACCTCTTTTATATCCCTGTCACACTGACGTCATGGAAGAAGTGACCGCAACCGATGCCGGACCAAGACTTTGGAACTCAGGTCGGCTGCGGTACCGCCTGACGGCAGATAACCCAAGTGTGATGAATGCAGCAGTGTAACACGATGAACATCAATGTAGTAGTAAACCTATCACTAATTAGTAGGAACTAGAAATCAACAGCTTTAGCTCTGCAATACATATTGATAAATCCAATCTTGTGAATAAGCATCAGCTGTCCACTGTGTGCAACAGACTGATATGAAACCCTAAGTCAAAAGGCATGTGCAAAGGGCAGAGCACAGTCATCATCATTTGCAAAGGGTTGGCAAGGGTAGGAGGCCAAGGCTGGCTCCAAAGAAATGAGTGTGTGCAAGTAAGAAACACATGTATCTCTCAGAGTAAAAAGTGTTCAGGGCCAGTGATGACACACGTCCAGCACTCAGCAGTGCTGTTTAGATAGTCTGCTTGTGCATAAAGTGGTATGGGCAAGTGAACTGATTTTTATATGTGCGTGTGCCTGCATGAACACAAGCACTGTGTTAGCACTACATCCTGACATCATGGACAGGTGTGAGTCTTGCATGGCAGACTACTCAGGTCAGCGTCATTGCCCTGATCATGAAAACCACCTCTGCTATGAGTTGTAATGGTACTTCCACAGGCCCGGCTAGAAGTCGAGGTGCTACCTGAACATGAGTGGTGTCTGCTGGATAAACTTTCATAAGGACTATGTTCAGAACCATGACCCCATGACCTGCCATGTCTGGGTGTGGACACTGCAATCACTGATAGAGCTGTGGATGTAGTGTCACAGCAGGAGCAGGATCTGGCATTGCCATGTCTGCTAACACCAGAAGAAGGAGCTGCTCTCTGGCCACATGGATGCACACTCTCCCCAAACAGATGTTCTATCACATAAACTGTTTGATCCAGTATGTCTTTCATCTTGTCTGATGAGTTGCCTACACAGTTCAGGGAGTCACTCATGTCAAAATTCATGACATTAAATAGTCGCACTGTCCCTTCTGAGGCCCTGGTGGAACATGCCTGTACCTCCACTATGGCCCTACACATACTTCTGATGGCACCTAATGACAAACCAGCTTCAGGAGGAGAATGGACTGTAGGTCTCTACCGAGTGCCCCTAACTACCCTGCTATGTAGCACCACACCCTCACAATGGCTACCAGGTTGGGCAACTGGCTCTGCAACCAGAGTAACTACACTAGCCTGATCAACTGTCTCAACCTCAACCTGTCCTATATCAGAGGTCTCTGTGTCTTGGGAATGCAGAGGTATACTGATTGTGTCTGAAACATGGGCATGGGATATCAGAGTCACAGCCTCAGTGGCAGACAGATTCTCTGCACCCCCAGACTGTGCCTGTTCATCACCAACATCATCATCAGTGGCTACCAATACTCTGACATCAGGTGGTAAGAGTTCCACACTGCAACAAGCAATAAATACAGCAAACAGAAAAATGGAGAATAAAATTGATCATATATTTTCCTTATAATAAAGTTATGTTAAACTTCATAACAGATGCAAAAGCTACAAACATTTTATTGTCATACAGACCTGAATCTACCTTATATATAGTATTAACAATAAACATAAATGTGTGCAGGAGTGGCCTTAGGTCAACTGGTGCCCTAGGCAAAAGGGCTCCACAGCACCCCCCACCACACCACCCGGTGCCCCCAACCTGGTCTACCTAGACCAAATAATTAATGAAAAAGTGCCCCTGCTAGAGCGGCGCCCTAGGCGGCCACCTAGTTGGCCTATGCTTAAGTCCGGCTATGAATGTGTGCTTACTATGTGCAGGTGGGCTGGCAGACTGCAACCCAGAAGTGCCTATATGAGATGAATAAAAAGAAGTCTGTCAAGTATCACAATGCAAATGAAACAATAAAATGAGAACAGTCCCCTCACAAGTGCAGATTAAAAAAGTTCTCATAAAAAAAAATGTAAATGAACAGCTGGCTGCACCCCCAAACCCAAAGCAAACTCTACTCTTTCTATATGACTGTAGTCTGACTCACACAGTTATCACTGGTTCTAAATACATACATACACACACACACACACACACACACACACACACACACACACACACACACACACACACACACACACACACACACACACACACATATATATATATATATATATATATAAAATATATATATATATATATATATATATATATATATATATATATATATATATATATATATATTATATATAAAAGACATCTGAGATATATGCATATTAAGATCTAACAATGGCATTTTTTGCTTCTTGTATACATGGAAGGTCATCTTATAACACACTGGGTCTGTCATCCACATTTGCAACAATGTCAAGGATTCTGATGGAATCCTGTAATAAGTTATCTTGATTGCTGATAGTGGACAGGAGCTACTCAGTTTCAGTTAATGGTGGTTTGGTAGCAAGACCACCTCCTCTTAACCATCTGTACTCAGGCAATTCCGGTAGCTCTACAGCAGGCACAGGTTATCATGTCAGTTGTCCAGTGTCTTACCTGGGAGTAGGATCTTCCATGGTCTTCAGCTGTATTAAGGTCCATCTGCCACCATATCCTGTCTTCAGCAGGTTGGTCACCTCTATCTCTCTCTAACAGAAAAGCTCCATGACAATGTAAAGCCTGGATAATTACCTAATTTTCTGCATCACTATAATGTGGCTTACAGGGTAAAGATGTCTTCTTGGGTGCCATATCCCTGTATGAGAAGAGACAGAAATGAGACCCACATAATTACATATATAATGAACATACAAGATGGTTGTCAGCTTAGTTCTGTGTGACTGTATGCAATCCACATGCACGTGAACAATTTTTACATGTTATGTGCTCACTCATACTGCACACACATGGTTGTCCCCCAAGCCCCCTAATTCCCCAACCCAATCAACCCCGATCCCCCTCCACATAATCTCCCCTAACAACCCTGCAGAATCTCCCCAACAAATCTACCCCCCCCACAAACCCCCACAGCAAAAAAAGAAGTATATTTAAAAATCAAATATCACTTTTGTAATGGATGTAACAGAGATGTAAAATTTGTAGTACATTGCTGCATTAACAATATAAATGTAGCGTTAGAAAATAACACCAGAATGTTAAAGGCGGCAAAATATCCGAAAAGACACTACTATTAACCAAATCTATTTTCAAAACAATGAATATGATTTTATCGAATATGTGTATTTTTAAACAGTGGCATTGGGCATTGATTTGTTTTTTAATCTTATTAAGATGACATAAGCCCTGTTGGTTGAAGCATTAATTATTTTATTTAATATTACATACAGAATAGGCAGCATTTTTGATTCGTTTAACAGAAGTTTAAATGTCTTGTTACTTTAGTTTTTAATTAATGTCTAAAGAAGCGTTAATGGCAACGCGAAAGCACTCAATTTTTATTAACTGCACAATAAATTCCCTTTCTGCTTTTATATATTCAGCCATGTTTGCTGTCTCATAGTGATTTTACTTGCTTGAACATTAAAAATTAGAAAAGATTGGGAAAAGTAGTCAGACATCTTTAAAGATGAGTAATTAGAAGTATCTAAGTAATGACTTGGTTGTTTTTGTTTAGAAGAATACAAAGATCATAAACTAAAGTTTGAAAAAAACTGTCCAACATCAAGATCTAGGATTAGAACTAAATTATGAAAACCTGTCTTTAGGTGCCTAAAGACATGAGGAAATTTAACTCTGACCAATATGACAACAAATAAATAATGTCAAGCAATAGGAGAAGTGCCACAAGAGTTTAGATTTTATACCAAAAATTAACCAAACTTGTTATCTATTTATAGGATTATACAAAGAAATATGAAATAATTTGAGGGTTTTGTAGCCAAGTAATATACATAGAAATGTGGTGCTTTTCTATATGTCACTGAAGGAAATTTAGTCATGTTCCAATTTTCCAATGAAATTTCTTGATATTTACATTTCTTTGTTTCCCTTGATGCTTTGTGTGAGAGATTGCTGTGCACTGTTTTGGGGATTCTTTTTTCTGTATTGATGTCTGTTTGCCTATGGTGGTAATATAGGTGAAGTACAGTTGTGTACACTTACCATAAATGTAGATGTTCAAGTATATTCACTGTTGCAGTCATCACATTTGGGTTATCTGCTTGCAGTAGCCCTCAGTTGGCCTGATTATCAAAGTCTTGGGTCCTGAGTCGGTTGCTATCTCATCTTCTGTGATGTCAGGTAGTCAGGGGTATAAAGCATGCAGCCGATGCAGGGGGCTGGAGGGAGGGTAACCAGGACTGCAACAGTGAATACACTCGAACATCTACATTTATGTTAAGTGTACACAACTGTACTATGTTCTTCATGTTTCACTGTTGCAGTCATCACATTTGGATAGCTTCCCAAAGCTAAGGATGGGAGGAGGAATTTAGATAGCATTAGGACCAGCTATAAGGCCCTGCAAGACTGCAGTGGCAAAGCCAGCTTTGGATTTAGATAAAATTGGCAAATGGTAATGCTTAGTGAAAGTATGTAGAGAATTCCTGGTAGCAGCTTCTAGGGTGTCTCTGGTAGGGACACCTCTGAGAAAAGCTGTAGAGGTAGATGCTGCCCTGGTTGAATGGGGTTTAATCCCCTGTGGGATAGGTTTTCCATGGTGCTTATAGCAGAAATGAATGCAATGGCCTATCCATTTAGAAATAGTTTGCTTTGAAATAGCCTTCCCCTCTGCCCCTGCAGCAAATACCACCAACAGTTGTTCAGATTTCCTTTGAGGTTTAGTCCTGTCCAAGTAAAATCTAAGTTGTCTGTGCACATCTAAGTAGTGCAGTATCCATTCCCCTTTGTTCTGTGGATTAGAAAAGAAGGTTGGCAAATGAATGGACTGATTAAGAGCCACACTGGATACCTCCTTGGGCATGAAAGTGGGATTGCTCCTGAGGGACACCCTGTCCGCATGAAAGATGTTGAAAGGCTCCATTGCCATAAGGACCTGTAATTCAGATACACTTCTTGCTGAAGTGATTGCTAAAAGGAAAACTGTTTTCCAAGAAAGGAATTTTAACTCTGCAGTTGCAGCTGGCTCAAAAGGAGGAAAAGTGAGTTTTTCCAATACAAAATTAAGGTCCCAGGCTGGAGTTGGGGCTCTCCTGGGTGGTCTTAAGTTTTTGGCCCCTCTGAGGATCTACTTGAGCAGTGGGTGAGAAAAGAGGGGTGGTTCTGTGTTGTAATGAGCTGAAATGGCTAAGGCATGAATTTTGATGGAGGAAAAGGAAAGGCCCTTGTGAAGCATCTCAGTTAAGTATTGAAGAATCTGAGGTAAATTGGGAGCTGCTGTGGCCATCCCTTGAGTTTGGTTCCAGGCACAGAATCTTTTCCATTTTTCAGCATAAGGTTTTCTAGTACTAGGCCTCCAAAATGACATCCAACACTTGTTTACTGAGGGATGGCAAATGAGAGATTAGGTAATTAGCCAGGCTGCCAGGTTCAGGGTTTGAAGCTGGAGGTGCAGAATCTGGCTCTCCTGCTGAGACAGTAGGGTAGGGGTCTGAGGTAGGTGCCATGGGGCCAGCTGTGACACACTGCACAAGAGGGGGTAGCAGTGTTGGCATGGCCAGTCTGATGCAATCAGTATCATCCTTGGTTTGTCCTGTTTGATCTTTAGTAGTACTTTGGAGAGGAGAGGCAGAGGAGGAAAGGCATAAACTGATAGATTTTTCAGCTGAAGGACAAAGCAACCACTTTTCAAGCTTCTTTGTGGGGAGTCCTTGTGCAGAATTTGTCCAATTGGTAGTTCTGGGGGGAGGCAAACAGGTCTATCTCTGGGGTCCCCCATTTGTTGGTCAAAATGTTGAAAATCTTTGGTTCCAGTTTCCACTCATGTGGGTCCATGAGATTTCTGCTTAGTTCATCTGCCAGTGTATTTAGTTTTCCTGGCAGGAATTGAGCCTGAAGGTGCACTTGGTAGCTCAAGGCTGTGTTCCACCAAGCCATGGCTAGTCTGCAGGGGGGGTAAGAATGAGTACCCCCCTGCTTATGTACCACATAACAGTGGTGTTGTCCATATTTACCATTAATTGTCCTGGAAGAATGTGGTCCTTGAAGGCTGTCAGAGCATTCTGTACAGCTAACATTTCTTTTTGATTGATATGCAGGTGCATTTCACTTGGGTTCCATTTGCCCTGAATGCACTTCCCTGCCAGGTGAGCCCCCATGCATAGTCTGATGCAGCTGTTGTTAGGGTTTGGGTGGCAGGGGTCAGAGTGAATGGTAGTCCCTTGTTTTGGTGGCAGGCCTCTGCCCACTAAAGGAATTCTAACTGTAGGCAAGGTATGATAGGATCATTGCTTCTAGATCCTGAGAATGTTGACACCATAGGCTTTTTAGATACCATTGTAGTTTCCTCATATGCAGTCTTCAATATGGAATTAGTAGAATGCACGAGGCCATGAACCCCAAGGCTTACAGTATTTGCCTTGCAGGTAGCAGGGTTTTTGTGGCCACTAGTTTGAAGTAAGTTGTCAAATGAATTTGTTTCTCTGGAGTGAGGAAAGCCATCTGGGAAGTTGTGCTCAAGATTGCTCCCAGGAATATAATTTGTTGACAGGCTACCAGATGTGAATTATTTTCATTTATGATGTACTCCAGACAAGTTAGCACCTTTTGTACAAATACCAGATGATTCAAAAGCATGTCCTGGCTTTCTGCCTGAATTAGACAATCGTCCAGGTAAGGGTATATTCGAATATTTCTTTGCCTGCAAAATGCAATGACTGGAGCTAGGCAGTTTGTGAATACCTTGGGTGCAGTAGATAAGCCAAAGGGCAGTGCAGATAACTGATAGTGCATGCAGCCTGCTTTGAAGTGTAGGTATTTTCTGCAAGATTCCCTGATTGGGATGTGCGGGTAGGCTTCCTTTAAATCCAGTGTTGCCAACCAGGCATCTTTGCCTATCATGGGAAGCAACTGGTGACGAGTTAGCATCTTGAATTTTGGAATCACCAAAAAGGTGTTTAGGATAGACAGATCCATGATAGGACACCATGAGTTGTCTTTTCTAGGTACCAGGAAAAGTCTTGAGTAGAAACCTTGTCCCTTTTCCTCTTCTGGTACAGTCTGAATAGCCTTTAATCTTAAGAGAGAGTACTTGCTTTTGAGCATCTGCCCACTGATTTGGGTGTAGATCTGGCCAACCGTTTGGGGTTGGTAATGTGTGGAAGTTAAATCTGTATCCTTGGGAAACTATATTTAAAACCCATTTGTCCTGGGTAATGAGTTCCCAGTTTTTTGCTTGCAGAGCAATCTTTCCCCCTAAAGGAGCAGTCAGTTGAGAAGTGCTTGGATGTTTTAAAGTTAAGTCATTGAGACAGCTTACCATAGGGGGGAGTCTTACTACTCCCTGATTTTGAAGTGGGAGCCCCCCACTGCTTAGTCCTGTGTGTACCCTGGGACTGAAGCCTGGGTGTTCTACTGGTTCTAGGTTTGAACTGAGAAGGCCTGGAAGAGGCAGGAAAGGATCAATTTTTTGAGGGCCAATACCTACTAAATCTAGGAGGCTGCACTTGTAAGAAATCATTAACAGTTTGCATAGATTTATCTTTTTCCTCCATCTTTTTAAGAACTTCTTCTGCTTTGTCGCCAAACAGGTGGTCCTGATTTAAGGGAGCATCCAGCAATTTAGTTTTAACATGATCTGGCAAAGATTGCTCCTTAAGCCAAGCATGCCTTCTAAGTACAGACCCGGTGACAGCAGCCCTGCAAAGTATGTTTTTCAACATATTCAGCAGAATGCATTAAATCCTGTAAATCCTTATTTTTAGCACAATCAGGAATCAACATCATTTTCTGTTTAAGCAATCCAATAATATGCTGCTGATACTTTAACATATGAAACTGGCAATTTAAGACCCTGATGACCAAGGTTGCAGAGGTGTATACCTTCTTACCTCATCTATCCAGGGCCCTGGAGTCTCTATCTGAGGGGGTAGGATTTTTGGCAGTAGATGCATTAATGCCCTTGGGTCCCTGTGAAATGGTCTCAGGATCCGCACTAGGATTTTTAAAAAGGAACTTGTGAGAATCAGGAACTCTGTAATATCTATCAGGTTTTCTGGGAGCAGGAGGTAAAGAGTCAGGGGCCAAGCTAGATTCCGAAAAGGCATCGTCAACAATGTCCAGCACAGGAGGGATCGCTAAAGGTCTGTGTTGGGGCAGGAGTAAGAAATCTCTAAGCCTCTTTTTAGAATCAGAGTAATCCTGGCTTTCCCAGTGAAAATGCTCCCTAAGAGTATGCAAGGTTTCACCAAAAGAAAAATCCTCTGGGGGAGAAGCAGAGGGAATAGAGTCCTCTGCATCAGAATCCTCACAGGTAGATAAGGGTAAATCCTGGTCATCAGAGGAGACAGAAATTTCAGAATCCTGGTCAGAAGTACCATAAGCAAATTCAGTCCTAGGTCTCTTAGAGGGGGAAGGTTGGCTTCCCCTGATTAAAGTAATACGGTCTTCAGCCATTCTTATAATTTGTTTTTTAGGCATAGAAGCCCGACCATGCAGTCTGGGCATCAGTTTCCTAGGCATGGTTCGGGTTTTAGGCCTAGAAGAAGAAGATGGCATCAGTTTAATATGAAAGTTAATAGGCCTGAATACACCCTCAGAAGCTGGTGTCTGCACAGTGGCTCCGGACCCATCCAAGGTAGAGATATCCACAGTTTCCACAGTTGAAGCATCTCGCAGCATACCGGACTCTGAATAGGTCTCAGTAGAGGCCTGGGAATCTGAAGTAGCAGGTATCAGGGGCTGCAAAAGCGCCTCACTGAGTACCGGCGAACTGGCGACTCGCTTAGGAGAAGCATCGTCGGCAGCTTTGGACCTAGGTGGCCTGTCTCTGTCTTTATCTTTGCATTTTATCCGGAATGTCGGTAGTCAGGTGGCTTACTGAAGGCATATCTGGATAATTGAACTGAGTACCAAAATATTTAGAAGTGAAAATGTACCGACAACTAATAGTTCATGGTTTAAATAAGGCACAAAACCGACAGCGAGGTACGTCGTGGTCAGGGCCTAGGCAAGGAATACAGTACGAATGAAAATCTTTATGAGGTATTTGCTTTCCACAAGAAATACAATTATTGACTTTTACTGACATTGGTTTAGAGCAAGAAAAAGTTTCCCCAATGGTGTAATTAACTTTAGTTGAAGACTTCAGTTCTGAAACTCGAAAACGAAAATTTCAGGAGTCGGCTGACCAGCACTTGCGAACTGCTTCTGCTTCAGGCACCACACGGCAAGAAAGACTGATGTAATGGCATTGGTTGCATGCTTTATACCCCTGACTTCCTGACGTCATGGAAGATGAGACAGCAACCGACGCAGGACCCAAAACTTTGATAATCAGGCCGACTGAGGGCTACTGCAAGCAGATAACCCAAATGTGATGACTGCAACAGTGAAACACGAAGAACATCTGAACTGTAATAAGTAGAATTCCCCATATAGAGGTGCTCCTGATTCATGAGGATAGTATTACAGGAATCTGTGATCTTGATAAGTTCTGAAAAGTAACCATTTCACAATTCAACATGCTTAAATTTATAACAGAGGAAGCAACATTCAGGAGAAACTAATTTGTCATGAAAGACTGAAGTTCTGAGAAGACTACAAAAGGTTCAGTAACTTTTTATCCAGACTTTTAAAATGGGTTTTCTATTTTATAAAGAAAAAAACTATTATGAAAGGATAACCTAACAAATGTGATATTGAGCTTTCTCACTCAACCTACCTACAAGTCTTGAACAGATTACCTTATATAGAGATTTGATATTCTGAGAAAAGTAAGACACATATTTAAAAGATTCAGATAGTTTAACTAAACAAATTTTAAGGTGCTGTATGTTGGAATTTATAGAGAAAAGTAAAGATTAATCTAAATTTATTTTATAAAGACCTGGGAAAATGTATCAGTAGCTAGAAACATAGGTTATATAGCATGAGTGTGATGTATAAATAATAATACATAATATCAGCTGCAAATATAATAAAATGAACATAAAAATACAAAACATGAACATTAAAAATGCTAAATGAAGATGTTAAAATAATGGTTTAAACTAAATATTAAATAAATCCAGGAAAAGAAAGAAAGAAAGAACATTGTCTAGTTTCTGATGGGATAAATTTGTAAAGAGTATTATTTACCCACAAATGTATATAATAAGTATTATAAAACAAAAACAGTAGGGAAGACAAACCATTTAAGCAATCTAAAAAAGAAATTTATGTTTGATATCATGAAAGGCCTTGAATGTTTCAACCAACAATGCAAAAGAAAGACAATTCATATCATGGCAATAAGAAATCATAGATTCCAAAGTATAGACCCTGACCCTGAGTTGGTCTTATTTGAAATAATCCCAAATAAAAATGATATGCTATTTGCTGGATTGTTGTTTTAATTCTATTTGCAAAGAAAGTCACAAGAATTATATCACAGTTTCTCATGTCTATATACCTAAAATTGTCAGGAACATAAATAGCTAAATTTTGTTTTGGTGTGAACATAGTTTTAGATTTCTTGAAGTAGACATCATTGTACATCATTAGCTGAAAAATCTATTTTTAAGAATATTTGAGGAAACATAAATGTAAAATTTTATGAAAAAATAGGATAACTACCAGACTGGGAACTTTATTTCATCTTAAATAAAAAATAGCTATAAGAAATTATTGCATGTTAAAAAAGTATTAATTTTTTTTTGGTCAGGAGACAAAATGGTGGATAATGTTAAAGTATTCACAATGATTAGTTAAGGGTTCCTTGAAGTTTGTTTGAGGAAAAGAACGAATATTTAGAAAGATTTATACAAAACTATTTAAATTATCAGAAATATGTGCATCTTCTGTGCCATCTTTAATGATAGAGTAATACATTGTTATGGGCATTAATTTAAATAATTTTTATCACAGAAGAATGCATTTGAACCCATTCTGAATAAGTGATTAAAATTAAAACTGTAACCAAATTAAAAGAGAATGAAACAAATGTAATTAATTTGTTTTAACATACTTTCTCTCAGTGTAATTCTTAATATTAAGTTTCATGAAGCCTGTTTTTTTTTTTAAAGTTCTGATCTCTTGTAAAAGCTTGATCTTTTATAAAATGAAAATTTATTAGTAAGATAACTTGCCAGCATGGTTTAAAAAGAGGCCTACCTGCATCCATTTTGATGGAAACATTACCCAATTCAGGGGGCAATATATTTAAGTGATTATGTATAAATTCTTACACTTCTATCTTCTCCAAAATAGATGAGTTTACTTTCAAATTTGAAGCAAATGACTTAGGATTATGAACATTTAAATGCAGATTTATTAGAGAGTGATATAGAAATATCTAGTCTCAGTGGTAACTTGAACAATTGAATAAACAATGGGATGGGAATGCAAAAAGAAGTCAATCATAGACCAGATAAGTGCATAAAAGAAAAAAATATATGCGGTTTTATTATTGGGCATAGAAGTACGAAAGGATCTCTCAATACAAATAAACCATATTTAAAAGTCTCAAATTCTGAGTCCCATCACAAGCTTTTTTATCTTCTGCTGGATAAACTACACATTTCTATATAGACAGATTTAATTTAATGACTCTGTTATAGTGGAACTTGCAAAGGAAATGCAGGTGAATATGTGTACCATGATTTTGATAAAGTCTTCGACTCATACCCTGAAGAAACTTGGAGTAGGATAGATGTTAATGAAATGGGTAGGAGGCTGGTTGGATAGCAAGATGAAAAGAGAGGTTGCCATGTGGACCCTCAAAGGAAAGAATACTTTTACTGTGTCTTCGTATGGGATTGTCTTTGTGATGTTTGGCACTTTCATATGAGAAATCATGAAAGGTAGTAAGACTGATAGCCTAATTACTGATTACACTAAAAAGGAACAATGGGGAACAATCTTTCAAAATGGCCTAAGGAATTTGGAAATACAGACAACATGGGCTAGGAAGTGGCATCAAAGATTTAACACAGGGAAAGGTGAAGTACTTCAGGTCGACTCATAATCTCAACTGAAAACCTGCCCTACCTACTTTTTTTAAAAAGTGTATGAAAATCACAGATCACATAAGTGACATTGGTGCGGTAGTAACAGTAGAAATGAACCAGCAGATGCAAACCAAGAAACTGATGCCAGTTTCAATACATTGCTTGGCTATATTCTTAGGGGGCAGACTTTAGGAAAACAAAGAGAGAGAGAGAGAGAGATTTACTACTCCTCGGTATATCTCTAGTCTGGCCTCCTTTGGTGTGTTGTGTTCCACTGTGGTGCCCATACACAGATAAGAGGATCATGCTGGTTAAAAATGTACAATCAAAGTGTACTAGGATAATTAAAGAAATGAAGGACAAGGGGTATGAGCAGAGGCTAATGAAGGTAAAACTAGTGTTACTTGGGATCAGAAAGAAAGAAAGAGGAGTGATATGATAAGTACAAGGCTAAGACAAGGACCAGAGCATGGACAGCTAAAAGATAATGACTGCTGACAAATATGAGACAGACCGGCTAGGAAGCTTGTCTTTTAGTGCTCTGACCATTATGTAATGCAGTGGTGAATGGAATCAGTGGGCTTTAATAGAATTACTAGAGCCTTGGGGTACAGTGAAAGTTTAAAGGAGTTAGAAGATCTCATTGTGAGATCAAGCAGGATGCTGAGAAAAAATACCAGCAGAATTATTTTACCCAATTTTTGGTTTCCCTATATCAACTGTGTGGCCTTCATACCTGCATTTATCGGGGGGTATTCTATTTGCAGCACTATCATACTCTGGCATGCAGCATAAGTACTCAAAAAACAGGCATGCAATTGATGTAGTGTGAGGATATCATTCATGAAAATAAGTGATATACCACCCCTCAGGTAGCCCCATCCTCCCATTCTGAGCAGACAGCTCTTGCTAGGTCCCTGGTCTCCACTCAAGATTCATTAATTGGAGACACACCCTGCAACACACCCCTAACCTTTCCCATGGGAGAGCTGAGCAGGCAATGTCTCATTAATCTTTTCTTTCCCCAGCTGACTTCTGCAATGCTTGGCTTACTACTAAACCCAAGTCAGGTGGGTTTTAGTCAATGTTCTAGCCCTCTAATTTGCATAACTAGCAGTTTTGAGCAGAATTAACAAATCCAATGAGCCAATGTAGATTACAGATCTCAACAGGCCCAGAACAGAATTGCAGGAGTCCTGGAATCCCAGCAGGATTTACTGATTCAGGAGTCCACCTTGAGGTTAATGAAGACAACATATCTCTTGCAAGAATATCCACTTCAGATGTCCCCTGCTAGGGTTAGTAGAGACAAACCTGGATTAGAGAAGTCTGGAGATTCATGGTATGTTATCATGATTCATGGGAAACCAGCAGTGGAAAGTCTGGGTAGACTCCTGGCATCTCTGGAAATCCAATATCTTAACTCTCATGCTGACTAAAAAAGAGACCACTAGCCTAGTGGACTAACCTAGTCAGCAAAGGCTAAGTAAATAAGTAAATAAATAAATAAATAAATAAAATGAGCATTGCCTGCAGGCTTGCAGTCTGAATTTAGTTTTCAAAAGAAGATGCATACATCATTTTTAAGCAGCAGCAGTGCTAGTTACTATGTTTTCTCATTGTATTACAACCACTATTATCAGTATGAAGTATAGTTCACAGCTTCTTTTCTCTGTCATCATTAACAGTATTAAAATTAATGAAGTACAATGGTCCAAAAGCAGGGCCACCTTTATGTACTGGTTGTATTCATTTAGAAAATTAATGGAAAAACTGGATTTGTATTAATACACTCTTTCTGAAGTCTCTAATTAATATTTGCATTATTTGCTGATTTAAGTATCATTTGTGTCACAAAATTGCACATTTTATGAGTCATTGAGCAATATTCTGTGTCAGTATTAGAGGCATTTGAAAATAAGATTTGAAGTAATAACTGAAGACAGTGTTGCCCCGAATTTTGCAATTAAACATCATCATCATTCATCATCAACCCCCTTTTCCCCATTTTCTAAATGGGGTCAGGGTATCATGTCAGATGTGGTCCTCTGTCTATATTCAGTGTCACTCTCCTACCTTCTTTGACACTCATGCTTGACTGTCACAAGTCTTCTGTCTCACAATCCATCCACCTCTTTTCTGGATCCCTCATTTCCTCTTGCCTTTTTCCTGTCTGTCCTAAATCTTCTTCACTAGATTGTCACCTGCTTTTCTACGCATGTGCCCGAACCACCGTAATCTCTTCTCTTTGACTTCTTCGGCAGTTGGAGTTACTTTGGCTTCTGCTCTTATATCCCTATTTCTTCATCTGTCCCCCAGTGTGCATCCTACCACCCATCTCAGGCACTTCATCTCCATCATCTCTAGCTTCTTCAGCTGCTCTGCCTTTACTGCCTAGATTTCTGTACCATCCAGTAGTACTTGTTGCACCACTGTTTTGTACAATTTACTTTTTGGCATCTTTGGCATTCTTTTGTCATATGCTCCCCCTGATAGTCTGTGCCATTTGGCTACAGCCTCTCTGGTACTGGCTTTGACCTTCTCATTCAGACTTCCCTTCTGCTTGACCACTCCCCAAGATACTTGAAGCTGTTAACTTGTTCCACTGTTTTCTCTTCTATCTTAATTCTCAGCTTCTTCTGATTTCCCCCATTTGCTGCCATTACCACTGTCTTATCTATACTTAGTTGCATCCCATGTGACTTTTGTACTGCATTTTATTCCCCTACCCTCAGCTAAAGCTCTTGCTCAGAGTCTGCCTGTAATGCCACATTGTTTGTTTACAACAACGTTGTTGATTTGTCTCCTCTGACCTATTTGCTAATGCAGTCCATCATCAGTATGAACATCGGGGGCTCAGAGCTGAACCCTGATGCACCCCCACTCCCACTGGGAACCCCTCTATATGACAGAACATTGTTTATACTAGAATCATTGGAACCTTGCACATAGCCTGCACTAATTCTACCAATGTTTCTGGGACCATCAAGGGACTGCCCAAATCAACTTTCTTGGGACATTGGTATATGCTTTCTCCAAGTGTAGGAATGTCCAACTGGACTCCTTTCTCATGTCTTGCTTCTTCTGAATTAGCTGCCTCACTGCAGAACATCATATCAGTTGTGCTGCATCCTGATCTGCATCCAAACTGCTCATCTCCAATCTTACTTTCTACTACTTTGCGTATTTGTTTGTCAGTCACCCTTTCTATAACTTTCATGCAGTGTGATAGATGTTTGATAATCTCTGTACTGCCCACAGTTGTGAATGTCCCCTTTCTTCTTGAATACTGGCACTAGTATGCTTATTTTCCAATCATCTGCGATATGCCTTTCTCTCCATACTGCTATGAGTACCCTCAGGAGCCATTCCTTCCCCATCTCATGCAACATTTTTACCATGTCTGCTGTGACTTCATCTCAGCCTGCTGTTAAACTAAAGGTCCAATCACAAATTGGTAACAGGAATAAATAAAACTATTAAAGCACACAGTCCTGTGGAACAACAAAAAAATGAAATAACTAGTATAAAAACTATTGCACTTTATTCACCATAAAAATGTCAAAAAAATGCCAGAGTTAAGCTCTTTCGTCTGCAAGACTTCATTAGAACTGACATTCAAAATTCACACCGTACTTAAATATTCACTTGAAAAACTAATTAACATACCAGCACTTTTATTAATTGCTATAGTAAACCAATTAAAAAATACATAAATATATAGTAACTGTCCACTTTAAAACTACCATTAATCAAAATATATAGAATAATAAATACAGATAAAATACTGTTTTGTTTATTACTAAACTTATACAAAATTCACACATCTAACTGCCTCAATTTCAATATAGAACTTATGGAGCAATAATCATTAAGCCCCGGTGGGTTCATGGCATTCAAAATAAGCTGCCATTTCAATTCACATTTAATTAGATGTTCCTCAGTGAAATACTGTCATCCTTAACAATTTGTTACATTACTGTAAATTTAAAACTATGCAATGGAAATACTGCCACATGTCTAGAAAGAGCATTGGTATTCTTAACCTTTTTAATGTCACTCAGGTGCTCATATATCCTTTCCTTGAGCTTTCTGCTAGTTTTACCACATAAAAGGCAGAACATTGTTGGCAACACGCAATATAAATTACCCATTTTGATTCATAATTATAATGTCCTAACACTTTATATATCTTTCCATTAATTGTAATATTATCAGTGGTCATCAGATAAGAACACTGGGAACACCTTCCACATTTAAATACACCCCTTGGTCTAACATTATTACTTATTTTAGATTTCTCCAATAACTGTTTAATAGCCTTGTCCTTCCTAAACACACCAAATGGTTTTTGACTTACTTTTCCAGAAATGTCCTTATTAACCTTAAAAAATTACCCAATTTTTCTCTAAAATATTCATAATATCATAACCATCCAGGGTAAAAGTAGTCACAAACAGTTTACATTAAAGATACTTAACAAAGAAAAGCTTACGCATGGGTCCCTCAGCAACCACAGATGCTTAAAATTAGTTATGGTCTCATCCCACACTTACCTACATAGCTGAATCCTTACCATATTGCACTCTACAGGCCACCTGCTTAAGTTTCATTTTTTTGATTTTGTTATAAAACCATATTATTAATAATTTTTTATTCAACATAATATGCTGAACCCCCCCCCCAAAAAAAAATAAATAAATACAGCAAATGATGGTCCAAATTTCTAGACATAGCAGTTTTTATTTGCTAGAAGACTCTACTATGATCTCCCCTCCTCTGCGATGAATAGATCTAAAAGATCACATGTAGTAACTACTGATTCTGACTCAGCAGTATGCAGTAGGTGAGATTCAATTATTATTGGCAAAAGGGAAAAATGGTACTCTTATAACAGCAGCTAGTATGTGTATATCACAAAAAGTCATGGATTCTAAAAGTCTCCAAGGAGTCCTTTGTGTCAACTATCCAACAGGCCCTGCAGATTTTTGTGATGGATCTCATAAGGCACACCCAATATCAGACATTCGATACAAATAAAACAGGCTAAATACCTGAACATTTTTACCAATATTATGCGATGAATAGTGTAGCTTTGGTAGCATCAGATATGAAAGTCACATTTGCACAATATTTGGCATGTTATAGAAAGTTGGCATGTAGTGTCCGAATTTATATTCTATGAGATGAAAGGGCTCACAGTACCTGAACCATGCAGTACAACTGATAGTGTTTTGTAATTTCTGACTCTTACCACTTCAAACTGTGAAAAAACATGTTTTCTCAATTACTGGAAATATTAATTAGCTAGTACTAACTAGCAAGCCTAATTTTAGAATGTGATTAAAAAAAAATCATTCTGGTTTTCCAAGATGATGTCATGTTTCCAGTTGTACTACGTCTATCGTGGAACTCTGACAAAGTGTCAGGCATGGTTCCTCAGTCTGTCTGTTACTTTAAGTGAAACATTATTCCACTTTCATGGATGGATTATGTTTGTATATCATTGTCCATAAAATGAAACATTCCACATGAGCTCATTTAAATGACATAGAGACTCAGAATGCCTTGGCGCAATGCTCAATAAATGATGTGGCTAGAAAATGATAACTTTTTAATGGGAAGACACTGAGCTCTGCTGCTCCGAACAATGCACTTAACAAATGAATGACATAATATAGTAGTACATGTTTAAGACTGTCTGAAACAGCAGATCATTTGATTTGCCTATCGTATTTTAGAAGGGTTTGTTTATTTTTATAAGCAGCTATGCAGAGATGAAATTGTAATGTCTGTTCAGTCTTCTGACCACCACCTGTTGCAGAGAACTACAGCACTCCACTGTGCAAAGAACAAAGCAACACGTGTACCTCTTTTCAGATTCAGAGGCCCAGCACACCCTGGCTAGAGTTAAAATGCACAGTACATGGGGACCAGATGGTCTGCTGCTAGATTTACAAAAATACCAAAAAGTTAGCAGGTAATCCAAAAAAGCCAAGAGTATCCCAGAATGAATAATATCCTGAACGTAGGTTTATTTTTTTAAAAAAGCATACGTTTTTGCTACTGTGAAACAGTAGCTTCATCAGAGAAACTGACAAGCAGTAAGCGCCAAATATTTAAACCTTCCATGGCGCAAAGACATACCCACTACGTCACTTGGATTCACAAAAGAACCTCCCATACAGTGACGTGTGTCATATACAAAAGGAATAAAATTCATACAAAAGTAAACCCTCATTAATTATAGTGTACAACATTTAACAGGTTAAAAACAATTAGAACTGACAATCTGTGTGCATAATCAAGAATCTATATTTTTTATATAATTTAATATACAAGAGTTTATAACTCCAATAGGACATAAATTGTATACGGTCAAAAAAAGCCAGTGCAAGGAAGCATAAAAAATCCATAAAAGGCATCTAATAATACACTGTTTTAAAAGAAAAATTAAAGTTGTATAGCTATTATCAACTTTGTTAATAGTAGCACGTCTTTAGAAATTACAACAAGTGTGTTCTATGCACTATGCTTAATACTAACAATTGTTGAATGCATAGAAACCATCGTCCTCTCTATACGAGGGTATATTTTAATTAAGTAAATTATACATTGTGTAAGTGTAGAGTATAAGTATGTAAGATCAAATTGATGCGCAATTATTTCAAAAGGAGATTGCATACAGAAAAGGTTAAATGGATATGTTTACTATGTTTGTTTATTTATACACATTAGAGTCACATTGAATTTATAATTATAGTTATGGTTTAGAATTTAAAATCATATAGTTCTTTTGTTTTACCTCAAGGTACTTCTTAGTTTCAATATACAGGTTATATTACAATTTTCGTTTAAACCTGGTACACTGAATGCATCTAATGTCAGTTGCCATTCTAACTCACGTGCTTCCAATAATAAAGAAAGCGGACCTCCTCTAATAGTAAAAGGAACATGGTCAATAGCTAGAAAATGGAAGCTATGGCCCGGATTATTACTAATATGTTTTGCTAAAGCATTGTCACTTTTATTTTTCCTGATGGCATAGATGTGTTCGTACAGCCTTTCACGTAGTTTACGGTCCATTTTTAAACACAATTGACCTAATCTGGTTAGAGTTTGTGTTAAAAGTAGTTATAAAACTGGTGGTAAAACGTTTAGTCGGTTCAATGTATAAATGGCTCTGGTTTTCTGAAAAATTTGAGATGGAATTGTCAGTTATAATGTTAGAGTTATCCTCAAAGGTAATTTGAACTTCTTTACCTAGTAGTGGGATATATATTCTGTTTTTTCGTTTTAACTCAACTTCTTGAAATATTTCATCGATTAGTAAACATATCCTTCAAAAGGTGGCATTCTACATAGAATGCTGTGTCAAAAGTGCACATCCTTGCAGCTCGAATAAATTGGCCTTTTACTATAGAGCGTTTTTGTTTAAATTTGTCAATTGTGTTTAAAAACTGGTGTCTCATTAGGAGTAACCAACAACTATCAGAAAAACTAGGACTCAACCCCATGATAGTATATAAGAAAGGTAACAACCTTAAAATGCTGCTAGAAAGAAATAAAGATGTCGATATTTTTTCAAGATACAAGGGGACATTTACTTGTGGTACATGTAAATGGTGTAACTACTTGGAAACAGCAAATTCTTTTACTATTAGGAATAAAAAATATTATATTAACCATAAACTTAACTGTGAGTCTAAACCTATCATCTACTTAGCTACATGTGACTGCTGCCCAGCCTTCTACGTAGGGAAAACGGACCGTAAACTACGTGAAAGGCTGTACGAACACATCTATGCCATCAGGAAAAATAAAAGTGACAATGCTTTAGCAAAACATATTAGTAATAATCCGGGCCATAGCTTCCATTTTCTAGCTATTGACCATGTTCCTTTTACTATTAGAGGAGGTCCGCTTTCTTTATTATTGGAAGCACATGAGTTAGAATGGCAACTGACATTAAATGCGTTCAGTGTACCAGGTTTAAACGAAAATTGTAATATAACCTGTATATTGAAACTAAGAAGTACCTTGAGGTAAAACAAAAGAACTATATGATTTTAAATTCTAAACCATAACTATAATTATAAATTCAATGTGACTCTAATGTGTATAAATAAACAAACATAGTAAACATATCCATTTAACCTTTTCTGTATGCAATCTCCTTTTGAAATAATTGCGCATCAATTTGATCTTACATACTTATACTCTACACTTACACAATGTATAATTTACTTAATTAAAATATACTCTCATATAGAGAGGACGATGGTTTCTATACATTCAACAATTGTTAGTATTAAGCATAGTGCATAGAACACACTTGTTGTAATTTCTAAAGACGTGCTACTATTAACAAAGTTGATAATAGCTATACAACTTTAATTTTTCTTTTAAAACAGTGTATTATTAGATGCCTTTTATGGATTTTTTATGCTTCCTAGCACTGGCTTTTTTTGACCGTACACAATTTATGTCCTATTGGAGTTACAAACTCTTGTATATTAAATTATATAAAAAATATAGATTCTTGATTATGCACACAGATTGTCAGCTCTAATTGTTTTTAACCTGTTAAATGTTGTACACTATAATTAATGAGGGTTTACTTTTGTATGAATTTTATTCCTTTTGTATATGACACACGTCACTGTATGGGAGGTTCTTTTGTGAATCCAAGTGACGTAGTGGGTATGTCTTTGCGCCATGGAAGGTTTAAATATTTGGCGCTTACTGCTTGTCAGTTTCTCTGATGAAGCTACTGTTTCACAGTAGCGAAAACGTATGCTTTTTTAAAAAAATAAACCTACGTTCAGAATATTATTCATTCTGGGATACTCTTGGCTTTTTTGGATTACCTGCTAACTTTTTGTTTTTTTTGGTCTCGTATATTTCATTGGTCTGTTGAGATTTACAAAATGCTTTATGGAAATGATTTCTTCATTTTTATATATTTACTTATACTCAAAATATGCTTGAAGGCTGAACTGCTTTCCTTCCTTTCAAATCTATCAGTTTTATTGATGTCACATCACTTAGAGTGTCATGACATTGTGCACTAATTATAGCACAACATAAAGAAAATAAAGAACCCCAGCTGTGTACCACATACTGACTCTCAGAACTCTGTAACAGCACTCAGGCATCTTAGTTAGCTAAGGTTACTAATGTGTTTTGTAATGTTACTTTCTTTTCACATATGACATTTTGCTTATGACATGTATCAAGGAAGCAAATCAAATACAGTTTATTTTTTGCTTGCCTTAAAAAATAATAAATAATCCAAAGTTATTCTTCCAGGAGATTTTCATAAGCTTTTTAACAAACAGTTGTAACATTCTTACTTTAAAAACAATGGGGTGTACAGTTTTTCTCTTTGTTTTTAAAGATAATTCACATTTCATCATCTAATGCTTCACTATCAAGTTACAGATGTAAGAAGGTGGTTTAAAAGAGTACCACTGCAGAAGTACACAAAACAACTGTATTCACTTTGATTTTTTACCCTGCCAACAGATGTACTTGCTCAATGCATACATGTTTCAGTTTCTCAGACTAATAATACAATAACGTGATTTTATGCATAGCACTCTGTTTTTCACTATGAAACCCTACAATCAACATCTGAAAAGGATGTTCTAGATGCATCCAAACAAAGCTAGGAACCAGAAAGGCTTACCATGAAAGGTAATCCTTAACACGGCCATTTTTCCACCTTGTGGTAAGCCTTTCTGATTCTTAGTCTCCCCTACCTTTGAGTTCATTCCACCACCAGTGGTCACGGTGCAGAGATCAGTCTTATAGTCAGAGCTGCATGATAATGCTGCAGTCCTGGGGAGCAGCTAATGTTAAATATGTGTTCTCCCACAGAAATGCCAGTGACTCCCAATTTATGCTGCGGAGTGATTCAGAGAATCTTTTAGCTGCATAAGTCTTCATGGTTGGAGGAAAAAGTAAATGCTGTGAAAAGTCATTTAGCTTCCATTTACTCCTACGGAAGCAGTTATGATGCAAATAAGTTAATTGAAGTTGTGGGTGTGTGTTACTGTGTGTGTGTGTGTGTGTGTGTGTGTGTGTGTGTGTGTGTGTGTGTGTGTGTGTGTGTGTGTGTGTGGGTATGTGTATGTGTGTGCGTGTGTGTAAGGATGTGTGTGAGTGTGTGTGTGTGTGTGTGTGTGTGTGTGTGTGTGTGTGTGTGTGTATGTGCATGTGTGTGCGTGTGTGTGCTTGTGTGTGCGTGTGTGCACGTGCGCGCGCGCACGCGCGTGTGTGTGTGTGTGTGTGTATGTGTGTGTATATATATATATATATATATATATATATATATATATATATATATATATATACAGGTGTGTGATTGTCTATGCATAAGTGAGTGAATATGTGTGTGTGTGTGTGTGTGTGTGTGTGTGTGTGTGTGTGTGTGTGTGTGTGTGTGTGTGTGTGTGTGTGTGTGTGTGTGTGTGTGTGTGTGTGTGTGTGTGTGTGTGTGTGTGTGTGTGTGTGTGTGTGTGTGTGTGTGTGTGTGTGTGTGTGTGTGTGTGTGTGTGTGTGTGTGTGTGTGTGTGTGTGTGTGTGTGTGTGTGTGTGTGTGTGTGTGTGTGTGTGTGTGTGTGTGTGTGTGTGTGTGTGTGTGTGGATATGTGTGTGTGTGTGAGTGTGTGTGGGTTTGTGCATGTGTGTGTGTGTGTGTGTGGGGGGGTATGTGTGTGTGTGTGTGTGTGTGTGTGTGTATGTGTACTTTTAGGAATTAAGATTATATACATATACAGGTAGAATATATTTACATGTATTTTACAATGCCATATACAACTGTTTTGACTGTTTAGTAAGAGACTATAAGCAATGAATTCAGATATATGTATTTCATTTTACCCAGAAAAGATGATACATAGTATCAGCAAACATGAGACAATTTAGGAGTGTATATCATACAAAGAAAAGTTTCACAAAAATTGAGTAATATCTTATTTAATTTATCTTGCCTAGTATGCACTCATGCAATTCTTCTTATGCCCAGGCAAGCCTACACTTAAATTAGAATCTAAGCTATTTTCTGAGGTTCAGGATGCATGTTTGAGCTTCAGAGCTACATACAATCTGCAGCTATAGGCCTTGCTATTGTCATTCAACACTTTCATCTTAGAACACTTAGGAGCTTGGGTCCATCTGGTGTGTTGGGGAAAACTTTGTTTAACAGAACTGCAAGAGAAGACTTCAGTTTGTGAGTACTTCATCAACAAGCACTTTATCACATCGTGTCACAAAAGAGCTGACATCACCTTCCTGAAGTGGAACTGTCTCCATTCAGCACTGCATGAAGCCTCCTCATTCACCTTGTTAAGGGTCTCAGTTAAAACATGTTTGTTAAAGAGCAATGGCTGATCTAATTGTGGAGTAAACTGAAATTCCCACAATGGCCTCATGCTTAAATTCTTTCTAGCTGATAGTATAGCAACTGCACAGAGGTTACTCAGTTCATGACGTGTGGTGTAGGAAGAGAGCTTTGTCAGTGCTAAGGAGGCCACTCTGTGGGCTAGGTTCCAAAACAGTTTTATGTTTGGGTTATGATGCTGTGGTAAAATTGTAAATGTTCACTAAGCAGTTGCAATTCCAAAATAATGCTTGCTCTCTTGGAATGCAAATTAAAAACAGAGTATTTGTTCACTATTTGCATCATGCATACAGTTCTAAAACACCACAGCAAAATGATGAAACACTTTTAAATAACATAAGCAAAGCCAGGAATAAAATTACAGAAAATAGTGTAGTATAGAGGTCACAGTGCTAATATTAATGTATTTATTTATTGCATTTAATTAACATGAAAGTCTGACTGGGTAATAAAAACTCTTTTGAGCAGAGGCTCAGGGAGAAAAGCTCCAATTGAAGTAAATATAGACATGTAAGGTTCAGTATGCAGAACAATATATGGAGATAGCCAAAATATGTGTTAAGATAAAAAGATTGCAATAAAATCTACATTTACACACAATGTATAGGATTGCATTCACATTGCAATGTACAGTCTACTGAGTTTCATTCTCATTATATTATACCACTAATAGTGATGGATATTTGTGTGGAAACTTCACTTAGATTCATGAAAGATCAATGTAATCATACATTTACATAACAGTATACACGACTGCATTCATGTTTCAATATACAGTTGCTTCTCATAATAATGATTAGTGGTGGATAACTGTGTGCAGTCTTCACTTTTAGATTTACAAAATCAGGTGTGAAGAATATTCCCTAATAATAAAGCAAGAGATGCTGACAATTGTAAGAATATATTTGTGTCAGCAAGAATTAGTTTAAACTTGTTTTGAGAGGGAAAGGTAGGCAACAGGTCCACAGCTATCATCATTAGCAAATGCAGCTTTGCAAACAAATTTGTTTGTGGCAGTAGACATGACACTAGCAGCATTGCAGGCTGTTATCACTACCACTATGCCTTACAGATTACAAGTGGCATGACAGTTAAATTTTGTACAGGTAACAGGCACCACTGCATTCACATACCATGGTGGACCAATAGAAGGCTCAACCTACACTTCAAAGCATGCCTAATGTGACAGGATGTATTTGAGAAATTAATGAACATTGGAAACGCTTTTTTGCATTACTTTATGCTCTACTTCTAGTTCATTTAATATTTTTATTTATTTTGTGTGTCACTCAAGTCTTTTAGATGTGCCCAAGGATCACACATGGTTAGTGACATTCTGCTGTGTTGGAGGAATTGTGGGCTGAAAAGTCCCGTCTAGGAGCCAATAGGCTCAGCCCACACTTTAATACTTTAATTGTATTTATGTGATGCATGTGATAAATGGGAGGAGCAGAGTTGTTGGCAACAGAACTAAGCTTACAAAGAATGTAACTATAAGATGCAAACTTTATTTCCTGCAACTTTGTGCCAGGTACAGACCCCAGTCCAATTCCGTGTTAGCCAATAACATAAATCAATGTAGAAGTACTGAATAACATCACAGTTGCCTCTCATTATGGAACAGTTTGATAACTTTTGTTTGGAAGACTTAATAGAAAGAGGAATACCCTTGCAATGCAATATATCTCACATGCTTGCAGGAGATCCAAACATCATAGATAAAAACACAAATACTTGTAACACGTGTTGTAGTCTTATAAAGTAGTACGACAGTGTGAAAATCCAAAGAATTTTCAAAAAAAGAACAACCAAATTAAATGATCATAAACAGATGATTCACGTAAGAGGCAGAAGACTTAGATAAAGATGATAAGAACAGAGATCACAAAACCTCATGAACATGACATGCACAATACCAAGGATGAGCCCCCTGTATCCCCAATACGATATGCGCAATACCAAGGATGAGCCCCCTGTATCCCCAATACAAAAAAATCTGATTACTGATTCTAAAAGTTCCTCATGTAAGAACCCAGTAGTAACAGAAAACAGTCCTCACCACTTCCAGAAGAAATCCAGAAGGAAAAGAAGAAGGGCTGTAGGAGGTGTTAATGACAGCACTAGACCCCAACATGTGCAAGACAGGTTACAGCCATACCATCACTGGAGAGGTACAAAAACAACCAAAGAGGAAGTTTAGCACTCTCCACTGCAATGCCCAAATTTTAGTTTTGGGGGACTCACTGCTCAAGGGGATAAGAAACCACCTACTCAGATTAGCAAGAAACATGATAATGGTCTTATGTCTTAGATAAAACAGACCAAAAAGATTACGGAGAGACTCTAGATTATATTGAAAGTAAACAAAAACTTCTCAGAAGTTATAATATATTGGGATAGCTATGAAAAAGGTAAAACCTTGACTTAAGATATTATTAGAAAAGTCAAGAAATGCAATGAATTTGTAATGAAAATATAGGCTAAGGTTGACCAGCATAAACATCCTACCATCTCCTAACATTCAGTAACAGATGACAATTGCTCATCCCAGAGGCCATCTCATCTTCCTTTAGTTCTTTCTTTTACACAAGATATTGATTTAGTGAAACAAATAATAAACAAGAATTGGTCAGTGTTGTTAGTAGATCAAGAAACAAGTAAGGTAGTAAGCCCTTCCCCCGAGTTTGTCTATAAGAATAGGAAAAATCTATGACAAATGCTATGTTATCCTAAGCTTGCACGAACAGCATCTACACCTTTGGGAGGGACACTGAAATGTAGATCTTGTCCATATTGTTCATTTGTGGATGAATCAAGATTTTTTAAGCATCCTGTCACTGGAAAACTTTGGGAGTTACGTCCGTCAGCTAACTGCAACACGGCTAATTTGGTTTATGTTGCACACTGTGTCAAATGTTTTAATTTTTATGTTGGCAAGACTAATAGGAGACTAACAGACAGGATTCGGGACCATGATTATTGCACTAGGAGAGGTGAATTATTTAGTGCACTTGCAAAGCACACGCTACAGTTAGGAAGGGAACACACTTTTTTATTTCAAGTTTTATCTGTTATACATGACAATGGCAGACTAGGACCCATTAGTCACAATACTGAAAATATTGAACAAGAGTGGATCCTGAGACTTGGGGCACATAGATATATGGGGCTTAATGATTCAGTCCCTATTAAATCAGCATTAAGGATGAAGAAACTTAAATGAAAAGGTTAAACAATGCATAGGCATATATCCGTGGTGATTTTTATGCTGTATATAAGTAGCTGTTGCTTTAACCTGCTTTTCACTAATTGGATTATTAGTTGTGTTTTTGGAGGGAATTGTATTGATTAATTGTCTGTTGGGGAGTATGTATATAAGGATGCTCTGTTTTTTATTGTAACTATGTCTGATGAAGCGGTTTGTTTGACCACGAAAGTGCTTACTTCTGGTTCTATTTTGCAATAAAAGACTTTTTACATCAGTTGCTGTCAGCGTTTACCTTCCAAGCTATTTATTATGATAAACAATATACCACTATGTGCCATGAGTTTATACAAGAATCTCAACTTGAAACAAAAGAACTTCTACAAAGTTTTTGATGAATTGAAGAAAATTGGGAGATATTTGCTGGATTATTGCAGAGGATTTAAACTTCCCCTCTATCAGTTGGGACTCTTATACATCAAGACATTGCAGAGCTTCATTTAATACTGGTATAATCAGCAACCTATCACTGATACAGCATGTTAATCTCTCAGCTAGAAAGAACACTACCTTAGATGTGTTATTAAACTATCTACTAACGTAGTAGACATTCAGTCGAAAGGAAATTTAGGTAGTTCATATCATGAAATGATCTTTTTAAGAGTGATTCTTTTTTGCAACTCCTGTTCAAGCACCGAACAAAGACACACTGAAAGGGTACTATGCTGGTAACTATAAAAAAAAAATACTCAAGAACTCCAGGATTGGAGCTTGAAGAATCAGTTTAGTGTTAAAAGCATGGATGAAAAATGAAAGTTGTCTTATATAAAAACTCTATGACCTAGTTGGCAAATCCATCTCAACAAAAACAACTACTGTGGTTATGAGAAATAGTACAGAACCTTGGTGGAATAAGTCACTAGAAACACAGCTATGAGTAAAATTAACAGTTGGAGGAAGCTAAAAAGTGTCCCAATTGAAAGGAATAAAACTCAGTATACAATAACTTAAAATGTTTACATCATCTGTAAAACACAGAAAAGGAAAATATGAAGACCTCCTAGCCAAGTTTGCTGCAGACAATAAACAATCATTTTACAAGCACATCAGGGTCTACAAGGGGAAGAATGGACCCAATATTATTTTAAGGAAGGAAGATAAGGTGCTTTCTATAAGCAATTTTCCCAGGATTTTTTTTATTGTGAAAAGCAGCTAAAATACAACAAAATACCCCCCACTGAGCGGTACATGTCCAAAAGTTATGAGAGAGAGGGGTTAAAAAGTGCCTCAGTTCTCAATATGATAAAGATGGACTCAGCTCCAGTGCCCAATGATGTAAACAGTTTATAAATAGGCATAAGCACAGTGTAACATCCTGCTTCAGAGCCTTCTTTTAGCAGACACTGGGTTGCATCAGTAATGAGACATGTTCATACTATACCCATTTATAGAAAAGTAGAATGGACAAGGCTGACTGCTACAGACAATTTAGTTGTACTCACATTTTATTTAATATATTTAGGAGGACCTGTAAAATGCATGACATATGAAGAGAGACTGAAAAAGCCCAGTTTTCATTTGATCAAATATAGATGATACATGTATCTATAAAGCATTTTACAACAAAGAAATAGCTTTTAATTAGGACATTAGATTCATAAAACAGATAAAGGCACACAAAATGACAAACAGTTATAATACCATCTTCAAGCTATACCACTATCATCTATGGGTGCACATAAATACTGGCAATGGTGACACAGGCACAATGTACTGATCAGCAGCTGATGTGCCAGCCATAGCACATCTGTTACCAGGGATCATCAGCTAATTCTGGCCACCTGAAGTAACAATCATATATGTAGTACAAGAATCAGACAACACTAATGGCAACTATTTATTCTGTCATTCATTTTCTGATACCTGATCTATCCTATTCATGGTCATGGTGAAGACAGAATCCATCCTGATAACAAGACATGTAGGTCAGAAACATAGTTGTACATGCAGTGCAAGTTTGCCTCACATTAGTAATGTATCCAACAAAAACATATAATTCTCCAAGTTTAACAATTATTGTTAGCCTGAATGATGTTACACTACAAAGAGAGGAAACCCACCTCTGTGTTTGGACACCTTTTAAATGCCCTGGACTGCTGTAATGAGGCGAACACATAAACTGGGTAACAAACAATACTTCCAATACTTTTATAATTTTGGTTACACATGCCATTGTCCTTACCTTGACCAGCAAAGTGACAATTTTTTATTACACCTGTATCTAGACATCTAATGCTTTACAACATTCTGCTGTAGTTAATCTGAACACACAGTTGTAAATGCTTTTTGACAGCATTTGAAAGTTAATTGTGAGCAGCGTCAGAGTAAGCCAAATTCTGAAGCTGATGACTAAATTTATTGAGCACTGCAAATTTAAATGCTAAATTGTACAGAATATATCAATGAAGGCATATATAGAAATGGTTCCACTTCTTTATCTGTTTTTATGAACCTAATGTCCTAATTAAAAGCTATTTCTTTGTTGTAAAATGCTTTATAGATGCATGTATCATCTATATTTGATGAAATGCAAACTGGGCTTCTTCGGTAGTATATATAGTAAATGTAGTAAACAGTGTCTGGGATATTACTTCTAGTTGCCTTCTAGTTTTCAATGATTTGAGATTCGATGATATGGGTTTTCGACGATTTGGGTTTTCAACAATTTGGTCTCGATGTTTTGAAATTCGATGAAATGAAATTCGATGATATGAAGTGGAACCATAGAAATATATGAGCTATACAAGTAAGTCTTTAGAAGGACAATCACCTATTTTGCTACTTTCAAAGAATTTTTTTCAGAATAAATATTCAACTGTGTACTTTTATGGATTACCTCTGTAGGCTATGAAGACCTTTGTAGTTCCAGGACTTAAAATTGCACATGATGATCACATAATTGGTTTATTCTTCTGGAATCCGTTTATCTTTCAGCTAAGTCTGATGCAGTGAAGTTCTGTGTCTATAAATGGCTGGTGCGTGGAATAAGCATTTGTATATGACAGACACCAGTACTAGGGGCATCCCCCTTTTTTCAATCATTGCTTTGTCTATCATGTTTTCATGCTGCCAACTGGTTTGGATAATATTAATATTGCAGAAATCTGCCACTGAAAAAGATTACATTTGTTGGGTATCTAATATTTTAGTGCTATATTTTGTGTATTCCTCTAGGTTTATGAGTACATCTTGGTGCTGTTATGTGTAGTTCAGTACTAAACCAACTGTATTTATAAGTATGTTCTGTTATTACCATTTAATCAGACACTTTGGTATCTGTCCTGCAGGTGCCTTACAGTAGTTAACATGTAAGCTGATGTTACTTTGTACTTGGGTAAGTGTCTCCACAATATGCCAATTGCTTTATCTTACATTGAAGGCTGTCCACTGTTGTTTGTATTTGTTGAGACCCTCAGGGAAGATCCTTGTAACAAGACATCATATGTTTATCTCTCTTCTCTTCTGTTTTTTATCTGACTATCCTTGCTTTCTTGTTCTTCCTGTTAGGAAGCTTAGGTCACCAGCGACACTAACAGATGGCTTGGGACTTGAATTTTATGTTGAAAAAGTAATTATATCTCCTTCTAAACCAGTATATACTACAGGTCTATCTGTTCTGGAAAACACATTTTTAGTGGTTCTTAACTCAGGAAGAAAAATCACAGAGTTATAAGCCATCAAGTGTAGGCCACTCTACATGCTATTTCATAATGAAAGTATGTTATTCAAAACTGAGCCTTCTTTTTTGTCAAATTTGCTTACTGGTCTTTGATCCAAATTACCAGAAAGGAAAGCATCTTCATCTATGCTAGATGTGCACAAACAGTTTGGCTGATATACCAGGTGGATACATGAGGTCAGGAAGGCAGGTCAACCATTTGTCTCCTTTAGAAAGGAAAAGAAAGACTGGTTATTAATGAACAAGTTTTTATAAATCATTAGCCAAATGTATTGTCTTTTGTTATGGCATAGTTTGAGTGCATTCCACTAAGAAAGCAACAACTTCTACTACAGGAATATACTTTAGAAATGTATTTATACAAGATGGTTTGGAAGATGTGATATGGACAACTATCCATGGGTATTTGCCTAATACTACATGCCTGAGTGATAATGTAGGAGTAGAAAACAATTTCAATGGCTGTGCTTAAGGGGGTCTTATACTAATCACCTCACACAAAAAAATCAAAAATAAGCAAAACCTTTCAGACGATAAGTTATTCAACCAAAAAAATTAAATACTCATAGCATGAACTTAGCAAGCTTTGTGGCATATATCTAAAAAAATGAACCCCTCATAGCATGAACTAGGCAGGCATTGTGGCATATACCTATTACCCAAAATTAAAATTAGAAAACAGAAGTAATTCAGAAAGCTCAGATCATGTCTGATATCCCACCTGTGATCCAGAGGATGACAGGACTAACATGAAACAGAGTACAAAGGATTATTCCAGAAAAAATCACTTTAGCTAGCAGGCCTGAGAGAGCTTCTCTGATGTCTTCCCTATAGAAGGAATAAAGGTGCTTTGTTGAACTTTTAAGTAGTTTATTCAGTTTAATAGGTAGTTGGATGAGTATTGTTGATCTAACAGATTACATTCAACAGGTCAGTTATTTGAAGTGAGTTAAAGACAATGGTGGGAAGGTCCAGAAGAGCTGACTGGAGGAAAATCTGGGCGATGGAAGAACAAGGATTCAATCTCTAAGTTTAGAGATTAGTTCCTTATTTGAATATTCCTGAATGATCCATAAGGGTTCATCCATAGTTAAACGTTTTTTATTTTATTTTTAACAAACAAAAAGTATCAACACACTATGAACTACCACTGCAGAGTCATATTTAAGAAAACACTTTCACCTGAGCATCATTAGGCTCATCTAATAGAGTGGTTTGTAGAGAGGTTTACAGTTTGATCCTTGAAAATGTCTACTTTTGCAAGACTATCACCAGACTTTATTAGCCTATTTTGTATCACATGTAATATGAGAGGCTATGTCTTCTTTAGTGGGGCTCATATTCCTTGAAGCAAATTATGATAGCTTTATTAGAGAACTTTTTCCAATCTGACTTATCAATGCTTGTATCACGTGTAATAAGATGAGCCTTGTCTACCATTATGGGACTAGTATTTCCTTAAATACATTATGAAAGACTAATCTACTTTTGCTTTAGGATGGCGCAGTGGTGCAGTGGTAGCATTGTCACCTCATAGCAAGAGGTTCTCCAGTTCAATTCTCAGCTGGGGTGCCTTCTGTGTGGAGTCTGCATGTCCTCCCTGCATTTGTGTGGGCTTCCTCTGGGTACTCCTGTTTCCTCCCACGTTTCAAAGACATGCATCTAGAGTGTTTTTCCCCTGGCTTCTGCTGAAAATTGGCTTTGTTCCAAGTCAGACTTCCCTGGTAAACAAATGTTAAATAAATAAATAAATAAATGAATAAAAAAAGGATTTCAGTGGCAAATATACATGATTAATGTGACCAGTCCCCAGACTTCTTCCTGCTGAAGACAGACCTTTTTTATTTCCATGAAAGGAAGTCACTTAGACTCACACTAGGTGACTCCTATTTTTTTTTTAAATAACATGCATCCAGAGAAATAGCTTACAGTGGAAACTAGTCACAGTGCTCATTTTACAAAGCTCACAGATGTGCACAAATAAGAAGAAAAATGTAAGCACAGTTTGAGACCTCAGAACCTTTTGCATTGGCTTTTTGTGTCCATGGAATAAAAATCCATTAAGTGGTGAACTGTACACTATACATAACCTTTAATAAAAATAAGTATCTCAGATCTTCTTTGAGCAAAGACAAACTGTGCCTATGGTGGAAAGAATACAATGTGTAGTGGGGCCCTGGGATTACAATTTTCTCTGTACTGCAAATTACAGAAATTATTTTAAATGCAGACCAAGTAGCTAGAACATTTATACCTGGATGTTGTGGAGTATCCACAGTGAGAGAGAGAGAATGCCTCTGGTCCAAGAGCATGGTTCTATGGTGTTCCTGTCTGGCATCTTCACTATCAAATCTCTTCCTGGGTCTAGCACTTAGTGAGGGCTCTTCTGTTCAGATTCTTTCTCTCTTCAGGTTCCAGTGGTTAAGTCAGTGTGAAATAGAACTAGATAGCTCAACACCTGGCTAGATAAAGGGTTGGAAATTGGGAGATATCAGGTAGAAAGGCAGTTAATAACTCTCTTGAGAGAAGAGGGTGGTGCCATGGTTCCCAGTGTGGGATTAGATGGTGTAAGAGGCTAATGTAATCAGTATGGATGTAAGCTGTCAATCAAACGTGGAGGCTAGTGTTTGGCCCCTTTTTCTCAATCCTAGCAATAAAAGGAAAGCCCAAGTCCCAAATCAGAAGTAGAAAACATTTTCAAATACGTGAAAGCTGCTGTTTAAGTTTGAAGTTACTTGGGCTGTTTGCTGTGTAACAGATGTGTTTGTATCTAAAGCGCACCCTTACTTTGGCAAGAGTGACACTGTTTATGGACATTTAGCAACTCTGATACCTCAGACATATTTATGACTTGGAGCTGCAATATTCTGTGGGTTTGCCTGTTCTGTAGTCCTCCGCTTAGCTTACTGCCTGTTGGACGCAGAACCCTCGATGTTTTTATCGTAGACCTTTGTTCTCATTATCTATTAGTTTAGTTTACTCCTGTAGATTATATAGTCATACCTTGTGCTTGCCACTACATATTTACTTCAATCTGGTCTGCTAGTCTATCTCTGTGATATCATTGCAAAACATCATGTGTTAAGCTGACAAAGTCTAGGTCACATTAATGAAACAAACTGTGAGCTCTTGTAAAAAAAAAAAACACACACCACTCCAGAATATATGAAAAATTCTTTACTGTTGTATCCGGTACTTCAGCTTACACCTTCATGGAATACATTTTACACCAAGCATCCATTTTTTATATACTATAACATTATTCAATTAATTACATCCATTTAAATTTAATTAACATCAGTTATTAATTTAAACATACTAAAGTGCATATTATGTTCTAAATACATTATCTATCATGAATAGTACAAATTTCATGTGCACCACTTTTAATAAAAAGGTATTTTTAACAATTTACTTTAGCGAGAAAATAAATAAGTAGGTATGAAAAATGTATGTATGTATATATATATATATATATATATATATATATATATATATCATTGTATATAAAAAATACTCATAATCAATTTCAACATTAACCAGATTTCATCAGATGAATAGCACCAATATATATCTCATGTGTATGTACGTGCGTATTTCCAACTAATAGTATGCACAACAGAACTCTATGACCATTAATATAAATTCCCTAATATTATTTCATATCAAACATACACAAATTTTAATGCATTCCTTTAAGCCCTAATATTTAGATCTAAGTCTATGTCTAAAACCCTAGAATGAAGGGTTTTGAAATTAATGATGAATTTAGTTTCAGTCACAACCTAAACACTGCATAACCTTAGATAGCTGTATCACAACATTTCATGAAGTGTTATTGCTTACATGTGTAATTATTTGTTTTTGTCTCTAATTTGGTACTCTTTCGCATAGGCAGAACTGTTAACTTATTCTCTCAACATTCCAAACATATGACTACTCGTTTTTTCCTGTTTATTGCCTAATAGCTAGACTTACTGTTTATGTAAATAGGTAGTGCATTGTGTAACAGCCAGCCTTACTGCCTATACTGCTATCCTTTTTTCCTCCTTTTGACTCCTCTTTTATATATACTCACCCTCGCTCTGTTACCTCTGCTTTCTTCCTTCCCTTGTTAACTTTGCTCTCTTTCTACCTTCCCCCTTAAGTTCTTCTCTCTTTTTCCTCTGTAATATCACTTGCCTGTCTTCAACCCTATAGTTTAAGTTACCCTTTTCCTTTTCTTTTTTTACCAGGAACCATACTCATCCTGTCTTCCCCTTTTTTGCCTGCCAACCTGTAAAAACATTTCAGGAGCAGCAAAATGAAGAAGCTGCTAACTGCACTGTAAGGGAACCACACACTCCATTTTGTCTACGAACATAGGCTGCGTACCGGGACTGTTTAACCCACCCTTGCATTGTATGTATTAACTGATCTATAAACCTAATATTGTATCAACTTCATTCCCTGTGTTTTGTCTACCGCTCCCCATGCTTCACCATTGTGTTTTGTCTACAGCTCCCCATGCATCACCATTGTGTTTTGTCTACAGCTCCCCATGCATCACCATTGTGTTTTGTCTACAGCTCCCCATGCATCACCATTGTGTTTTGTCTACAGCTCCCCATGCATCACCATTGTGTTTTGTCTACAGCTCCCCATGCTTCACCATTGTGTTTTGTCTACAGCTCCCCATGCTTCACCATTGTGTTTTGTCTACCGCTCCCCATGCTTCACCATTGTTCTAGTGTTATCCCTCTTTCCCACTTTACCTCTAGTTTCTGTTTTTTCTGCCCTCACTTGCCTTCTTGATCTCCCTCTCATACTTTTGGGCTGCAGAGGTATCTAATGCACAAAGTATCAATGTACCTCTCAATTCAAACTAACATTTATACCACCCTGTACTCTCCAGCTCTCTCCTTACTTTCTCCCCAGCCTAGCCCTTTGTCTTCTAGTAAAGTGCACGTCAATCTCTCATAATAGTTTTTGCTATCCATATATCACTGCCTCACCTCCCTAACAACCTCATATAACTATACACTTTACTTTTACTTATCTGTCTCATTGATTGTTTTTTGAGTGATTCCTGTTTGTCCTGGGTCAACCCAATCCTTTCGCCCTTGCTCTGCTCAGGCTCACTACTCTCCTCTACCTTATCCCCATTCCCACCCACCCCCACATCAATTACATTTATTTTCTCCTCAACTCCTACCCCTGCTCCACCATCCAATAACAGGTTACCCCCTCTCAGGCTATCAACCAATAACAATCACTACCTCTATTACACCATAACCCAATAATACAGCTATTACCTAATTTACTCACCTTCTAAACTAGCCATTACCCTTTATTAGCTTACCTACCACACCTCCTATGCATCCCATCTACTACAATATCTAAGTAATCCCTAATAATTAACAGCTCCTTGCACTGATTTACTTTATCACTATGTTACCTATTCATATATCTTTCTACTCTGCAACCTTGCTCTTTCTTTATGTCTCCTTTCTCAGCTAACATCCTTCAACAAAACTCTTACACCCCAAAAGCACACATCTACAACTGCTATACAGTCTTCACCCCTACCAGATACTCTAATAGATCCCCTAGCCTGTATATACTCAATATACTTTTTTATACCAAATTAAAATGACTTTCCCTCCATAGACATACTCACAACCATCATTCTATCTCCAGTCACTTAAAAAGAAACCTTCCACCCTTCAGCTACCCATCCAAGCAAACAAACATATCTCTTTGTGGAGACATCCACCTAACTCAGGCCCTGTCCCTATGAATGCCACCCCCAATCACATAAATCTCTAAATATCACAACACTCAATCTTCAAAGTATTAGAAACAAAATACCATAATTCCATTCCTGGCTGTCCCAGAATAAACCAGATATATTAGCTGCAACTGAAACTTGGTTGAAACCTTATATAAAGGATTCAGAATTCCTACCCCAGGTTATGCGTGTCTATGGATTGCTAGACCCTGTAAAAAAGGAGGAGGCATTGCTATACTTTTCCCTAATACTTTCACCAATGTCCCATACTGCAAGCCCATTCCTTAATTCACTACTGCCAAATTACTCATAACATTTTTCAAACTCAACAATTCTAAGCATCTCTGTAAATTAGCCATATACATCCCCCAGGCAACAATATTTCCCTTCTAGAAGATATACTTGCCTGGATATCAAACAGCATTAACAATGAGGCAATCATCCTAGGCGATGTAAACATAAACTGGCTAGACTTCCTAGACCACTCTCCATTACCGAATGTTAACCTCTTCAACTTTACACAGCTTATAACAGATATAACTAGACCTAACAAAAACAAAGGCAGTGGCTCATTTCTAGATCGGATACAATCTCTGACCCTAAGAAAATTTCAACAAGCAGGAACACTCTCTTGCATTATTAGTGACCAACTTCCAGCCTATATAACTCGCAAAAGCAAGCCCTCCTAATACCAATTTAAACAAACCAGAAATCTAAGTAACTTTAACACTACAATTCTCAACTAAAACCTTAGAAGTATCAGTTGGAATATTCTAAAAATCCTGCCACTTGATGAAGCTGTTGAGTTCTTCAACTCCACATTCTTAACTACCCTCAAAAAACTAGCCCCAGTTAGCCAAAAAAGAGTTAGAATCAAGCATGCCATATGGCTTACTAAACCTACCATGCAAATTATGAATGCCAGGGACAAAATGTGGAAAAATGGCAAAAGTATAAAAATCCCACTGATCTCGTACAATTCAAACAGCTCTGCAACAAAGCAAAGCCCCTAATAATTAATGATAGAAAGGAATAATATCTAACCCTACATACAATTACAAACAAAATTCTAAGAAATTTTGGAACTCCATTACATCACTAATTAATTGTGGCACCAATAACAACCCATGCTCATTCCCAGAGAAAACTGCCAGTGAAATAGCCACCATCTTCAACTCACATTTCATCGACATTATAGCCAAACTCACCACTACTTTTCCCCACACTAAGACTACCTCCCTGTCAGGAAACAGCCACTAACTCATCCACCTTTTCTTTCCCCCCCATTTCCATCAACATAACTAAGGTTCCCCTTACACTGAAAACTGGCCCCTATACCTCTGATAATTTACTTCCAGCATTCCTCCAAATGTCAGCAAGATCCATTGCCTATCCCACGAGCATATTCCTCAACAGATTTCCCCAAGAGTCTTATGTTCCTACTATATGGAAAAAGCATGCATTCTTCCACTCCATAAAGGCGGTAACAATACAAACATCTCTAATTTCAGACCCATTGCAATTCTCTCCCCACTCTCTAAAATTCTGGAGAAATGCCTTCATTATCAATTTCTAAACTATCTACTACTAAACAAACTCCTTTCCCCAACTCAACATGGGTTTAGGCCTGGCCACAGCACTACTACTATTTCCTTTATGGACACAGTCAATTAAGCCACAAATGCTGGTAAATTTGTATTCTCTCTCTTTATTGACCTTTCAAAAGACTTTGATATAATCTCCCACCCCTTACTCCTCAGTAAGCTCTCCATCCTTGGTCTCTCCCCCCTACCCTAAACTGGTTCACAAACTATTTAAAAGATAGACAACAATCCACTAGATGGCTCAACTCCTTCTCTCCATTTCTTAACAGGTGTCACCTAAGGCTCCATCTTTGGACCCCTTCTATTCAGTATTTTTATAAACGACTTCCATAACAACCTTAAATATGGAACTGTTGTACAATATGCAGACAATTCAACCATTATTTGCTCTGCTAAGTCAATAACTGTACTCTTGCAGATAACCTAGAATGTCTTTGCCTCCACTGAAACCTGGATGGCTAATAATCACCTAGCTCTAAACCCAAACAAAACTAAATTGCTACTATTTACTCCTAAGACAAAACACTCTATCAACAAGACAGATTTCACCATTCATTTCCAAACCAACACTATGATAGAGGTTGCCTCCCACACTAAATTACTAGGAGTTATCCTTGACAAAAACCTGACATCTGACCTTCACATCCACATTAGTATTAAAAAAAACAAACTATAAGCTAGACACCCTCTACCGACAAAATTACTGCCTTAACTGCTCTAATAAGCATACTCTTGCCTTAACCTTTCTCTTACCTTCACTCCTGTATGGTGCTCCACTCCTCACCAATATCCATTCCACCCTAAAAACCAATCTTGAGTTATGTTACAACAAAATAGCCAAGTTTGTAACTAATGCAAAATACTCTTCCCATCACTTTATTGCCTTAAAATCAATAACTGGCTTGAACTTCCACATCACCTGACCTACCTACAGCTTATCACAGCTCGCAAAATCATTCATAAACCCTCAGACTGCCCAGCTCTCTCTTCCATCTTAACACACTACCACCCAAATATGCCACTAAGATCTGAAAATCAAATTCTCCTGCAAGTAGACAAACCTAAACTCCCAGCTGGCAACATGCTGTATTCCTTCTCTATTGCCAAGCTTTGGAATTCCCTCCCATTAGCTATCCGAACCTCCAGTAATACCTCTTCCTTCAAAAAATCTTTGAAGCAACACCAGTCTACCCTATGACAATGTACATGTCTCAATTCTCATCCATCCATAACTTGACTGCCTACACGCTGTTTGTTCTCACCTTAATTTACACCCCTTCATACTTTCTTTTATCACTACAATTTAACCTTGGCTCTATTTTTCATCTTTGCTCTTCTGTCTGTCTGCACCATCTCTCCACTCTGCTGCCTACACCCTCTAAACACCTTGAGAATATTGCTAATTTATTGTTTTTCTTCATCATAGTACCTCTAGTGTATAATAATACAATCATGTGACTACTTTGTAACCTTACCCGAATAAATCTGTACATATTGTGTTTGCACAGGGTGGCCACGGTGGTGCAGTGGTTAGCATTGTCACCTCACAGCAAGAGGTTCTCCGGTTCGATCCTCGGCTGGGGTGCCTTCTGTGTGGAGTCTGCATGTCTTCCCTGTGGTCGCGTGGGTTTCCTCCGGGTGCTCCGGTTTCCTCCCACATCCCAAAGACATGCTGCAGGTGGATTGGACACTCTAAATTGGCCCTAGGTGTGTGTGTGTGTGTGTGTGTGTGTGTGTGTGTGTGTGTGTGTGTGTGTGTGTGCGTGCATCTTCTGTGGAAGGTTGGACGCTGGGCTGGCAACTTGACACTGTAAAACTCCACTGCCAATCATGAGCAGACAGGTGATCCGCTGTGGTGACCCCTAACCGGGAAAAGACGAAGAAGAAGAAGATATTGTTTGCACAATTTTTCAATTATTGTATATTACTGTCTGTTCTGTGAATATTGCTTCTTATTTTCTTATTATTTTTATTTTTTATGTACTGTGTGCAGTTTTTATCCACCGTGATTACATTTTATTTTTATGGTGGAGCTTTTCTCCCCGGGCTTCCACTGAAAATAGGTTCTCTTAGCCCAGTGGACCTTCCCAGTAAACAAATGGCAATAAATAAATAAATAAATAAATATGACATCAAAAGGCAAAAATAATTTTCAAACTCCTGACAGTTACTGTTTAGGCTTGTACACATCTTTAGATCACAAGAAAATAAGTAAATAAACAGAATGGCTTCTTTCTTGTGTTACTAGTTCACCAGACAAACTGTACCAAGACAGATACAGTGAACTACAAACTTAATTTCTTGATTGGCTTTTTCAAATTAGCAAAAACAGTTAGAGTTAATCAATCACCAGTTAATATCCAAGTCCTGGGTAAACAGTACAGTGTTTTAGCTGTAAGATTTATGATTTAGTTTCCTGAGCGCAAGCACACTTTTGATGGAAATGCTTGAGTTTAGACTAGGAAGGTGGTGGCCATGGCCTAATCTGACAGTTTAACTCTATATTTTTAAGGTTGCTACTTTTGTTTACTTCAAGTGGACCCATAGTGAGCTTGTCCAGGATTTGGAAGTGGAAACCTCCATGATCTGGAAAATCAGAGTAGTGCCTTGCTAGTTGGTGTTTGAGGCTCTGGAGAGCGATGCCATTCTGATTTTGAACTTGTTCACAGTTTTCCCTACATAAAAAACAGCTGCAGCCATTACAGTCTACACTCTATATCACAAAATCAGTGTTGCAATTATCAGAACAAGTGCTGTTGATTTTTCTCCTTAGGACTGGGCAAAAGAAGTAGTGCTTGTTGCTCATAGCTGCAATAAGTGCAAAAAGGGGTGCCACAGGGCTACGTTCCTCTGTTGTCCTCCTCTGTTCTGAATATGATCTCTTCCCAGACCCTAATGTTCCTGGCTTTCTTGAAAACAAAACAAGGATGGGGTCCTAGGTATTTCTCTAGCTGTTTGTTGTCTGTAATCCCTACCCAGTTGTCAGTCACAATCTTTCTTATTATTTTGTAATCTGTAGTAAAAGTGAGAGCAATGCTTGTTTTTCTTTTGTCCTCTTGTCAGTGCTTATGTTGGTTTCTGTTGAGCCCTAGGAGTCAAAATACAGAGTTAAGATAGGGTCATCTCCCTCCTTTAAAGGTTTGATGGTGGTTGAGGATGGAATTCAGTAATCTATTGCTATACTCCTAACCAGAAAGTCTTGGTGTAGGTTGATTAAATCTGTGATGACATTTCTAAGCTTTTTGGAGATACGTGCAATTTGAACCCCCTGAAATTTTATAAGACTTCTCTTACTGATCTGGGGGTGCATTCTTTTACTGTGCAGCAGCATATTTACATTGGTTGGTTTTCTGATGATTATTGGAGAGGCATTTGTTTTCAATTTTCTTAGATATGGACGCATCTAAAAAGCTTACCAAAATCTTGCTCTGAGAGGTTGTGAATCTCAGGAAGCTAGTGGAATTACTTATATGGTTGTAAAAGTTATTCAGTGTGGCTTCATCTCCCTCTTATATGATAAAAAATGTCATTGATGCAAAATAGGGCTTTGGAACAATGCATTATCATCCCTTTTTCATTATGTGAGGGGCATGGCTGCCCCATGGCTATTCCAGTAGTCTGCTTATGAAATCTGTTGTTAAACATGAAGTAGTTGTTCCTGAGCCTTATATACAATAACATTCCTAGAACTTCTGTCCCTCCTGGTAATATATTCTTGTCCTTTTCATATGTCTCTGCTACAGCTTGCATACACTAGCTGTGTGGAAGCATTGTATAAAGTGCTTCCACATCTATTGTAACCAGGACTGTGGAATATCTCTAATTTTACCAAAAAATCCAGAGAGTGTAAAATAAAAGATTTGTTGGCCTCTGCCATTAGTTTTATCTGGGCATCAAGGTGGATGAATATTGTCTTAGTTATGGAAACACCACTTTAAACTACTGGTCTGCTGGGAGGATCAGAGATGTTTTTATGGGGTTTGGGGATCCTAAAGAAGCTTGGCAGGTGTAGGTACATGTCTTCAGAAGGTTTTTAAGTATTGAATTATCTGTTTCCATATCACTGGTGGTCTTATTAAAGTGAATTCTTCAAGTAGATAACTCCTTGGAGGTTCCAAGAACCAACAGAAAATACATGCAATCCAGAAAACTTGAGACAGGTCTGCTATCCCACCTGTGACCCAGAGGGTGAAAGGAATAACAAGAAACAAAGTATCCCTTGGTATCCCTTGAGTAGACAACTCCTTGGGGATGCCAAGGACAACAAGAAATTAAAAACAGCTGTTGTAAGATATTAAGTTGCCTTTTTTTTACAAGACTGCTGCATAATTCAGATGATTTATGGGGCTCAATAATGGCCAGATGTATGAATGTAGACAAACCCTGACTACCAACACATAATATCTCAGCTAACTATATGCTCTTTGACAAGCATAACTATATACAAGACTGGCTTAGTTTTGCAACCATTTTTGTAACTGTTGTATTATGTGTTTTTATTTATTTGCTTGCTTGTTAACAGCAGTAGGTGACCTGACCCCCAAAATACCCTTTTCAACCATTTTTTAAGCTAAAGACCTAAATAACAGAATTAAATTTTCATCCAGTACATTCATACAGGCATAGATAATAAACAGGCAAACAACTGTATACAGAAACACATGGTATTAAACCCATCTGGTTAAAAGGACAGAACAAATTTCCTGACAACACTGATCAATGATCAGCAGTTAGAGCACAGAGAGCTATTCTCAATGCATATAACTTGCATAATTGAAACAATGACTCTCATAAAGGAACACACAAGAGGTATTCATTTTAAATTTACAATTATATAACCTAAATATGAAATGAAGCAGGTTTGCTTTATAGCATGACTTAGCTATCATCTTTTAAACAATTATATTTGTGCAAGTAGCCAGATGTGCTATTAGTACAGAATGAAAAAGGCTAATTACAGCAATATGAGAAAATTTGGCGGAAAGTTTTTTTTCCCAGTTATAAACCCAAACAGGGAGCCTTGGGTGAGTGAAGGTCCCTTGAATCTGTGAGCTAAACAAATGACTTAAGCAGGCTACATTGGTTAGATCCATAAGAAGAATGGATTCAATATAATCTCATTTAGTAGAATCTCAATTTAAATAGGTACAAGTTTTGTGAGTAAGATCATGGAACTTTGGGGGCAGGGAATTTCCCCTTATTCCCAGGGTTGCATGATTACGGAGTCAGTGTATTTCAAAATGTGGGACTATAGGTATGCATGGTGCTTGTCCCCCTGCAAAATGCTTGCATTTGTGAAAGGTGAAATTAACCATTGTCAACATTTTTTCTTTGCTTATTCCCTGTATGATGTAATGCTGTTATCAGTCCAAATGACATTTTTGATATTTCAGTCTTTTGGTGACTACAAGCAGTATTTACAGTTCTATAGGGGATACAAGTAAAGGGGATTAGCCCTGCCACATAGTGGTAGCCAGCTGATTTTGCTTAGTTGTACTTTATTCTTATTTGTGGCAAATTTCAGTGTAATGAAATCTGTCTACATAAAATGATTGTTTTTAAAATGTGAATTCCAGTTCAGTAATAGTTAAACACATAACTTCTAACAAATTAGTGCTCAGCATTATGAGAGAAGGAGGAGCAGGATGAGGACATAAAAGCTTATTAGCAGGCCAATGTCTGCAGCTCATTCTCCCTAACACATACGTACACACATGCTTAGATGCAGACACCCCCCCCCCACAGAAACATTCAGTCATACATAGGTGCACCTATGTATACAGACACATACACGCACAGATGCACAGGCACACACACACACATACACACACATACGCACACACGCATGCATGCACACACACACACACGCATGCATACACACACACACACACAAACACACATGCATGTGCACACACCTGAATACACACATAAAAACACACACTCACAGACTCACACACGCATGCATGCACGCACACACACACACACACACACACACACACACACACACACACACACACACACACACACACACACACACACACACATACACACACACACACACACACACACACACACACACACACACACACACACACACACACACACACACACACACACACACGCACACACACGCACACACACACACACATATGGACATTTAGAAAAGTACATCTGCTCTCATTTTCAGTGTTCTTTCAGGCAGTTGTAGCCCCGGTTTGTTAGCAGAGCAGAGTGAGTAGAGGAAATGGCCACTTAAAATAAGAAAAAAATAGCAGTAAGCATTTCCAGCTCTCTTGGAACACATGTAACATCTTAATGTGGTGAAAGAAGTCAATTTTGGAGACAGCCTCCCATTGCTATTTGAACTCCAGTCTAGTGGCTGGTCTCTGCTGGCCAGCTTGGAGGTGCATACATTCTTAATAATGCTTCTTGAAGTTCCTGTCCCCTACAGTAGAATGGGGCTAGGAAAGGGGGAGAAAGCATGTGACTGGAATAACTTTTTGAACAGCCTAGGCTGACACAAAAGGTTGGTGAGTGTGTATGAGTAAGAAGGAGAAACAGGCAGACATTCAGATAAGTAACAAATGGCCAGTGAGACAAAATGAGCTTTAAGCTTCACGGCTGAACCATGTAACTGTTGCTTGTGTCTGTATGGGCCCTCCAGGTGAAACTGGTGTCTGAGTGTTTGCATGAACACAGCCAAGCTCTGTGCTAGCTCTACATTTTGGTATGTCAGACAGGTGTGAGCTGTACATGGTAGAGGTGGCAGTTCATTGTTGTCATACCCGACCATGAAAACTGGCTCTATCAGGAGTTGCAGTGGCACAATCACACCAACAGTCAAATGCACTGCTGCTACCTGAACATGACTGATGTCTGCTAGATGAGCTCCCCTCACGAGGATGCCTGGGACCATGACCCCATGGTTTGCTATGTCTGGGTGTGGACACCTCAGCCACTGATGGAGCAGTGAAAGTAGTGCCACTACGAGAGCATTATCAGCCACGTCAATGTTGGCTAACATCAGATGATGTGGCTGACCTATGCCCACGTGGATGCCATTCTCCTCTTAGCAGACATTCCATCACATATACCACCCATTCCAATGTATCATTCACATGATCCATTGAATCAGCAACATGGTGAAGGCAGTCATGCATGCTAGCCTGTGCCTCATCTACAACCCTAAGCATTTCTCTGGTGAACCTATTGGAATGTCCCTGCACCTCCATAATGGCCCTAAATGTATGTCAAGTGGCATGAGAAGACACACCTGTATCAGGTGGAAGATGGAGAGCAGGCCTCCTCCAAGCACCCCTAACAACCCTCCTGCATGTCACCTCACCCACACTTTGGTTATGGCCAGAGTAAACAGGCACTGAAGCTGCAGTAACCACACTTGCCTGATTGAGTGTCTCACCCTCCATCTGTCCAATATCTGAGGACTCACTGGAATGGTTAGTGTAGGCCTACTGGCTGCGTCTGATGGAATTATAAAGGATGGCTGACTGCTAACATCATTGTCAGATTCAGCCTTTGCATCCCATGACTGTGCCTCTGTTTGCCCACCATCATCAAGAGAGACTGCTGATACTCTGACATCAGGTGGTAAGAGTCCTATACTTCCACTGTCAGGATCACCTGTAATAATAATCAACAAACACAGAAAATAAATCAATACCTATATTACTATAGTCCAATATATGCTAACAAACTAACAGTGGTGCCACTATTGCAGTCAGTAAAGCAATACACACAACAGTCCTGACACCCACATCTCACATATGGATAAAATAAATATTTGTTTGAACTGCCCATCAGTACTGATATAAAATGTTTGGCCTACCATGTGCAAATGATGCTATGCTTCCTGTGGATGATGGTCCTGGAAGAAGTTAAGCCAAAAGATAAGGACACCATCATCACAATTAACAGTAACACAGGTGGTTAAAACTTTGTGCCCTTTATATGTCCATTAACAATACTTTTAACAAGAACTTAGCCAAAGCCTTTGACATTATTCCACACTCGGGCATAACAGATAAACTCTCCCAGCTAGGCAACAACCTGTATTTTATCAGATGGGTAGCTAACTGGCTCACTGATAGAACCCACTCAGTCAAAGTAGGGGAACCTACCTCTAGTAGTAGACCCATAGCGAGCACTGTACCCCAAGGATTGGTGTTGGGGCCTCTACTGTTTGGGATATATTTTTCTGACATGCAAGCCAAAACCAGTGGTCTGTGGCTGACCAGGTTTGCAGATGACTGCAAGCTGGGTGATGCCTTCAATTCCCCTAGTGATCTGATCATCCTCCAAGAGGGCTTTTCCCAAACTAATGACTGGTGCCAGAAGCATGGCCTCAAACTGAATGCAATAAATGCATCATTATTACCTTTGGAGAAAATGTCATCCCCACTAATTATCACATTAATAACAATGTACTAAGCATGCAGTCAGTTGTGAGGGACTTGGGCACCCAGGTTGATAGCAACCTGACTTTTGACCACCATGTTGCATCCATTGTATGGAAGGCTTTCTACATGGCCCACCTCATAAATAAGGGTATTTCATCCAGGAACAAGGAGGTCATAAGATCCCTGTACTCCTCCCTTATGAGACCCATTATTGAGTACAATGCCCCTTCGGCATGTACCTTGCCAAACACATGCAGCAGTTGGAGAGACCACAGAGGTTCCTGTCCAGGAAAATCTAGGGTCTCAAACACCTATCCTATAGATATAGGGTAAAAGCCCTGTCCATCTACTCAGTCTCATACAGACTCCTCAGAGGTGACCTGTGTCTGGCATACAAGGCCATTTCAAACCCAGCCTTGATGGAGTTACTGAATATCCATAAGACAAACTTCACTCGAGCAGCCTGCACGCAAGGCCTTAACCTGGTCTGTGACATTAATAGAACTTGTTGGCGGGATAGATTTGTGTCCTAAAGACTTCCTAGTCTGAGGAATAGACTGCCTCTGCATGTCAAGCAGAGTACCCCTCTAGCCCTCTTTAAGAGGAACCTGGACAACTGGATGGGAAACAGAAAATACACTCCTGGGATCCCACCTGTATCCCTGCTGGACAGGAGAAAAAGGTGCTGACTTTGAGGGAACATAGGCAAAATTCTTGGCTAGGCTTATAAGGGCTTCCGGGCCAATAGCCTAGTATCATCCTATGAACTTATAAACCTATGAACTTGTATGACACGTCCACCCTAAGCCATGTGCAATCAATCAGAATGTATGTTAACTGTATCAATCTACAACTATTCCCCCCTCAAAAAAATTTAATGTTAAACAGAACTTACTGTGTTTTGAAGGTTCACTGGAGTGAGAGTTCAAATCCAGACCTGTATAAAAATATTTCATGTGTAGCAACATAAATTTTGTAGTGTTTATTTCATAGATTTCTTCTCTTTATTTCAACTAATTTTCCCCCTTTTTTAAATGTCAGTGTTTGCTCAATGTCCAGCTTAGCACAGACAAGGCAAATAAAGAAACAGAATGAATGTCAGGTTTGGCTGTGCTTATTTCGTTTGCATGACGCTTAACAGTCCACAAACCTGTACTAGTGGCCCACACAGGAAGCAGACAGAACATCTGCAGACAGGATGTAGACAGTGAAAAGGTCAAAAAGGATACATTGTTGTAGTTTTTGCTTTCCATTGCACAACACTGGCGGTTAGCAAGCTTCCCCAACACATGCAGCCATCCAACACCTGCAGACAGAATGCAGAAAGTCAACAATTTAAAATAGATGCATTCTATTAATTCTGTTGGGCACCATGCAAACACGCTAAGCGGTGTTGAGTGGTGGGTAACACACAAAACTTAAGACTGAATAGGGAATTATGCAGCTGTCATTTAACTATTCCTGTGGCAGCAGGTGTAAATGCAGGGTTGTAATACAGATGTTCTTGGGTACTAATAAAGGAAGTGCAAGTGACAGTCCAGTTTATAGTAATGAACAGGAAAATATAAAAATGTTATTTCAACATTCTTGTGGCAACAGGTGTAAGTGTAGGGCTGCTATATACATGGTCCTGGATTCTAATACAGGAAATTCCAGACATTTTTACTGTTGCTCCATTTTACATTATATTTAATCTCACTTGTAACACTTTAGAACTAATCATAAATAATGGAACTGATATGAATTATATGTATGAGGGATAAGACACCCTTACTGTGTTTTCAGATATATAACTGAGGGTTTATTGTCTACTATGTTTGTGTAAGTATAATTCTGCTATCTGTACTTGGATGGCCTACACACATACACACATGACTCTATATAGAAGGACCTGGTCAGGTCACACACATACATGGTTAACATCTCAAACTGTCATTTGTATTTATGAATGATTCATGACTATGTCTGAGAAGCACTTCTGTGGCAAAGATGGAAAATCACCACTGCGAAAGAAATTGTTTTGCTCCTTATGCATAGGTTTGAATCCCACACTGTAAGAATCAATTTTATCAGTGTATAAAACCAAAAATGTGTCAGGTCATGAAATGTATGCCATCAACTGCATGTCTCCAAAGTTAAATTACGTAACAGTTACAGCAGCAGATACCCCCCCCCACCAAACTAACGTCAAGTGTCAGATTAACTTTCCAGTTTCAAAAATTGCTGTCTTCTCTGCTTAACATCATGCAAATGCAGATGGTATTTTTTCTTGGGTTTGTGCACTACTAGTAAATGCGATAACAGGAACTGGTTGGAAATCATCATTTTTCATTCTCTACTTTTGGGGTAAGACATGTCTGGCGTTAGAGGAAAAGGTGCCCAATTTAGGGAGCAGAGGTGGGGCATTCAGGAATTCAGAATTTTTACTGGATTCTTGGTAAAGCATCACAGCCAAAGGCTTCTGCAGGGAGACTATTCTGGCTCCCAGTACAAGTCTGAGGCTTGGAATAGTCTAGATAAAGATGTATTCAGTGTGACTGGCATCCCACGTACTGGAGAACAGTGTAGGTAACATTTCAATTACCTAAAAAGGTGCAAGAGGGATAGGCTCAACCAGTGGTTGGATATAGTTCAGATTGGATATATTTCAGACTAGTGACATTCCACAGTTGTGTAAGTATGTTAATAAAGATAATTTGTAATACATAAAAAGCCTAATATAGGCACGACTCTTTCTTGACCTCAAAAGCCTTTGACATGGTCAACCATGAACTTCTCATTATCTCCCTCAAATCTATTTTCCTCAATGATCATGCAATCCAGTGGTTCCAGTCCTACCTGACTGGTAGACAACAGGCAGTATTATGGCAGGGCAAACTCTCACACTTGGTGTCCCTCAAGGCTCCATACTGGGTCCACTACTCTTCTCTGTTTTTATCAACAACCTCCATACTGCTATCCCTAAAGCTACCTGCATTCAATATGCAGATGATTCCACTCTGATCTGCTCAGCTACCTCCCCATCCGAACTGCAAGCCCTAACCCAAAATACATTCAACACTATTGAGAACTGGCTCGCCAACCAATGCCTACTGCTGAACCCCAATAAAACTAAACTTTTACTCTTCACCCCCACCAGCAAATCTGCCACACTTTCTTTCTCTGTCACGTCAAACAATGGTACCACTATCTCCCCAGATCAACACATTAAACTTCTAGGGGGTTATCATAGACAATAATCTTAAATTTGACGTACAGGTCAACAAAACCATACAGACCATCAATAAGAAGCTTGGGTCACTGTATAGAAACAAAACATTTTTAACCCCACAGGCTAGGACTGCAATCGCCTGGTCTCACCTACTCTCTACTCTACTATATGCCTCACTGGTACTCTCAAACCTCAACAAATCAGAATTAGTTAAGCTCTCCCATAGCTACAACCATATTGCCAGATTCGCCACTGGCTCCACTTACAGAACCCACCACTGCCAGAACTTGAAACAACTAGAGTGGCTAAAACTGCTCAGTCTAATTCAATTCAATCAAATACAAATAGCACACAAAATTTTGTACCACCCTGAGGATACCTCCTCACTCATAAATATCATTAAGCCCTATAGCAACTTGAGATCCCTGCGATCAGCCAACAAACTACTCGTCCAAACCCACAAAGCTAACAATGCTGCTGGTGAATCCCTATTTGTGAACTTTGTTGGCAAAACCTGGAATTTGTTGCCAAACCATATAACCCTACATTCCTCCATAGGTCTATTAAAAAATAACTTCAAACAGTATCTCAAAATGAACTGGCTCTACTCGTGTACCAATCCAGATTAAGGTAAATACTGAAAGGAGAATCTCTAAATATCAAACAGGTAACTATTTCACCAAGCTCTGTATGCCATCTAATGTCTCCTGCCTTTAATTGTGTCTGACCATGTGAATTGTGTATCCCTATTAAGGAACACCACAAACCATTGTACATACTCACTTTGCTTTTTATTCTTTGTTGTAAATGTTGTTTTTATACTTTTTTATATCTTATATTTTTAAATGTTATCTTTGTAATTATTACATTTTATATTTTTAAATGTTATCTTTGTAATTTGTCTAATTGGAGCTTTTCTCCTTGGGCTTCCGCTGAAAATGGACATATATCCAGTCGACTATCCCGGTAAACAAATGTAAAATAAATAAATAAACTAATAAATAAGACTGGTATGCATAATGCTCTTCTGTTATTTTCTTTTCTTTTCACAGTAAATCCTGAAATTGAGTTGAATTGACAGGCTCATGCTAATTGTTGGGAGAGACTGAGGGAAGCAAGTGGTATGTATGCAGCACAGGAGAAGTATTATTGTCGCTTTAAAAGTTAAAAGTGATTTTTTTTTTGTTTTCTATACAGTAGTAGCAAAGTGAGCATGCATATCCTAACTGTAAAAGCAAGTATGCATGCATAAGTCTGCAGCACAAACCAACTTTAGGAGTCAAGTGTAAGACTGTAGTCAGAGGCTGTGGGCTCAACTACCGTAACAACTATACAATACTGCATTTCTTTAATAATATTACCTAAATTAAACTCTATACAAGTGACATAAATGCCCTGTTGTTAACTATAATCTGTATAATTGAGCAAAACATATGTGCAGAAAATGTACATTGCAAGGATTATTTTGAGCATTCTATAATTATAGTTTGTAGTTGATAGGACATATACTTAAATATAATAGTTCAGATAAAATAGTTGCATAATTGTGATAATGCATTGTGTGTCACATATGATAGTACTAATTTTATCTCTTTTTTCCAGCTCACCCCAACCCTTATCTCTTTTTATTTCTTTTCTATTATGTAGCATCAGAATGTCTCCATGATATCCATCTGTAATAAATCACTAAATACTTCACAGCACAGTAGGTAGGCCAACCCCAGTGGGTCAGCCACCCCCTGCTCCACCAGTTCCAGCACCAATGCCCAACACATCTAAGACCCAAACTGGCAGTACTCTCTCTGCTGCCTCTACACTACCTGCACCCTCAGGTAGTATTACCCCAGGAGCTGGTGCTGTGGTACCCTCCGGGAGTACTGGAGGAGATGAGGATTTCATCACCCGCCAGGAGATGCCAGAGTTGGTGTGTAGGGTTGTGCACAACACCATCAGTCTATGTTTATACCAGATGGAGAGGCTGCTCTCCCTCATGGTCCATAGGAAGAAAATACATAAATCACTCCAGCAGCCAGTGGAGCAAGGGGACAGTGATGACAGTCCTGTGGGTGAGGACTAGATTCTCACTGTCTCCATGTTTGATGGGCATGAGCTTGCATTGTCCCCTCCCTCACCCCAATCATGGTAACCCCCAACCTTTGTGTTTCTCACCGTCCTTATGTCTTGTCTTGCTGGTCCTGTTTATTTGCATTTGCTTCCTTGCCTACCCAACTTACCTGACTCAGAAATACTACCGTCTCTTACTCAGCATTCCTCTCTTACTGAAGTAAAATAACAAAAATGGGCACCTGTCCCACAAAAAATATCATCCCATACATAGCTCTTTATTTCACATACATGTCTTTTTGACACACTTGATTCGGTACTAATTTTATCTCATTTTTTTTTCACTCATCCTAACTCTTATTTCTTTTTTTATTTTCTATTATGTGTCATCAAAATATGTCCATGGCATCCTTCTGCAACAATTGGCTGTACAACAGGATTGCTTTGTTGTCACCCCTCTTTGTGGAGGTGACAGTTCAAATTCAGTTAATATTCTGTACATATTTTCAGTTTACGCTGTTAAAAATGGATAGATATGGTTCTTTCCTACCTCCCTCCCTCCTGCACATTCCTATATTGCATTCCCTTTATTATTCCCCCTGCTTGTCCCCCATTTCATTACTTTCCTATCTACCACATTTTAACACCTATAATCTGGTCAAAAAACAGAATCACACACAACAAATTTAAGTACAAAGAAAACCAATAAAACCCTTCACTTTTTTGCGTGGAATTTGGCATCGCACACCAATGCCAAGTGACAGTGAAAGGCTGTTTTTCCTGGTTGGCTTTCCTTCAAGCAATGCTGCTTAAACACACTGTGCTACATTAAAATACAGTAACACATGGTGAAAATAGAGTAAAGCAAAATGACATTGCTTTATAAGCACCTATTTAAAAGTATTACATTCACCTGGATTCAAACCCTATATCATGTGGGCTCAAATAGGAATGTGTCAACGCATTTACACCTGCTGCAACATAGCCAGCTAAGTAGCAGGTGTGTTTCATACCTTCAGTACAGAGAACTCTCAGAATTTTAGCAATGAGGCTCATGTTTGTGCACTACTTAACTATGGGCAAACAGGGAAAGCAGAAAATGTGTATCTCACGTGCGCAAATACTTTGCCAACCATTCTGCAAACCCGCTGATCACTGTTGAGCTATGCAAAATAGATAATAGTATGTATTACTTTTGTTTACTGTCCATTTATTCTTCATGCCATGAAACTACATGTTGAAACAGAAAAACAATGAAGGCCATATCTTAGAAAATGTCACATATTTACAATGCAACCACGTGTTACCTCCACCCATGCACTGCACCCCTGGTCTCTCTTGTTCACAAATGTATCAACTACACTCCATAAATTAATAACAAATGTTGCGCTATATACCATGCACATCTTTAGATTGACAACATACATTCACATTTTTAAATGCTTGTAGTAATGTGGCATATAGTTTGTAAAGCTGTCTCTTAAAGTATACCTGCACATTGGAACTCAACCACCACATACTAAACATTGCACACTCATCAATATAGTAACATGTAGAACTTGAAATATCTTGACAGCTGAACATGCCTATACATCCATTTCATGCAGGCCTCCCAGCATCTTCTCTTCAAACATCCAGTGCTGATGTCATCCACCATAATTTGTCCTGCAGCCTTGCAAGAGTCAGACTTGTGCCATGGCACTTGCATGAAGTGCTTGAGTTCTATAGTCTGTGTACTTAGATAGGTAGGGGTTCTATTCTCACTGCAGTCAACTGGGAGGTGCGTGCGTGTGTTTTTATCTAGTCTGAATAAGTGTGCATCTGACAGTTACCACTCCAATCCCATGAACTGACAATATTTTGACACTTGCAAATGCCTACGCATCCATTTCATGCAGGCCTCCCAGCAGCTTTTCTGCAACACCCATTGCTGATGTCATCCACTATAAGTTGTCCTGGATCCTTACAAAAGTCAGACTTGTGCCATGGCACTTGCGTAAAGTATTGAGTTCTGTAGTCTATGTACTTAAATAGGTAGGGTCACTGCAGTCAATTGGTGTGTGTGTGTGTTTGTGCACTAGCTTGACATTAGAGAGAGCATTTTGCACCAGCTTCTGGGACACTGTTATTACCATTTTCTCCTCACCAGACACTGCTGATGTCATCAGCTATAAAGTGTTGTCTGACACTCTCCAAGTCAGACTTGAGCTGTGGCACTTGCCTTAAATACAGTGTTTGCTAGTCAGTTTACTTACATAGATAGGGGTTCTGTTCTTAGTGCAGTCAACTGGGGGTGTGTGGGACACTGCTGTTACTGTTTTCTCCTCACCAGACACTACTGATGTCATCAGCTATAGCTGATTTGCAGATATGCAGTATTCCTATCAGGGCAGGGTCAGAGACTGGCCTGTAGGCCAGGCACAAGTCACCTCATCCTTTATGATACATATTGCAGTGACAGGGCTTTCAGTCAGTTCTCATACATCATAGCATGGTTTGGACAGCCTGTATTTTCTTGGTGAGAAATCATGGCCTTTTCTATATGGACACTAGTAATATGTTGGCTGTGTGCAATAGGCATGTGTGAGTTGTTAATGCTACAGCCATGTCTTTTACATCTGTTAGATGTCATGAAAGAGGTCATCAGGACATGCATGATGAAGTACTATCATCCTGTGGAACTTGACCAGGCCAAGGCATTTGGCACAAATCCACACTGAGTTATTCACTCACCACTGTCAGATGTGGCCATAAACACATATATCACCAAGTGAGTAAACCACAGGATCACATACGTGGCATCTGAACATGTTGAAATATGTGAAGTGACATACATCTCTGGTCCAGTGATCAGGTCCATACATCAGGGTTGTCTGCTAGGCCCTTTCCTGTCCACTATTTAAGTCACAGACATCAAGAATGACATATATATACTGTGTCCAAACAGCTGTCTGCACGACTACAAATTGTGGGCAATCACTAATATTAGTATAATATAGACAGTATCAACACACATCAAAGTTTACTGCCACAGCTATGACAGCACACGAGATGAAACAAAAACATGGGGGGATTTGTTATCTTATGAAAACAAATGCACAACCGAAGGATATAGACATTACACCCTATAATAAGACCAGTTGGTATGGGACCTGTGTCCTGGGGTAGATGATATGTGAAGTATCCACCATCATGTGATCACAGTGGTAAGGATTACCTTATATGTAACACAGCTACTGAGTATGTGCAAAACATTCATATCACAGGCCATAATACCTCCATAGTTCACAGCCTTCTTCACACCAATGACTGAGTACAATGCACCCTTCTTCATGTACATCCCTACACATATTTCAGTGATGTGCAACTGAAGTGTAACACCTTTGCCACAGTGAGCTGTCACACATCTCATTGGCCATACCTAGGTATTACTTTTGTTGCATAAATATTACTGTCTGATGGTGCGTAACATCCATCAAGGTGGTACCCCAGACACATGTGATAACTTTCCTGGTGATACAAACAGTATATACATAACTATTTGACAACATTGATGGCATGGGTTACAGTCATGGCAGTGTGGATTGTGCCATATGTATGCCATTGCACACCAGTCAACTAGCCTGTATTTATCATAATGTGACATACAGGTATAGCAGTGACCCTCCTAACACCTCCAGTAGATGTTATAGTTTCAGGGCAGTGTGCTTGATTACCCTCATAGATTGCTGACATGTCATGATAGTTCAAAAACAAACCAAATAAGCAAAGGTGTGGCTCCAGTATCAACTGCTGTGAAAGTCCAAAGTGATGAATAAGTAAAATAAGAAGGTAAAAACAAGATATCCCAAGATGTATTCGTTTGTAGCTCAGCTTTAATAGTCACACAAGCGCTTTCACATACAGCTTCATCAGGTGTTTAAACAAAGTTACTGAAACACCAATTTATACTTGTAAATGGTCATATGACCAACTAGTGACAAAATTAAAGTGGTACATTCAATATGAACAAAATATAAACATAAAACTTTAATATTAAAAACAGATATAAATAAATATATCAGTGTCTAAAAATCAAAAAAAAAAAAAAAAATATATATATATATATATATATATATATATGTGTGTGTGTACATAAAAATATATCTACTTATTTACGAAGAGGTCTCTTTATTTATATCTGTTTATTCATCACTTTGGACTTCCACAGCAGTTGATACTGGAGCCACACCTTTGCTTATTTGGTTTGTTTTTGGACTTTATTTCTTTTGCAAAGGTGTTTGCTGCCTGTTTGGTGATTTTGCTTATGTCATGATAGTTGTACAAGTGCATTTGTGCAGAACCACCTCTGATCACCCAGAGTCACATATGTTGTATTAGAGACATGGGATTACTGGTGGTATTATTCTGATATTGTCCATGATTGTGCATGCTTCTTTTACTGTTGTCCATTGGCCTGTAACTATGTCCCACTTGTTGGATACCTCTGCTGACATTACACTCATATTCAGGCAAATCAGTTTGTAGAGCTTCACAATATGCACCCAACACCAATTGTATTTAACAGCCCTAATAGATGTCCTCTCCATTGTTCGTGTCAAGATGCTTATCTCTCAAAGACATCTCCAATTCTATGTCACCTTGTCTGACAGTCACATAATATAAAATTTTACTATGATATCTGTACTGTATCATGTCGATATGTGATTAGTGTTCCTGCTAGAACTGTTTTCCATTTACATGCCCTCATCTGTTGTACATTACGATGTTTCACCTGTCCTCTTTCCCTGTGTTCATTCCTACAATTCACCTGTATGTCCCTATGCAATACACACACTTCCCCTGACTGTTTATTTTAAATGGCAGTCCATGTACCCTTGTAGAGCATTTACACAACTTTGTACAGAATGCAACTGCAAACAAACCTCACTTTTGATGCAGGAACCAACTGTTAAAAAATGAAATATCCAAAAAAAGCAGCACAAGTTCCAGGCACAGCTTGACGCAAAAATATTTAAGGATTACAAAAACAAGGGTAAGCACTTTCGCGGATCAAAACTCCTCTTCATCAGACCATAATAAAACATAGCAACTGTTACTCAATATTTAAATATAATACATCCAATAGAATTCAAGCTTGGAAATAATGCAATAACTGAAGTTAATAAATACATACATTAATAGAATTATCTGAACTGTTAAAAATGTAGCCATTCATAGTAAATGACTGTTATATTGAATAAAACTATAACTAATAATGTAAAACATGTATTTATAACATAACAAACAAGGAGACTTAGTTCACTTAAAATAATGATAATCAGTTGTAAAAGTCCCACCTACAAACTAAATACACTAGGCGAGTTAAAATTCATTAATGCTTCAGAGATCTAGCTCTTAAGAATGGTTTTAGTGACACTATTATTCAAGCCAGGGTACTTATCTGATTGTAATTTTAAAATCCATTTCTGCTCTGCAGATTCTGTTCTAATCTTAAGGTCTCCTCCTCTAACATTGACATGTAAAAGTTCTACAGCTAAACACTTAAACTTATGCTCATCGCCTTCCTTCATCACATGCATAGCTAAGGCATTAGACTCTTTCGAGTTCCTGATATCTTGAATATGTTCCAATATTCTATCTTTCAGAAGTCTGTTTGTTTTGCACTATAATACGCATAGCATGTTGTACAAAAACTAAGGTAAACCAAATTCTTAGTGTGACAATCAGCATAAAAATCAGTAGTGATCTCCAAACCAAGATGTGGATATGTAAAATTACCTCCTGAATAAATATAAGCATAGGCTTTACACCTTCTACAAGCAAATGTGCCAACTCTTTCTGATTGCACGAGTAGTAGAATGTTTAGGAACAATAGATCTTTAAAGAAGCAACTGTGCTATAGACCCCTGAATTCTAAAACAGTGGAATAAATAGTGTTATTTGACTCTTCTCGGACGGTGTTGCTGGTTTTTCAAACCTGTTTTTGGATTTATTTAGTTTCTTGCCTTGTTTGTGTTCCCAGCTTACACAAGTACTTTGGTTGTCTTTTCAAATAAATGAAAACATTTCAGATATGACTGCGATAAGACATGTGTATAATGTGTAATTTTTATAGTACTTGGCATTGACACACAAGGCAACAATCTAGCTATACATGTACACAAAATCGAATGCCTGAAATTTACTTGAAAATATATATGCAGAAAGAGTCCTAGTACTGAACTTAAAATGATGAAGGATATAGTGCTACTGTTTCCAGTCATTACAACTCATTTTCTTAGTTTTGTTTCTTTAACTTAAATCAGAAGCATAGCTGATTGAGTGGCTATAGATGGATATGTTATTGAGAGAGAGAGAGAAAAGTCGTAAGTGTATGAATGCATCTTTGTTTACTTCCATGGATGCCAGTATGAAGTGGCAAACATAGGAAACAAGTGTTGTGTTTCTTTGTTTCTTGTAAAACAAAATATGTCCTTCCTGTGACCTAAGCCAGCTGTTCAACATGATAGTATGAAAAGCTACACACTGCAACTATTTTCTCTGAGGTGTTTATAAATAAGGAAAGGGTAGTCATACCATAGACAGATCACATCATCACTGAAAGAAAAAAAAAATGTTATAAATGGAAGGGATATGACTTCTTTCCCAGAGAGCTGTCTTGAAGGACATCCTTTGTAACATAATAATGTCAGGTTCTAAAGATGATCTCACAGATACTTCAAGTTCACACACACACGCACACACACACACACACACACACGTGCGTGCGTGCCACACACACACACACACACACACACACACACACACACACACACACACACACACACACACACACACACACACACACACACACACACACACACACATCAGATTTCTGTCAGAGTACAAAGTACCAAACTAATGGCTTAGCCAGGCATGGCCCAACATTTTTTGGAGAGGGTCTAGCTAGAGCTATGAATGAATGCATTCTGTACATTCTGATGACAACAATAATTAAAAAACAAGCTCAATAACAAAAGACCTGCTAATGATATTAATAAATTTGGGGGTCACATGACTGCCAACATCATTTTGCAAGAGTCAGGGACAAATATTTACTTTTGCTAAACACCAGAGCTTTGACCCTGTTATATATAATTAATTATTTAATTATTTACTTTTGCTGACTGGGTTACCCATCTAGGCATGCCTACTGTATGAGCATACACAAGGTGGTATTAATACTGGCTAGTGCTAATATAATATAAAATAAACACTTGGGAAATTCCTAAACTTTTTCAAGTGCCATGGGATCTTTTACATCCATTGGAATCATCTTCATCTCAATGAGATCAATGAGACAGGCTCTCAGTTTAATGTCTCCTTTGAAGGGCAACAGATTTATGAGGGCAGTCCTCTTTGTGTTGCACTACAGTGACTGTAATGGCGCATAAATCCAGGCATGTACTGTAGAGGTAGAACACATAGCCTTTAATCTTCAGGGTGCAACAGCTGAGTATGTTGCCACTTCGTTCAATTAGGATCAAAATTGACAAATTAGGGACACCACATTTTTGGTTAACTTTAATAAGAGACTTGATTTATCAACAGGACTTAAATTAACATGTATTATTGGAGAAAATAAGTCTACAACTGTCGTCATAGCCATTATTTATGGAACATTATCATCTTTTGCCTCATAAGTTGTACATTTTTAGGAGAAGTAGATCAAACTTTTGAGGTAAAATCAGCTACACCACTTAAAACTGGGCAAATGAAAACCATCTATGGATAAAATGTAGACAGTTTAGCAAAAAAGTTGAAATTTATTTACAAGATTTTAATGAGCTTTCAGTATATGTTTAGTGAAACATTTCTGACAGTGAACATTTTAAAGTTATTGTTTCCCTCGCATTATGATTTTTATGCAGTCTTATATACGGTTAAAGGTACCAGCATAGGCAATCAAATGTTGAAGGAAATTAACACAATGAACAGACATCCTCTAAAAGAGTCTCACTGAAACAGATACCTGGTGTCAAAACCATGGCCTCAAGCTAAATGCCAAAAAGTGCATAGTCATCTCCTTTGGAAAAAACTAAGTACCCACAAACTATCACATAGGTGGTAGCCCCCAAAATACAGAAGACATAATAAGGGATCTGGGGATCTATAGATAGTAACCTCTCCTTTAATAATCACATTGCCAAAGTGTGTAGAAAATCCTTCTATGTGGCCCACCTGACCACAAAAGGGTTTGCATCCAGATCGAAAGAGGTCATTGGGCCCCCTACGCATCACTCATCAGACCCATCATAGAGTACAATGCCCCATTTGGGATGTATCTTACAAGACACCTGCAACAACTGGAAAGACCACAGAAGTACCTCACTAAGAGGATCACTGGCCTCAAGCAGATGCCCTATGCAGCTTGACTGAAGAAACTCCAGCTGTACTCGGTTGCATACCGCTTACTCAGAGGTGATCTCTGCCTGACATACAAGGCCATGTCCAACCCAGAATTGATGGACATGTTCCACCTAAAGAAAACCATATCACCTCGAGCCACACGCTCCAGGGATCTAAACCTCATCACAACAACAAATAGGACATGCTGGAGGGATAGATTGCTGTCCCAGAGACTTCCCATGCTCTGAATCAAGATTCCAATCTACATTAGGCAGAGCTCCTCGCTAACCCTCTTCAAGAGAAACCTTGACGAGTCGATGGGAAATAGAAAGTTTACCCCAGGGATCACTTCAATGGCTCCACTGGACAGAGGAACAGGAAACTAATCTAAGGGGCGGCGAAAGCCAACACATTCCGGCTAGTCTTATAAATGCCTTCAGGCAGATAGCCTAGTACCTACCTATGAACCTATGAACCTATGAGAAACATCCTTACAGAACAGAATCACTACTGGCACAAAAACATAACTACACCAGCACTAATTTCTGACTCAGAGGACACCACTTAAACTAAAATATTGATCACAACATTCACAATCTGCACTCCAACAACCCAAATGCACACTATTACAATAGCATGTACTTGCCAAATAACAGTCTTCCACATATATAGTTGCACTGTTGTGTATTTGGACTTTCTCACACTAAATCAAACAAGTCAGTCAAATGAATATTGAAACTTTTACAATACACACACACACACACACACACACACACACACACACACACACACACACACACACACACACACACACACACAGGGAGAGAAAAAGAGAGGAACAAAGGTTCAAAATAAGGAACAAATTTTAAACACTAATTCACTTGAAATGATGATAGAACAACAGATTTTGCATCAGTGTGCAATTTCTGAACAATAAGAAAATGAAACTCTAATGTTTGTCATTATTGGCTAACTGTAACCTTCAGGGATACACACACATAATCACATACATACATGTAGGAAGGCAGAAACTCATGCACGCATGCACGCATGCACGCACTCACACACACACACACACACACACACACACACACACACACACACACACACACACACACACACACACACACACACACACATTTTCATTTATTTTTTTAACCACTTGTTGAATGGCTAGGGACAATAGACAAAAAACAAAACAGGATCATTTTTAACCATTAGCTCAGAAAATGCACACAGTAAAGTTATAATTAACTGCAAATGTTCTATTACAAATGCTCAAAAGCAATACAGGTATACATACGATTACTGAAATTGCACGGCAACATCCAGGACTGTAACCCCCAAAGTGCTTCCCCCTTCCTCCTCTATAGAGGGAGCTTGTTTATTAAAAAAATAAATAAAATCTAGTAATTATATGATTAAGCAAAATAAATAAATAGTTCTCAAGGAATTCTGAAAACAAAAATAATGCTCATTTGTTCATTCAGTCTTCAAAAACTTCCTCAAAATCATAAGAAAGATGGAGTACTCAGGTACACAGTGGGTACAAGGAGGAGAAATTAATCTGAAGGGAACCCCAGTTTATCACAGGACACACACACACACACACACACACACACACACACACACACACACACACACACACACACACACACACACACACACACACACATACCCATGAGCACATGCACAGACACACACACACACACACACACACGCACACATGTGCAAAACTGTAGAACCAAACAGGGACAGGGTATTGGTCACATTAAAGGTGGGAAACATTTTGAAATGATTTATTGTGGTTTCATTTTTTTATATCACAAAAAACTGCCATTTTAACAGGGGTGTGTACACTTTTTATATCCACTGTATATACACACACTATTAAGAGTGACACCCTGACTCCATGAGCCAAACCAAAGGGTTGCAGATGGATGGATGGATGGATGGATATTTATGTTCAGAATGATCACACATTTGCAACTTTGACCTCCAAATAATCGAGACTAAAACATCGATTATTGAATGGTCAAGTGTTGTGAAAACTCAAGCATGCACAAACAGATCTGCATACAAAAATTCCCAGGTCATTCAATTCTAAAACAACTGCCAGAAACATACAACTCCTCCCCCACACACAAAAAGAGTTTTTATGTTCATATAATAATATATGTAGTGTCGTGGTAACATGCAGTTACCACAGTGCAGACTGTGATATTGACCACTTGCTTGTGTGTAGTAAGGTGAACATCCAGATGCAAAAGTTCTTTTGCCATAAAAAGGAAGGGTGGCCATGCATTGACAGAGGAAAGACTCATGACCCTTCAAAAGTACACAAGTTTGTTCAAGCACTTGAAGAGGCTTTGCCCTGCCTGGATAACACTGACATCAACAAGAGATGGGAAAAACTATGGGATCCTATCTATAACACTACAATATCTATCTTCAGGAAGAAGATAGTCAAGTTTTCTGATTAGTTTGAAGCCCACACTGAACTGCTGACACTCCTGATTGAGAAGAAGAAACAGGCTCTGGCTGCATACAGGTCCTCACCCAATGAGGAGAAATTGCAGGCACTCCATGTGCTCATAGTCAAGTGCTGCAGGTAGCTCAGTGGTGTGCAAATGATTATTGGCTCCAACTTTGCTTCAAAATTCAGCAGGCCACACACATTGGTAACAGGCAAGGAGTGTATAGTGGGATTAAGCAAGCCACCGACCTATCACAATGGAAGATCACCCCACTTAAGTTGGCTATATGTGAGGTCCTGAAGGACAGAACCAAGCAGATGGAATGCTGAGTGGAACACTACTACAGCTGTATGCCAGAGAGGCAATAGTTACAGAGAGAGCCCTGAATGCCATTGAGCGTCTGCCAACTATAGACTGAACTTGATGCTGAGCCCACCTTGGAGGAACTGAATGATGCAGTAAAAGATGATATTCTCTCAGAAAATCTTAAATGTGCTAGTGTTACCCTAATCTCAGAGTTGCATGCTAACAATGCTGGAGAGAAGGTAGTGTACAGCGAGATATGAAGCATGCTAATATAGTTACTATGTATAAGAATAAGGGTGACAAAAGTGATTGTAACAACTATCGTGGCATCTACCTTCTCTGTACTGTGGGGAAGCTGTTTGCACGTGTTGTCCTGAAAAGGCTCTATGTTCTTGCAGACAGAGTTTACAGAGTCTCAGAGTGGGTTCAGGACTGTGTGGTCTACTGTAGACATAGTTTTCTCTATTAGGCAACTAGAAGAAAAGTGGAGGGAGCAGAACAAACTTCTGTATATTACCCTCATTGATCTGACCAAGGCATTCGACTTAATCAGTAGGAAAGGTCCGTTTGCAATTTTGTCAAAGATCGGTTGTCCTTCAATACTGCTTAGCATTATCAGGGCCTTCTATGAAGGCATAAAGGGGACCATTATGTACGATGGATCCACATCCAAACTTTTCACGATTCTCAGTGGAGTAATGCAGGGGTGTGTACCGGCTACAACATTGTTTGGTATCTTCTTTTCAGTTCTGTTGAAATTTGCTTTTGGAACTGCTACAATGGGTATTTTTCTCTGAACCAGAATGAACATCAATCTCTTGAAACCGTTGAGACTTAGACTGAAGACCATGGTGCTTAGGAAGCATCTAAGGGAGTTCTTGTTTGCTGATGATGCAGCTATTATGGCTCACACTCAGCAAAAGCTTCAGTCACCCATGACTTGCTTTGCAGATGCATGTATGGAATTTGGCTTCACGATCAGTTTAAAGAAGACCCATATGATAGGCCAAAATGTGGGTAGTGAGCCATCAATCATGGTGAGTGACTATGAGCTGGAGGTTGTCTATGACTTCACGTATCTTAGGCTCTACAATCTCTGACAACTTGTTGCTTGATAGCAAGATCAATAAGCGCATTGGGAAAGCCACCACAATGTTTTCTAGTCTGGCAAAGAGAGTATGGGCTAATAATAAGCTCACTGTGCACAACAAGGTGCAGGTTTACACAGCCTATGTTTTGAGCATATTACTGTATGCCAGTGAAACATGGACTCTGTGCTCAAAACAGGAGCAGCAGCTCAATGTATTCCATATGCACTGCCTTAGGTACATACTTGGTATCTTTTGGCAGGACAAAATCCCCAACAGCACAGTGCTCTTGAAATAGAGACATATATGTTGGTTGGGTCATGTCTCATGCATGACAGATGGCAGAATGTCAAAAGGACTCCTTTCTGGAGAGCTGGAGTCTGGAAAGAGGCCAAAAGGGCGACCCGAATTGTGCTACAAGGAGATGTGCAAGTGTGACCTCGGTGCTCTCTCCATCAGAGTTGAACGACTGGTATTTTCTCACTTCGGACAAGATTTCCTGGAAACAGGAAGTGAAGGAAGCTCTCACTATGTATGAAACCACCTTGGCAAGGAGAACAGAGGATAAGAGAGCTCTCAGGAAGATCTATGACCATGACACAAGGCCAACATTTGCCTACTGCTGCCCAAAGTGTGGAAAGGACTGCCACTCCTGGATTGGACTGCATGACTCTGCTCGAGTCAGTCCAATAGAGGTGCAAACCCATGATCATTTGGGATCGAAGGATGCCTACTAGTGTGTGCAATATATGCAACCATTCAATTATTCATTAATTTTGCACAGTAGGAGAAAGTGGACTGTTCCAAAGGATTATTTTCTACCATGATATGAGCTCAAGCAATTCACAATAAAAAAAAACAGTTACAAGAGGCAAGCTGTTATACAAATTGCAGTACATTATTACAGTTATAGCTCTGTACACATTACAGTTCTCTTTAAATGTGCAATGGTGTTGTGACCACAGGGCTATGAAGAACTATAAAATAGGGGAAGGGATTAGATGTATGGATAGTGAAAAAAGTTGGAGGGGTATGAATGAAGTTTTGAAAAGGAAAAATGTAAGCCGAAAAGAAGGAGTGCTGAGAAAAACAGGGATGCTAGAAATTAGAAAAAAAGGACGACTGCATCTGTGAAGTTCCACTTTCATTGTCGAATCAGTTTTTACAGTACTGAAAGGGTGTTTTTAACACTAGTCTGCAGCCATTCACTCACAATGTGATATTGTTCTCCACACTGTGCAGTCTCATAGACCAAAGAGCTTGACATGGCTTTTTACAGGTCCTTTCCACCATCCTTGAAAAACACAAAAACTGTCTAAAGACCAGGTGGCTTATCCTAGCTGCCCATTTTCCTCTTTTGTAGAAAAACTGCTTTTTCTTGCATTGTTTTGTAACCATTCTACAATCTCTTGAATTCTAATAATGTTTTGACTTGCTTGAGCTGTCCTGCATTTACCTTCTGTTTGTAGTCCTTTGTTCTAATACCGTCTCCTTTGAAAGATGCTGTGTTCCTAAACTTTCATAACTCACCAAGGTGCTTTCTCTTTTGCCTAAAACCTTCATCCATCATTTCCTCCATGCTGTACATGCTAAGATCTTTCTACTGTCTTTCCCAAATAGCTTTTCTTCACCCAGAGGCCTTGCAAAAGGGAACTTTTCAGAAGATAAATCAGTAATCCAGGTGTGGTCTCACCAGCTGTCTCTACAGAATGCAACTGCCTTTCCATGTCATGTTGCTGACACTTCTCTGTCTGCATCATAGGCTACACTTGCATATTTGTCTAACTCTCATGTTTCTTCTGGGCACCAGCATAAATAAAAGTTTTGTTGGGCCTTTCAGCTTACTGTAGTTGTATTCATTTATGTAAATTTGTATACCATTCAGTTTCCTTATGATGTAGCATCTGTTGCTAATGTTATGCAAACTTCATGGTCCCAATCCTGTTTCATTTGATGTAATATCTATTGTTAATATATTGCCTTTCTCCTGTGGCCCAGGTTGTGACTGAAAAGGGTTCTCAAACCAGCCCACCTATCCAGTTCACCAGCCATAAATAAATAAATCCCTAGAACTTTCAGTATTGCATCTTTGCATTGACTCTTCCATTTAGAATATTTTATACAATTAGAAATAGGTCATTTTTTTTTCATTTTAGTTGCTGTTGATAACAACCACCTCACATTATTCACTGTTCACATGCACTTTTGTTGTGTAGGAGCCATGTTTTGTGCTTAATAGATTCATAGCTGTTTACTAGGCTAATGGCAACTAGGGCCTTTTTTAAGCCTGGCCATGCATCCAAAATCTTTGACTCTTTGACAAGTTCTGGTACCCTTGATAAGTATAACTAGGGGCTTGGGAGATGAAACAGTTACAGGCTACCTGTGTCTATTAGAGGCATAGGTGCCAAACCAGGGATGAATTTCCTGTTCCCCATCCAATGTCCAAGTTACAATTTAATTGGGTTAGGGGGGAACTCTCCTTCACATGGATAGAGAACCTATTCCAGAGAAGTGGTAGTCTCTGGGATACATGCCTGTATCTCCAGCAGATCATATTTATATCACAGGCAAGGTGCTGTTTTTTTTTTTTCAGATCTGCAGGAGGTCCTTCAGGGTGGGGTCTGACAATGCCTTGTAGCCAGGTATAGATCTCTCCTTAACGGCCTGTAGGAGACAGAATACAGGGATAGGACCTTGAGGCGGTCTGCAGAGGACATGTTACTTACACCCTGCATTTGTTTAGTAAGGAACCTTTGTGGACATTCCAGTTATTCAATATGCCTGGTTAGGTACACACCAAAAGGGGGAATTGTACTCAGTGATAGGTCTGATAAATGCTGAATACAATGGAACAATGACTTCCTTGGACCTAGTTGCCATGCCTTTGTTTACAAGTTGCACAATATAGAATGATTTCCTCACTACTGTAGACATGTGATGGTCAAAGGCTAGATTACTATCTATGTTTTCCCCCAAGTCCCTGAATACTTAGGGGTATGTTGTCAATATGATAGTTACCATGGGTGGATGACTTTCTGAAGGATACTATTATGCATTTCTTGACATTTAGTTTTAGTCTATGGCTCTAACACCAGTTACTTGTCTGCATCAGTCCTTCCTGGAGAACATTTATGTATGTGGAGGATTCTACGACTACTCCTAATTTGCATACATCTGAAGATTTTGTCAGCCAGAGGCCACTGACATTGGCCTTGACTTCAGAGAAGTAAATGCCAAAAAGTAACAGTTCCGGTATAGATCCCTCAGGGACTCTGCTTGTGGCTGGCCACTTTTGTAGAGGTGGACTCCCCAATTCTAACTTCCTGGGTCCTGTCTGTGAGCCATCTGGCTATCCACTGGGTAACATCAGGGTTATACCTCTTGAGTTTGTCAACAATGCCAGAGTGGGGTACTCTGTCAAATGCCTTGGCCAGGTTAAGGTAAGCATTGTGAACCATTTTGCCCTCATCCATTTTAAAAAAAGTCCACTAGGTTGACTAGGCATGACCTGCCCTTGACAAAACCAAATTTGCTTTTGTCCACTGTCTGGAGGTTTCCTATGTCATTACTGATCATTTCCATGATAATTCTTTCTATAGCTTTGCATGTGACACTAGTAAGACTTATGGGTCTGTAATTTCCAGGGTCTGTAGATGGCCCACCTTTGTGCAGAGGGATGACTGTTGCTGTTCTCCATTTGTGAGGCATGAAGCCTGTTTGGAGGCTACAGTTAAATAACAATCCAGAGGGCCTGATAGGTCATGTTTCATGCTATTTAGAAGACATCCTGGCATATTGTTTGGGCCCATTGATGCAGTGTTCTTGGCCTTACAGAGAGCAAAAAAAACATTCTTGTAACATTGTTAAGTTGCTTTTTACCCAAGCTAATCCATTCCTATAATATTTTTAGGTTGCTTTTTATCCAATTTAATCCATTCTTATAATGTTGTTAAGTTGCATTTTATCCAAGCTAACCCTCCATCTGTACTGCATTTGAAATCGTTGTCACTTCTGCAAAGAGATTCACATTTGCTTCCAGTTCCTCTATCGTGTTACTGAAATATGGATTTTTTTTTACTTTCTATTTGTTTTGCTAAGAAAGTTTTTCAGTCTACCTTGTCATTAATTAACAGAGGAAACCACATAGAAGAGCATCGACAATGGTAAAACATAAAGTAGTTAGGAATACAGCTTAAGGGATTGCCATTTAAAAGATATAAGATATTACAGATATACACATGTGGTGATTCAGGCAGCATGTACAGAGTCTACTGTTCTTATATTTTCCAGAATACTGTGACAAAGCACCTAACACTGTGCTGATGTTTGCATGATCCCTATAATTTTTATTCACCATGTTTGATCATAACTGCTGTTTGGAAAACTTGACTCTTCAGAAGGTCCTTGCATTTAGTAAAACATCTAGCATTATTAATACCACTGTTACTGGGGTAGCACCTATCCCTTATTTTTCAGGACAGTCCTGATCTGGGCACTTTAGAGACAAAATGTTATTTTTTATAAACTGCTCTCTAAATATTACAGAAAACTATTATACCTTATCTGATACACATTAATACAATATAAGACAACAAAACCAACTGAGTCAATATCAGTGACTGTTCTGATATTCCACCTCCATATTCAGTCCCATAAATAGGGTATACACACAGCCTTTGGTAAGTGGTCTGGACATTACTGTGATTATGAAAACATGACTAGCAACAATGTTACAAATCATAGCAGTGGTGTTTATGCATCACAGTCATTTCTAAACAGCACTCAGAGTAATGTTGTGACTCACAGTAATAGTAGATGCCTGATTCTTAGCTGCTCATATTCATATCTGAGTCTGAGCTGTAGGGCTGTTGTCTTTTGTACTATCCAGAAGTCAGTTCTGTTCTTCTGAAAAGTTTTGATGTATGTGACTGCAGGCAAAGCTTTGTTTCGTGGATACAAATATTGGACTGCATTATGTCTGCAGTCGATATGTGGACTTTTCTATGCTGTATAATTATGATATGTTGCAATCTCTTATCAAAAATTATGTGTGTTACTACCTGTGTCATGAACATGAATTTGTATTTATTTTATTTAGCCTCATATTGGTTAAAAGTTTGTTCCTCCTGTATGTAAAGCTACCAGCATATGTTGTGCAAACACTGAGAAAGTATTTTCAGCTGTTTTTAGTTTTGCAGTGCATAATTTGCTCTGCAGGGAACCATATGTGTTGGGTACCCATCTGCCATGGAGATGCTATGTGTGGACTGAGAAAACAAGTCCTGCAAAACTTCATGCTTCAGAAAAAAAAAAAAATTCCACTTGGGTCATCTAAAAAGACGATGACCTTAACTGTTATAGTATTACATTGTTACAGCAATTAGAGCACAACAAAACCTAATATGACCTGTTTAACGTTACAGATAAACATTGCTGTGACCTTCCATCCAGCACAGCTGCATTCATTTATAACATATGCAGCTATTTTTGTTTCTTACTGCTAAGATGTCTACCTTTTGTTCAGCCTCTCCCTTTTTTACTGTCAAAGGACTTTTTTAAATTCCAGAAACATGTCTGTTCTTACTGCAGTGTTTTCAAGAAGCTGGAATTTCAGCATATGTATCATTTCCTCACTTAACATGTTGGAAACCAAACTGTTTTTGCTCACAGTGCTTTTGAGGAAGCTGGACTGTCAACACAGCTACCATTGTCTGATTTGCACACATATTCAGGAACGAGTCAGCTCAGTTCATAATAACCTCCTTTCTATGTTTATAAAAACACTGAAACTCTAATAGTGGAGCAGTTCGTTCTGTCATTGTTTTAAAGCTATCATCCAACTGATCAACAACATAATGAGGAAGTGACCTTGAGCTTTCCTTCAGCAAACTCTTGTACCTTTATATCTGGATCTGAATTTATTTTAATTGTGAAGTGGCACTATGAGCAGACACAAATGACATGGAAAGGATAGTGAGACAGCAACATCAGTAATAGTGGTAGCCGTCAAAAGTTAGTGGCATACATTGCTTCTTTCGGTATAAAGGAAGAGACATTGGCGATCACATTATTTAACTGAAATCATTTAATTATTCATTTACTATGAGGAACATTAGCGACATATGTACAGGAACTGGAAGAACTATCCCATTATGGATTCAACTTATTATCAACTTGCAGCAGACATCATCAAGTTATTAAAATATTTGAATCAGATCCTCATTTTGATTCCAATCCATCTTTACCAGAGAGAGTGCATATTAACAGTTTCCTTTGAATGTGACTTGTGTTATTAAAACAGTTACTACTACCTCGAGCTTGCACCTCCAAACTACAGTAACTGAGTGCATTTTACCTTAACCACATAAGGAAAATGCTCCCAGAGGGCATAAACCAGCTTATGAAGCAGCCATCATAGTGGTTGGATGGACCTCTTTCTAGTCAAACTCAATCATATACTCAGCATTTTAAAATCATTTTGATTAAAAATAAATCCAAAAACTTGGTGTCAAGGGATACATTCACTTTCTGCATGTACTGTATCACCCTTTTTTAAAAAAATGATGATTGTCTCACAGAACTTTAATATCTCAGTTTTGGTTATCCATTTTGCAATTTGCAATTTTCTTTTTAATGCTGCCATACTTTGGGTGCTGTAAAACATTTATATAGAGTAATAAAACTGAAAATGACAAAGGTTACATTAAAAAGATGCATGTAGTATTTACTTTGTATTCTAAAGAAAAAAAGTATTATTACTACCAACTCTTTACGTTTCTGTATGACTGATGCCATCATGTAGCATCCTATCACATTCACCCTTGGATTCAGAAACGTGCCTAAGGCAGCCACATAATAGCTAATGTGATGATGTAGAGGAGTGATAGGCCTATGTCAGTTTTTAATTAGCTAGGATAATGTGTGTGCACAAGTACAACTTAACAATGCTACAAGACAGAGTCCAACTTTTATCCATATAGTACATGGGAGGACATGGGAGCATAGGATAGTTAAAAAGGTGGAAATGCAATCACTGTAACATACAGAAAGTCATAAAGAAAGAAAGAGTGGGAAAGGGATAAAGTGTGCACCCTATTTTTGGACAGATGTCATTTTTTATTTCTTTTTTCAAAAAGGGTAGATGGATCAGCATGTAAGGGGAAGGCAGGCGAAGAAAAGAAGGTATAGCAATAGAAGCAGGGGCAGATATATAAACACAAAATACAGACAAGGACCAAAAGGAGAGGTGGTGACATGGGGGGGGGGGGGCAGTGGATATACCCATACTGACAAAGAGAAGAAAACTGGTGATGGGGAGGACTGGACTGCAAACAGGGGAGGGAGGTGACACACAAGGAAGGGGAACATCATGATACAGGATAGGTTGGGTTACTGTTCCCTTTTGTGCTGCTCTGGCAGAATAGGTTGGGTTACTGCTTCCTTTTGTGCTGCTCTGGGTAGGATCCAGGCAGACGTCAATGCCTCTGTGGCTGCCCTGTCCACTAGGCTCTCCCTCAGATGGTACACTGGGTAGTGCCAGACAATAGTATGGCTGTGCTAGTGATACAGAGATGTTATCTAGGTGGCCAATGTGGGTTCATGCCACCAGCCTACCAACTCCATCAGCACCTTCAGCAGTTCCTGCTGCGTAATATACCAGGACTAACCAGCAATATTACCAGAGAATGAGACAATATCCTCCTCTAGTGATCTGCTGCCACCGGTGCCAGCAAAGAGCTCTTCAGGTCATCTCCCGCAGCATAGCCTATGTCATTTCATGGAGAGACAGGCCTTGAGGCAAATGGGACCCCCAGAAGAAGGCAGGGCAAGACAATGGAGTGGGTACCACTGCCATACCACAGATATCACTGTGGTTGACACTTAACAACACAGTAAGACAAATGGGGAAAAATAAAAAAACATCAAATAATAATGTAGAGTAGAGATACCAAGAAGGAGAGAGACAGAGAGAGAAAACAAAATAACATCACATCTGTGTCAGTCTGTCGGGCATATACATTGCTACAGAAGGACTGAACATCTATTATGTCTTCAACAACACTAGAGGATTTAATTATGACTAGCCATAGTATGGGACATATTCCTACTGGAAGACATGGGTGCAAGGGTTTAGTTTTAGATATTATTAATATCCCAGGGAAGTATTTGTGAAAGTAATGTATTTAGTGTGCTTGGAGGAGAACAGGGAGCCATGGAAGGTGTGTAGACATGCCCATATGGGTATGCTGTGAGGCAAACAGGAAAAGAAGGGCTTTGTGAGCATGGCCACTGGTACAGAATATGCAGGCCAACATGCCCACTATGCCAGTGATACAGGAAGGGCACAGATTACAGTGGCAATAGCATGGACATCTGTCAAGAGTATGATGGAAATACCATGATGTAAGGTAGGGTTTAGTACAGGACAGAGTACTCATAAAGGCAGAATGTCAGAGTTATTCCATGTATAAGTGGGACAGGCATGGGCATATCTTGGGGCACCGAATGTCAAATATGGGGAAATTAGTTTATTGTTCATTGTTGGACCACCAGGTCTGTGGTAATGTGCACAGCATGCTAGTGGGCCAACAGCATTGGATGTGTGGCACTGCACTGCAGTAGGTATGATGTAAGAGCATGCTATGTCAGGCTTGTGTTTGCCACCAGGTAAATATGGTACCACTAACATGTCATGTGTGCAGCTCATTATTACTGCCGACAAGGATAGAGAAGATGTGTCTAGAGGAATGCATTGTTACCACCTGTGAGTGTTACAATTACAAGAACATAATTAGACCTTAGGCTAATATACTGCTGTGACATCCGATACCTGGATATACTATGACAGCTATTTAACTTACTCCTGCGTCTAGAAAGATGGTCTATATGCCTCCAGAATAGGAGCCTGCTCTTCTGTATCTGCTCAGGAGCCGAAAAACAGCACAGACAATGAAATAAAAAGGCACATGAAAATATGTACTGCAATGACCCTTGCACTTATTCAATAAAGTATACCAAAGTGGATTTATTACTAATACTTACTGCACCTCTCGGCACATTCTCTCTGACTTCTTATTTCCACTGGCATAGAAGATCTAGATGGTGCCTCTTAAGGTCACTCTATTGGTGACTGCACTACTCACCAGAGTGGTTGATGACAGTTGGAGCAGACACCACCTTGGCAAGGTTGTGCCAAACATCAACCTTATAAAAGAGTGCTTCAAACGAGACTCCAAGGGGGTGCTCCTGGTGATGTTTTTACATAAGGCACATAAATATTTTAAGCTCTTTAGAGTACCACCAGGGAACCTTTGCCTTCAGTCCTCTATAAAACCATAACCACTTAACAGGTCAGAGTTCAGAAGAATATTCCAAATCATTTGTATTAGTACACGATGCTTGTACCAATACATGACTCTCAATATTATACAGTTAGTTAGCACAATATGCCATGATGCCACCATATAAATGTGTCTATATACACAGTGTGCCAGAATTGTTTTACAGTGTGAACAGTATCATGACATGACTATCACAACAGTACCATATCCACATTTGTTTCCAGTTCTGTACCTTAATGTCTTTATAGGACACAATGAAAAGGTACATTTATTCATGTGCACTAGAGTCAGTGACCAACCCACTCATGTGCAAATCCCTTCAGAAGTCTTCATGAGAGGGCATAATCTGGGATGAAATTCATTATGCGGTCTTAGTCATGGGTATATGGTGATAAAAGTATGATTCCCGGACATTCACTCAAAATTGGCTCATTAGCTTAATTACAATGCTAATAACCTTAAGGCTGTGAGATAAAAACAAGTGTAGCCTTGGCTTTGCTCATTCCACTATGAAATTTGTTCCTGATAGTAGAATTGTAGAGTGACCTTTTTGGATCCAGATTTCAGCTTTGGAGTTTCAGTAATATTACAACAGAGGGAGGTAAACTAGGGATACTGCCTGCAAATGTTAGGAAACTGTTTTTGTAAAGCAGATGCAGACCTATGGTACTTGTTAAGTTACATGGTGTTTCATTAGAGGATAGGGGTTGAGACGGTAACAAGTGACTACTGATGGAGAGGGATGTACACAGCCAGGGTCTATACTGAAACATCGAATATCACTAATCTGACATTTCAATATACCGAAACCACTACATCAAAATACACACACACACACACACACACACACACACACACACACACACACACACACACACACACACACACACGCATGCTTATAAAGGACATAAAAAAAAAACACAGCATTTTTTTGCAGGGGAGCAAGCCTCCTGCACCCCTGACCCCTACTTAATTAAATATACTAAATCCAAGATCACACAACAGTGGGACTTACTCCACTATTAATGATCTCACCCTTTCAGACAGCATCTCACTTGACCTTGAAATCTTACATAAATATAAGTGCATACATTCACACACACATGCATTCAAATACACGTGTACACTCATACATATGCACATATTCAAACACACATAAACACACATTCACACACATACAGATGCTCCATTTTTACTTTATTCTGCATACATTGACCAAATAAGTTTGATGTACTGTAGAATAAAGTGAAAATCAATCATCTCAGTTTTGACTATACAAATGGCACCCCTGGCTGTGGGGTGCCGATAGCTAGGGATTGTTAACATGCAATGAAGTGTACTGCCATTGTGTCACAACAGTAGGCCTGAGGTGTGTTTTGTAGAACATGGGGCATACTGGCTCTGTAGTTAAGGTGGGCATGGTTGGTGTCCCAATGATAACTTCCCTTTATTGCTATATATATTGTATAGGTGTATGTAACTGGTATGAGTAGCGTCTGTGTCACGTAGAGTATCTGAAGTCAGGGAGGTAGGGTTCTGAAGAGGGCAGTACTCAGTGTTTTGCTGTGGCGTGGTAAATGTTTCCGTGAAGACTGACATTTCAGACAGTATTTAGTCTTGCTTTTTTGGGGAGGGGGTGGGCTGTCTCCAGAAGTATAATTGCACTAGACCATGCAATTCATGGGTCTCTGAGATGTGACCGTTATTCTCCTTCTTTAATTATTTTCTGTGGTAGTTAGTGGCTGTGGAAAATGGTAGGTGTTTTTTTCAGCGGGCAGGGTTAAATACAATGCCTAATCATGCAGGCCTGGAATTCCTCGATGTAGATTTGAGGTGAACACATTTCTTTCTCTGTTTCAGGGATTGTTTTTGGAGAAGTTGATCATAAAGTCTATATTGCATTTATGCATTGTTTTATAATACATCCATAACGTATTGCTGTGTGCCTGAGATGGGAAAACTGAAAAGCCTTTCAAGCATGCACATGTAGGAAGTACTGTCTGGGTCATGCTAGGGTGTGCCATTGACATGCCCACAGATATCCTGCCTTAAGTCATAGCTTACTGTTGTGTTGCATACATAATAAAGCTGGGGGATCTTACAGCAGTAGTCAAGAATCATGAAGCATGCATACTTTGGTTGTCATTGACAGTGCATGGCAATTTGCAGAGTTAATGACATAAGATGGCAGTCAAGTGTATTCTTGGGATTTGTATGAATAGAGCACTTACAGGGGGCATATAGGGTACAGTAGAACACAGTTTTACCAATTCACCCTTGTGGCAGAGTCGATATATGTGGGTTATGGGCACACAGAACACATGACATGACATGGTCCAGGTAGCTCTCTGTTTCAGCAGGGACTTTCTTTGCAGGTTAATGCTGCTCCTTGGTGAGTATCAAAAATATACATACTTATGTCATACTGACTGCCACTGAATGGCAGGCACCTGTAGAGGTGGCATGTACCTCTTTGTGAAGATGTATGTACTTTTTATGTAGTACTGAGATGTAGGTGGGAAGGGTATAACATCCTGACAGCTTACATGTGTGTATCATTACATGTACAAATAAATATGCCTGAGAATGACCAGGAGAGGAAGGAGAAATTCTACTAGACAGAAAATGACATTGTCTTGCAGGCCATTCATAAACATGATCACCTGTTGCTTCTTACTAACAAGAAAGACAAGGCCTTTTGACAACATGTCTGGCGGGACCAGTAATTGCTCACATGAACAAATACAATGTAGGGACACTGATTTGATTGTGCATACATACAAGAAGGAAACCCTTCTGGAAGAGGAGTGAAGGGACAAAGGTGGGGATAAGCTGATGGCATAAAGATTAAATGACAAGGAGGAGTTCCTGGAATCCCTGTCTTGGAGACAAAAGACCATTCCTGCTGAATGATTTGGCTTTGATGCAGAACTTTATTGAGCACCTCAGGGGTCAGTTGATGATGCCTCATGTGAGTATTACCTAACATATATAAGATGCATTGCAACCTGCCTGACTCAGACCCTTACCCTAAATGAGCATGGTCATTTTGTTGTTATAAGCACATTGAGACTTTAGCAGCAATATTAGTCTGCGCAATGTTGGTGACCTATAAATTAACTCAGTTTTATAGCTGCAGCATCACTGAGATGCAGGTGTTTGAGAAGGGTCCATTAAGATACATGAGTGTGTTCAAGTGTTTTTACAGTTGCTTAAGTGTCAGGGTCCTTAACTTTGAATATTGACATTCCTTATGTTGGTGAACTGTCTGAGTTTGATAATGATGGCTATCACAACCTGACACAATCTGGGGTCACAGTGGCAGTGTTAGACATGGGTAGTGTAACTGGGATATCACGTCCCCCTTCCACAGATACTGCTTCTGTGCCAGTGCAACCCAATACTCAAGTACAAGGAGTTGACTGACATATTAGCACAGGGTGTGTCTTCATCACCTGCAGCAGAGATATCCTTGATTGCTGGCAGCTTTGTTGAGCATGGAAGATGGGAGGTTATCAGACTTGTGGCCAGCATTTCCATGCATACTGCTCCTTCCTGAAGTGAGCGTCTTCCTGGCAACTACACAGAAAATGTGCAGGGCTATCATATAGGAACAGGCCAACACTACTGTAGCCATAGCAGAGCCAATTGGTGTGGCACATGGCCTGTGTGATGACCTCCAAGAGGGCCTGGTCTATTTATGCAGTGCTTTAAAAAAGTTGATGTATGGAGTCTGTATGCTGCAGATATCTCTATGCAACTGTACATCATGACCATCACCATTTTCATGTCCAATTCTCTTCCTATTTTGGTGAGGAAACCCACCATGGAAGGATGGCTACATGGTCTAGGATCTGTAACCCCAGCACCTCCATGGATACATGGCCTAGGACCTGTAAGCCTACCATGTCCACACCTACAAAAGGTGTTGAGGGCATTGTAGGATACCATAGCCATAGACACAGGCAAGTGCTTATGCAGAAACCTCCTGTAGCACATCAAACTATTCCTGCTTACAGAGCCTTCATCATCACTATCGTATGCCATGTTTAATCTGTCTCATAGTTGTGAAACAGACACCTTCTCTTAGCCAGTGCCACAGCATACAGTGCCTGCCATTACCTTGCATGGTTTCACCTGTGGGCCCCTCAACAGGCACCTCATCCCTAATGACTCTGGGACTTCTTACCAAATGTCTCTACCCTGCTGTACTTGTTTGCATACCAACATTTGTACAACACAACTATAAAAAATAATTTGCTGCATGTTTCCAGATCATACTTCGGAGTACCCGTGAAGATCTCTAGATAGAGAAAGCAGTCCATTATTTGAATACATGTTCAGTGATGTGCCAGGACTGTGAGAGGGCAGTGTTTTATAGATTCTCTGCCATGACATGTGGGGGTTCTTATCAGTGTTATTAGCCATAGCTCCGGGGCATATCCAACATCACCAATAAGATGTTTTTGGGAAATCACCTCACAGGAATTGTTGATATAAGTCGTATGTGTGCCACATGTGAGAATTGTGGGCACTTTCTGGATACTTCACTGATGCATTGTATATTATACCTTGTGCACCTGTCAGTTTGATAGAGTGGACTCTCTTAGAGTTGATTTGCAATCATCCCCATTCCAAAGGTGAGGCCCTGATAACAATGTGGATGCAGTCAATGACTCCGATCACCTCAGGAATTGGTGTATCTTATAAAATAATGTGTATGATGTTGATTCTCTCCTCTGTGGTCTATAAGATCCACACACATACCTCTGCATGCTGTAACATGACAAACTGTTGTAGTGCCCTTGTGGGAGATGCCTGGGATATACCCACAGTGTCCCTTGTTGGTCGATGGAATCTCCCTGTAGCCAGTATTCTCAAGGAGACACGTACATTTATGTCCACATGAAAGGGCATTCCATGCATCCCATAAGCCTGAATATTAGGGCAGCACATCTCTATCAACCTTTTCATCATTCTTCTCTCCACACCGTAGCAGTCCACTATTCCTGAGTCACAGAGAGGGTGAAATATTAGATGCAGTCAGACGACTCAGGTGGCATGGCGGGCAGTAGGTGTACATCTGTTGCTACCAGTTATATGGCCATAAGCTTATACACATCTGGTAAACCTGCAGTTTCCCTAGCATGATTTTGTGGTCTCTGAGCACTAGGATATTTCATTGAACACATACTCTGGCGGTCATGTCTCGTCACACTATTTCTGTACTTTTCTTGCCTATGGCATGATCCTCATTTAATAATGTTGCTCATTTCCACTTCATTATGTCCTCATTTGCATGATATCCCGGCCTCAGTATTTCATGGCCAACCGTGGCTGTACTACTGTACTATGTGTGTTTCTGAATTACTCCTGCATGGCTACTCATCATGCTGTTTTACCTAGCACATTGTACTACTAGTTTCTGAATCCCAGGGGCAATCTTTTAAGCATGTAAGTTGTCTGATGAGCCTATTAGAATTTTAATTCATTAGGCTTTTACTCTGTGTTTAAATTGTATAGTTAGGATTAAATGTCAAATGGGCATTTTGGAAGTCTGTATAAAAGTGGACACTGCTTCATCAGAGCTTGCCTGTTATTTGAGATAGTATTCAATGGGATTGTTAGGTTCTCAGTTGCATAATAATGCTTAAGGCAATTAGTTTGAAAATTGCTTCCCATTGTCTATGACTGTTATTTTAATATTGTACACGTTTGTTTTCTATAATCAGCATAACATATATATTTTTTTATTTTTTGCTTTCAGTCTCTTGCTCTAACCATTTCATGAGAAGCTGTCTTTGGTTGGATGATGGGCAGAATTTGTTGTTAGACATGCAACCAATATCAGACTTATTGGAATAACCCCTGCTATTTTATATGAGTACTGTTGTATCCCCTTAGCATCATAAAAACTTGCTGTTTCTTTCAAACTTGTGCTTGTTATATTTCATACAAATTCAGCTAATGTGACATGCAAAATGTTAGGCATGACCTTCTCCACTATCACATTTGCCTGTGGCTGATGTAGTAGTATTTTTTTTGCACTGTGTTCCCACAATGCTGCAACGCTGTTCAAAATGGAAACTATTAAATGGTGAATCTATGTCCAACTTAATGTCATTTGATACTGCAAATTCTGAAAACAATTTGTCCATTACAAGGTCACTGTGTACTGAATACTCCTCAGGTAAAATCAATTAATATTCAGCAGGATGGAAATCCTTGCTGATATCTGACCAAACTTATTTTGGCAACTCTGACACTTGAACTGAAATATTTATAATGACAGTATTTGAGTGACATATGACATAGCCACCTAACATACTTTCTATCATTAAATCAAAAGGCAGTTAATAAATAAATAACATTTCATGGAAACAACCTTTTTGCCTCATTAATTAATTTGTTTTCACGATTCTCAAGTGACGCAACTGGGCAATCTTAATTAAGCTTGCCTGTAGTGCTTTTGGTATTGTCTGTCAACAGATACTTTCCTGGAACATGTACCATAATATACTGTATCTACTGTTAAAGGTTTAATATTTATTTACTACTTCCAAATCTTTGCCACTCGTGTCTGTCTTATAACCGTTTTATAAACAAAACAGACTTGCTTTCTGTAAAACAGCATCTTTCTCTGATTCACTCTGTTTATTCTAAAGTTAATGGTTTTGAATCATATTGATACAGTCCAATAAGTCTCCATGACACATCTGAACTCTCATCACATTTGCTTGGCTTCAGCATCTCATAAATGACAGCCTGAATGCACACATTCTAATAATGCATGTACCTGAGCTCATATTATACTGAAAAATGACACACATGAAAAGCATTTTAGTAGGGGGCTAACCTCCATACCCCAATGTGGGAAGTTTGTCTTCCATGTACCTTATCTTCCCATAACCTTGGAACAAGGACAATGAGTGTCAGGTAGTATAAGATTGGTATCACTCTTTCGGTAGAAGATTGTGAGACTAGACCATCCACCACTGACTAACTCGCAAGCACTGTAATCCTTCTCTAATATGAAATTGGCAATAACAAATGAGTGGCTGCCAACATTTGCTGTTATAGACGAACAAGTGTGACTTGAAATGGGCTGATCTCAGCAAGTGACTGTATACTATGGAGTCTCAAAATATAGTCTGATTTATTTTTTCATCCCTTTGTATACTGAACTTCAAACTCATAGAGTTATAATCTGAGAGCCAGTCTTTCTATTAAAAATGTAGGTTATGCATATGATCTGTTTGAATAGATGATTTGCGTTCCCACTGTTAACTTAATACCGCTCCTAATTTAACAGGAGTTGCTTACACCTCAAAATTAGTTTCACATATTGGGTAAAAATGACACATGATAGTTTCTGAATTTTGCTGCATTTTACCAGATCATACTGCAGAACACTCCTGAAGACCTTTAGATAGAGAAAGCAGTCCAATTTACCTTTTTTTCCTTATATTAGTTTATAATATCAGTGTTTTGATTCATATCTGAGACATTATAGTGGTTCGTTAGTAATTTTAGTCTTCAGTAGTGCGTCTATACTTTTCAATTTTTGCTTTTCTACATCTATATATCTCACACTGTATGTTTCTTTTTGAGTAATTTTTCTGTTTAACTTTTTCCACACACACACACACACACACACACACACACACACACACACACACACACACACACACACATATATATATATATATATATATATATATATATATATATATATATATATATATATATATATATATATATGCATCTGTGGTGGCTGCTAATGTGAAATAACAATGCATCAAGTCTTGCATCTGCAGTTTTGTTTAGCTGTTATGGCATATACTTACAAATTCTAGACAACTATTTCATTCACTGTGGCCCTAAACAAAGACTGTCTCAGAAACATTCCCTGTGTTTCAGAAACGTTTTGCATGCTATGTTAACTGAATTTGTATGAAGAATAGACACATGCCAGATGGGGGAGATTCAGAGACACAATGAGTTTGTTTATTGCAGGCCATGAAATGCTGAAGCCTGTGTAATAAACAAATGACAGTATAGTGACATGAAAATTATCAACATTATTAAAATGAGGGCAAGTGGATGCAAATGAGTGTAAACAATATAACTGCATGATAAAGAAATGTACACATTTCATGCAATGAAATGCTACAACCAGTGTTGCTGACTGCAACAAAATCACTGAAGTTATGGGAGAGAGATAATGAAAACATGTATGCAGTAGCTGCTGCATTATTATATATGTATATGCAAAAGGCTGGTTTCACTGCTGGTGGGCAGAGAGGTAATCATTGTCACTCTCAATGCCTCTTAGTTATTCATCATTGCTTAACAGACTGTTCCCTCCACAACAAAGAAATAGTGGACCACTACAATGGGGGAGATGGTCAAGATGTCTCACCCTCATATGTAGACCTGTGGGTCTTATGGAGTTCCTATTCCTGAGAACACAGAGGTATGCATAGTTTTAAGAATCTTAGCTACCGGACCTTTCAGCAATGAACACTGAACACTGTGTGTATAGCCCAGGCATCTAACTTAAGGAGACTCCACCAGTTCCTTGATGCCATGTTATAATATGTAGGAAAGCATATACGATCCCCACTACCACCCAACTACCACAGAGGAGGGACACAGCACCATGCAGGCATTTTATGATGTAGCTTTTCTTGAGGTACTGGGAGCTATTAACTGCATCCTCATTACAATAAAGACCCTAGCTGGGGAGATAATACCAGCCGTAGGTAGCTCCACTCCATCAACTGCCAGGTGGTCTGTAATGCAAAGGGTATATAATATACAATGTGGCAGCAGGCCACTTAAGTAGCACCCAAAATTCCCACATCTGGTGCGTGTTACTTGTTTATTGCTTGTAATAGCAAGAAGGCAAGTCTATAATTGTGGCTTTATTAGCACATTAAAATTGAGTGATGCATTCAAGTGATTCTCATGTTATATTCTACTATCACTTATAGGTGTTTAACATTACCTGTTCATGTTTACATTAATAATTCCAAAACCATGCTACATGTGAACTATTGAAAGATTTTGTCTTAAAGCTGACATGATGGACAATACAGGTGCACTGAGAACCTGGCCTCTCTCAAGTGTAGCTAAAAAGATGTTAATTGTTCTGTATATATTGTCATTTATATGGTCGTGATGTTCATATTTCTCTAAGTATCGCTAAAACCAAGTAACACCAACAGAACTGATAAGCCTCATATGAAATCTCATAGCTGGAGGAACAAAATGCTGCTGGTAGTACGTATGTAGCTTGAATGGTAAGTGAACTGGATCCTGGTTGAATGGGGCCCTAGGCAGGATAATGGATCTAATCCCCCATAGCAGCCCTCCCTCCCTGTATAGCAGCCTCCATAGCCATTCCAGTATCCAATTACTTGGTTATTTCTCCCCATTTACCACACACACTGTTCAAACCTGCTAATGTACATACTCTTTTCTTCTTTACTGCTGCACTAATTAGAATTATTTGAATTTAATCTAAAGCTAATTTCAAATTTTATAGTGCAAACACTGATCGCTATTTGTTAAATAAAACAATACAGTCTCACAATGAAAACAGACTGAGCATGAACAGTAAACTTATCTGCCCTTGAGACTCGCATTCATTGAAATGGCTTTGAAATCCACATGCAAAGAAAATGCATCTAGCTAGTGGTGGATTATGTTTACTTTTCAGCTGTTTTCAAACCATAGGCCTCTTGCATAAATTTTATTAGGACCATGCATTGTATTAAATTATATTCCTTGTGTAATACAGCACCACTTGTTAAAGTGTGTTTTAAATTTGTAGTTCTGAACATTTTTCCAATAAGCAATGGAACAAAACTTATCAACCAATAATGGTAAAACTACCCATTTCAGAACATTTCAAACATAAAAGGCCACTCAAACTTCTGTCATTACAATCTGCCAGTATCAGTCAGTATGCACAATCTTTGCAGAAGAAAGTCACCTGAATAACTCCACATTAAAGAAATCTGTAGCTAATTAACAGGTTGCTGCTAGCAAACAATTTTACATTTCAGTGTTTCATCTACAAAATCAGTGCCTGCTGTCCTTGAAGAATAAATTTCTCTTGTTAAATTAAAAAATTCATAAGCTGTTAATATTGCATTAGGGAATGACTGATAAACTGACAACAGGTTCACAGTTACTAGGCATCGCATTCAAAAGACACTATTAGGAGTGCAGTACTCCCATTAATGTACACCGCAATATCAGCTATCTATCTAGATGGTGGGAGAGTAGAACCCACAACCTTTTGCACCCAAAGCAAGAATGCTACCAGTTGTGCTAGTAACACTACTTTTAGGTTTCATAACATAAACACTGATGATGGTCATTTGTTAAACAAAACAGCTGCACATTGAAAACAGACTAAGCACGAGCAACAGTAAACTTCTCTTCCCTTGAAACTCACATTTCCTTGAAAATGCACTGAAACTCACAATTTCTTGAAAATTCACTCTGGATGACAGTCTTGTAGTTGATGTAGAGGATTCGAACTGTTGTCTCCTGTAATCAAGGTACAAGGTTTGAGCTTGAGCAAGTTTATTAACTAACCTGCCATCCACCTTGAGCAAGTTAATTAACCAACCTGTCATCCATAAGACAGTACTTACATACACACTCATGGATAGGATCTGTGTTCTGCATGCATCTGTCATATTAAAGATGATGTGGCAGCCACCCTTGACTCTTACAATTCTTTACTAATCCTTATGTTTGCAGAAATAAGAAGATGTGTTTGAAATGTAAGGACATAACTAGACTTTGTCAAAAAGTACAGAATGTGACCATTGGAAGTTAGAGTACAGATTTCCAGAGCACATAAGATTGGAATGAGTTGGTAATGTGCGAGTGAGGAATTAAAGCAATATCCAATGTTTTTGTATGGCTAAGTGGCTAAGCAGAAATTTGGCAATATATACCACAAGGCCTTCATTATAAATTATACAATGATTTATGAATACATTGAGAATAAAAGCAATTATCTACAAGTAATGCAGCATAATTTTTCTATATAAAGCAGAATGTTAATCAAAAAGTTATATAGCAATTTGTGCAGAGTGGTTTTTGGGTTGAAAACAATTTAATTAAATATAAAACAAACAAGTCAGCTACAAGATTTATCATAGTATATTCTTCATTGTTGCTACTAACTCGAATAGGCAAGTGCTCAAACTCCCACTGACTTGATCTCCTGTAACTACTTAGCTCCCACACCTCTAACCAGAGCCCCAACTATATCACTAAAACTCACTTCCCACTCCCTATCCCTAAAACACCCTTCAAAGTCTCTAAACCTAACACTCCAATCTCTCTCCCTAAACCTAAATTCCCCAATCATTCCCCAATCATTCTCAAACCATAACACTCCTTCTTGTTCCCTAAAACCTAAATTTTCAACCCTTTCCCTAAACCTAAAACTCTCTTTCCGCTCTCTATCCCTAAAAGTTCCTTCCCACCCTATAAAATTTAAGCTCCAATCCACTTCCTTCTTAAACCTAAAATTTATTTCCTGCTACTTAACCTTCAAACTCCCTTCCTACTCCCTAAACATAAAACTTCAACTCCACCTCACTAAACCCAGAAAGTACAGTTGTGTACACTTACCATAAATGTAGATGTTCGAGTGTATTCACTGTTGCAGTCATTGCATTTGGGTTAACTGCTTGCAGTAGCCCTCAGTCAGCCTGATTAACAAAGTCTTGGGTCCTGAGTCAGATGCTGTCCCTTCTTCCATGACGTCAGGCCGCCAGGGGTATAAAACATGCAGCCAACGCCATTATATCAGTTTTTCTTACCCCAGATGTCAGGTGCCCCCCTTAATGGGAAGCAATTAAATCTATAATTACAAGGATATACCTCCAACAAAAAAGCAAATACACCAAAAAGCTGTTTGAGCATAGTAAGGGAGAGTAGAGGTATAGCCAAAAGAAGAAAGGGGGCTGGAGGGAGGGTAACCAGGACTGCAACAGTGAATACACTCGAACATCTACATTTATGGTAAGTGTACCCAACTGTACTATGTTCTTCGTGTTTCACTGTTGCAGTCATTATATTTGGGTAGATTCTCAAAGCTAAGGTTGGGAGGAGGAATTTAAATAGAATTAGGACCAGCTATAAGACCCTGCAAGACTGCAATGGCAAAGCCAGCTCTGGATTTAGAGAAACGTGGCAAATGATAATGCTTGGTAAAAGTATGTACAGAACTCCAGATAGCAGCTTCTAGGATGTCCCTGGTAGGAACGCCCCTGAGAAAGGCTGTAGATGTAGATGCAGCCCTTGTTGAATGGGGTCTGATGCCCTGTGGGATAGGTTTTCCCTGGTGCTTATAGCAGAAATGGATGCAGTGGCCTATCCATTTTGAAATGGTTTGCTTTGAAATAGCTTTCCTCTCTGTCCCTGCAGCAAATGCCACCAGCAGTTTTTCAGATTTCCTTTGAGGTTTAGTCCTGTCCAAGTAAAACCTAAGTTGTCTGTGCACATCTGAGGAGTGCAGTATCCATTTCCCTTTGTTCTGTGGGTTAGGAAAGAAGGTCGGCAAATGAATGGACTGATTAAGAGCCACACTGGATACCACCTTGGGCATAAAGAAGGGATTGGTTCTGAAGGATATCCTGTCCGCATGAAAGATGATGAAAGGTTCCACTGCCATAAGGGCCTGTAATTCAGATACCCTTCTTGCAGAAGTTATTGCTAAAAGGAAAGCTGTTTTCCAGGAAAGGAATTTTAAATCTGCAGTAGCAGCTGGCTCAAAAGGAGGAAGACTGAGTTTCCCCAAGACAAAGTTAAGGTCCCAGGCTGGAGTTGGAGCTCTCCCGGGTGGTCTTAAATTTCTGGCCCCTCTGAAGAACTGCTTGAGCAGTGGGTGAGAGAAGAGGGGAGGCTCTGTGCTGTAATGAGCTGAAATGGCTGAGGCATGAATTTTGATTGAGGAAAAGGACAAGCCCTTATGAAGCATCTCAGTCAAGTATTGTAGAATCTGAGGTAAATTGGGAACTGCTGCACTCATCCCTTGAGACTGATTCCAGGCACAAAATCTTTTCCATTTTGCAGCATAAGATTTTCTAGTACTAGGCCTCCTTGCCTCTAAAATGATATCCATCATTGATTTACTGAGAGATGGTAAAGGAGAGATTAGGTAATTAGCCAGGCTGCTAGGTTCAGGGTTTGCAGCTGAGGGTGCAGAATCTGGTTCTCCTGCTGAGACAACAGGGAAGGAGTCTGAGACAGGTGCCATGGGGCCAAGAGTGACACACTGCGCAAGAGTGGGTACCAGCGTTGGCGTGGCCAGTCTGGCACAATTTAAATTGTCCTTGGCTTGTCCTGTTTGATCTTTAGTAGTACCGTGGAGAGCAGAGGCAGAGGAGGAAAGGCATAAACTGATAAGTTTTTCCAGCTGAAGGACAGAGCATCCAATTTCCAAGCTAGGCTGTGGGGAATCCTATATCTATATTTGGGCTCCCCCACTTGCTTGCCAACATGTTGAAAGTCCTTTTTTCCAGTTTCCACTCGTGTGGGTCCATGAAGTTTCTGCTTAGTCCGTCTGCCAGTGTATTTAGTTTTCCTTGCAGGAATTTAGCTTGTAGATTCACTTGGTAGTCAAGGCTGTGTTCCACAATGTCATGGCTAGTCTACAGTGTGGGTAAGAATGTGTACCCCCCTGCTTGCTTATGTGTACCATATGACAGTGGTGTTGTCTGTCTTTACCATTAGTTGTCCTGGAAGAATGTGGTCCTTGAAGGCTGTCAGAGCATTCTGTACAGCTAACATTTCCTTTTGATTTATGTGCAGGTGCATTTGACTTGGGTTCCATTTGCCCTGAATGCTCTTCCCTGCCAGGTGAGCCCCCATGCATAGTCTGATGTGTCTGTTGTTAAGGTTTGGGTGGCAGGGGGTAATGTGAATGGTAGTCCCCTGTTTTGGTGGCAGGCCTCTGCCCACCAAAGGAACTCCAGGCATAGGCAAGGTATGATAGGAATCATTGCTTCTAGATCCTGTGAATGTTGACACCATAGGCTTTTGAGATACCATTGTAGATTCCTCATATGCAGCATTGCATATGGAATTAGAAGAATGCAGGAGGCCTTGAACCCCAAGGCTTGCAGTATTTGCCTTTCAGATAGCTGGGTTTTTGTGGCCATTTGTTTGAGTTGGTTGTCAAATGAATCCGTTTCTCTGTCATGGGGAAAGACATCTGGGTAGTTGTATTCAAGCTTGCTTCCATGAATATAATTTGTTGACAGGGTAACAGGTGTGATTTCTTTTCATTTATGGTGTACCCCAAACAAGTCAGCACCCTTTGAACAAAGGCCAGATGATTCAAAAGTATGTCCTGGCTTTCTGCCTGAATTAGACAATCGTCCAGGTATGGGTATATTTGAATATTTATTTGCCTGCAAAATGCAATGACTGGAGCTAGGCACTTTGTGAATACCCTGGGCACAGTAGATAAGCCAAAGGGCAGTGCAGAGAACTGATAGTGCATGTAGCCTGCTTTGAAGAGTAGGTATCTTCTGCAAGACTCCCTGACAGGGATGTGCAGGTATGCTTCTTTGAAGTCTAGTGTTGCCTAGCATAGGAAGCAGCTGGTGAAGAGTCATCATTTTGAATTTCGGAATCACCAAAAGATGTTTAGAGTAGAAAGGTCCAGGATAGGTTGCCATGTATTGCCTTTTCTGGGTACCAGGAAAAGTCTCGAATAGAAACCTTGCCCCTTTTCCTCTTCTGGTACCAACTGAATAGCCCCCATGCTTAAGAGAGAGAAAACTTGATTTTGGGCCTCTGCCCACTAATTTGAGGGTAGATCTGGCCACCCGCTTGGTATTGGTAACCTGTGGAAGTGAAATCTGTATCCTTGGGACACTATATTTAAAATCCATTTGTCCTGGGTAATGAGTTCCCAGTTTTTGGCCTGCAGACCAATCTTTCCTCCTAAAGGAGCATTCAGTCGGGAAGTGCTTGGAAGTTTTAAAAGCAAGTAATTGAGACAGTTTTCCATAGGGGGGAATCTTACTACTCCCAGATTTGGGTGCGTAAGTCTCCCACTGCTTAGTCTTGTGTGTCCCCTGGGACTGAAATCTGGGGTTTTTGCTGTGTCTGGGTTTGGCTTGAGGAGGCCTGGAAGGGGCTGGAAAGGACCAATTCTTAGAAGGCCAATGCCTACTAAATCTAGGAGGCTGAACTTGCAAGAAATCTTTAACAGTTTGCATAGATTTAGCTTTATCTTCCATCTTTTTAAGAACTTCCTCAGCTTTGTTGCCAAACAGGTGGTCCTGATTTAAGGGAGCATCCAACAGTTTAGCTTTAACATGATCAGGCAAAGATTGTTCCTTAAGTCAAGCATGCCTTCTGAGAACAGGCCCAGTAACAGCAGCCCTGCAAGAGGTCTCTAATGAATCAAATCCACATTGCAAAGTATGTTTACCAACCTGTACAGCAGAATGCATTAAATCCTGTAATTCTTTATTTTCAGTACAGTCAGGAATCAACATCATTTTCTATTTAAGCAACCCAATAACATGTTGTTGATACTTTAACATATGAAACTGGCAGTTTAAAGCCCTAATGGCTAAGGTTGCAGACGTGTAAACCTTCTTACCCCATCTATCCAGTGCCCTGGAGTCTCTATCAGAAGGGGTAGGAGTTTTAGCAGTAGAAGCCTTAATGCCCTTGGGTCCCTGTGAAATAGTCTCTGGATCCACATGTGAAATAGTCTATGGATCCACAACAGGATTTTTAAACAGAAACTTGTGTGAATCAGGAACCCTGTAATATCTGTCAGGTTTTCTGGGAGCAGGAGGCAAAGAATCAGGAGCCAAACTAGATTCCAAAAAGGCATAATCAACAATGTCTAGTACATGAGGTATAGTTAAAGGCCTATGCTGAGGCAGGAGTAAGTAATCCCTAAGCCTCTTTTTTGAATCAAAAAAATCCTGGCTTTCCCAGTGGAAATGCTCCCTTAGAGTATGTAACGTATCACCAAAAGAAAAATCCTCTGGAAGGGAAGCAGAGGGAATAGAGTCCTCTGCATCAGAATCCTCATAAATGGATAAGGGCAAACCCAGATCATCAGAAGAATCAGAAAAATCAGAATCCTGGTCAGAAGATTCATAAACAACTTCAGTCCTAGGTCTCTTAGAAGGGAGAGGTTGGCTTTCCCTGATTAAAGTTATAAGATCTTCAGCCATTCTTATCATTTGTTTTTTAGGCATAGAGGCCTGAGCACGTGGTCTGGACATCAGTTTCTTAGGCATGGTTCGAGATTTAGGCCTAAATGAAGAAGGAGGCATTGGTTTAATATGCAAGTCCGTAGGCTGGATACACCCTCAGAAGCTGGTGCCTGCACAGCAGCTCCGGACACATCCAAGGTGGAGACATCCACAGGTTCCACAGTTGAAGCATCTTGTGGCATACCAGACTCCAAAGGGTCTCAGTAGAGGGCTACGAATCAGAAATAGCAGGTATCAGGGGCTGCGAAAGTACCTCACTGAGTACCGGCGAACTGGCAACTTGCTTAGGAGCAGCGTCCTTGGCAGCTTTGGACCTAGGCAGCCTGTCCCTGTCTTTATCTTTGCATTTTTTTGGAATCCCGGTAGTCGGATGGCTAACCGATGACATTTCTGGATAATTAAACCGAGAACCAAAATATTTAAAGGCAAAAATATACTGACGATGGATAGTGCGCTGATTAAATAAAGCACAAATCCGACAGCAAGGTATGTTGTGGTCAGAGCCCAGGCAAGGAATACAGTACGAATGAAAATCTTTGTGAGGTATTTGCTTTCCACAAGTAATGCAATTATTAACTTTTACTAACATCGGTAAAGAGCAAGAAAAAGTTTCCCCAATGGGGTACTTAGCTTTAATTGAAGACTTTGGTTCTGAAACTCAAAAATGAAAATTTCAGGAGTCGGCCAACCGGCACTTGTGACCTGCTTCTGCTTCGGGCACCGCACGGCAAGAAAGACTGATGTAATGGCGTCGGCTGCATGTTTTATACTCCTGACAACCTGACGTCATGGAAGAAGGGACAGCATCTGACACAGGAACCAAGACTTTGTTAATCAGGCTGACTGAGGGCTACTGTAAGCAGATAACCCAAATGTAATGACTGCAACAGTGAAACACGAAGAACATCTCCTTTCCTGCTCCTTAACCCTAAAATTCTCCTCTTGCTCCCTAATCCTAAAACCCCTGTCATGTTTCTCTCTCCATAGCTTTTTGCCTGAACTTAATTTTTTTTGTCTGAGCACAATCAGCAACCTACACAAGTTACTAGTCACTCAAGTCCCTGGCTTCAAGATAGTGGTTTTCAAGCTTGTGGGTGTTGAGCGCCTGTAAGAAGAACCAAAACAAACTGATCTTTGCATAAGAAGCTTATGACTTATTTATCAGTGTGTTTGTTGTTTTCTTGTTTGTTAACTGGGTGACTAAACTGGTCCAAACATGCTTTTCAGCCAGATCCAGGCCATAGGCAACAATTACACTGTTTTCAATTGACAGAAATGGAGCTATGTAAATAAGAAATGATTTCTTAGACTGTGTTATAAAGTTGTCTAAAATGAAGTAAACAAGGAAAATCTTTCACAATACAGTGTAAAGGTCTGACTAAGAAGATTTAACAATTTAAATGGACTAAAATAGAATCTGGCGTAACGGATGTCCGCATAATGAAAAATCTTCCTGTATTGCACAATGCGATCTGAAATAGCAAGTAAGACTGTGGCTTCTGCCAAAAGTCCCTCGAAGGATAATACTGAATGTCAGTTCAACAAAATCATTTATTGAATACAATCCAGCTTTAACTTTGACGCAAGTAAAGTTAGTAAGACATATATATTTAAACCTGTACATGAAACAGTCTTACAGTAGAGGATTATATATGACAACTCACCATGAAACTAAAGACTTTTTTTTAGCAACTATTAGTAAGTTGGTTTGCATGTACTGACTTTATTATATTAATGTATAAACAAGCAATTTGATAATTTTAACATATCTCTTTACAGTTTAAAACTGAATGCTGTAGCATGACTTTTATTAACAATAGTAAAGAACAGAGCAAAACCATCTACAAAAGGGGAATGAAACTTAGCTAAGGTATTTCCTAAACAATATCAAAGGATAGTTAAACTTTGGAACTGCAATTGCTGCATGTAATTATCAAATATAAGCATAATACACATCTAGGAATGCATACAAAAAGGAAAAACAAATATTAATATGCGCATATATTATTATTATTTTCTGCAGGAAAATACTAAACATAAGGTACCAAGATTTGATTACGTGCATGCCCCCTGGGTATTAGATTCAATAGGCTCTAGCTCTTGGGAAGTAAAAGTTACTATACTTAACTAATGTAATAAAATGTTAGGTATATTTAGTTAACAGATAAGAACATCTAATCCAAAACTGTGAACATAATACATCCTTTCAAAATCCTCATCACTTTATTAACATGCAATGCTCATACTTGTGGATTATTTCACAAAAACTGTAATCATACTTCAGGGTGTTTACTTCAATATGGAGCAAGCAATGTATGTCAGGAATGTTTAGTGATACTTGGAACGAAGTAAAGTTTCCTTTCAATATCTCCCTATGGCTACAATACAATAGGCTTTCTAGAAGCTACATCAACAACAAACCAATGATAAAGCATATTATCACACAATGGAAGGGGGATAAGCAGGCAGGCACTAAGGTAGGTGAGGATAAGTTGGATGCCATCCTAAATAAATGAATGTTACCAAAAAACCAACTACGCCTTATACACAATCATATAAGTATATACACATATAAAGACAATTTAAAGCCACACATTAATAAAGCTACAATAGACACAAGTTAGCCATGTCTATAGTGGAAACATGAAATGTAAATGCGTTAGGTGATAGAAGAAAGTTGAATTTAATCTTACATCGGATTTTCCAAAGCAAATCCAATGTCATATTCTTACAAGAAACATACCTAAACAAAGATCAGTGATTAAAAATCTGTTATAGAAAAAGGATCAAATAAATCATTTCATCAGACAATAGCTCTGCCTCAAAAGGAACTGCCATTATAATTAAAGAATCCTTTCATGAAAACATAACTAACAGCAATTTTGACAGGAATGGGAGATGGTGTCTCTTCACCAGTACACATCCACAGACAAAAAATTAATACTCTTTTTCTGAACATCTACGGTCCCTGTTCAAATCAGCAATTATTTATTTAGGAAATATATAATCTACTCCTAAACTACCCCAAATATTCCAACACTATAGGGGGAATTGGAATTGTCTAATTGACCCACTAAGTGATAGCGCTAACGAAAAAAAAAAAAAAACAGTTCAGATCACTTCAGCCCTAAACGACCTCATACAAAGTTTCAATCTTATCGACCCATATCTAACTATAGACCATGACAGATCAACGAATAAATACACTTTTTTCCCCTCCACATAAAGTCTGGTCAAGATTAGACTATTTCCTAATATCATCAAATCTCTCCAAGAAATGTCAAAAATATGAGATCAGCAAAAGAATAATCTCCGACCACTCTAAAATCACAATAACAATTAACAAAACTTGTTAAATTTCTCAACAGGGAACTGGTATGTAAACAACAACCTTTTAAATCAAAAAGAAGTAGAAGAGGAGATCGGTAGGACAGCAGTACAACTAGATCAAGAAGCACTACAAACCCAAATCCCATTAGATATTCAATGGGCAGCTACTAAGACAGTACTAACTACTAAGAGGAATCCTAATACAAAAAATAAGAGCAAAAACAAACTGCCTTGCTCGAAATGCAGTACAATAGTATTGAAGAACAACTTCAATCCCAATACTCCCAAGATCTAGAAAGAAAACTATATGAAATCAAAAAAGAACTTTATTCAATACAACTACATAAACATTCATTAAATGGGTTAAAACTCATTCATAAATACTCTGAATGGGCCCAAACACCTTCCAAGGCACTAGCAAATATAATAAACAGAAAGAAAACTCTCCCAAATATTCCAGAAATTCAATATAAAGAGAAAAAACATATATAATAAAGTAGATATAATCAACTCCTTCTGGGAAAATACAACAATGTATACAACCCTGCAAAACAACATCATATGCCTAACATACAAGAGAATTTCTTAAAATTCCCAAACCTAGACAAAGAGCAATATAACATATTAGATAGCCCCTTATTTACCAGCGAGATCAAGATAGCAATCAATAAACTAAAGATCAACAAATCCCCAGTCTCTGACAGATTTATGACAATATTTTACAAAAAAATTCAGTCACATACTGCCTCCAATCCTGTTAAGACTATACAATCATATCATAAAACATGGGTTCACTGACAAATATTTAAACAATTCAAAGACAATCTTAATACCAAAACCAAACTCAGGCAAACTAAACCCTCTTAACTACAGGCCTGTTGCCCTTATCAATCTAGACACAAAAATTCTGACTTCACTTTTAGCAAATCGATTACAAAAAACCCTGGATGAAATTATCTCCCCAGAACAACTAGGCTTTATGAAAAAAAGACAATTAAGCGATAACACCTGCATGCTAGACACCTTAATTTCCCTCTTAGCTAAGGATAAGTACCTAAGATATGCACTCACAATAGATGCCTAAAAAGCTTTTGACAACGTAGACCTGGATTTCCTCTTCTGAACAATGACACATTTCAACTTTCCCCATCTTTCATAAAAACTATCAAAATGATTTACAATAATGCCATCACCACACTATGCATCAACAAGGTTCACTCCCAACCCATCAATATAACAAAAGGCACCTGCCAAGGATATCCCCTGTCTCCATTCTTGTTTAACATACACTTAGAACAGCTATTACTCCATATTACCTAAAATACCTATCACCGCCTCCCAAATGTTTATAACACAATAGTAAAATACTCAGCTTTTGCTGATGACCTAAACTTATATTTTGAAGTCCCAAACACAGACCTAAGTAAAATTATATCTTCAATCGAACATTTCTCCAAAGTAGAAAATTACAACATGAACCCCCAAAAATCCTCTAGTTTTCCTTTAACTCCACTAAATCATAAAACTTCCTGTTTCCCCTTAGTTGACATACCCCTAAACTACACGCTAAAATATTATAGTATAAAGTTCTCTCACACCTACAAAGAAATGTATAAATCAAATCTCTTAAACAAATGGGAAATAATTAAACAAGACATCTCAAGATGGGTAAATTGTAATCTATCCCTACTGTCCAAATCAGCCATTATTAAAATGAATATCCTTTCTAAAATATTATTTCAACTAAACTCTATTAGTCTTAAAGTACCAAAAAATGTTTTCACATCAATGGAAAAGGCCCTCTCCAAATTCCCATGGCATCTGAAAACAACATGAATATGTTACCAAAAACTCACAATCATCATCAAAATCTTCCGGCTGTTCCCTTTAGGGGTAGCCACAGTGGATCACCTGTTTCCATTTCTTCCTGTCCTCTGCATCTTGCTTTGTCACACCAACCACCTGCATGTCCTCTCTCACCACATCCATAATCCTTATCTTAGGCCTTCCTCTTTTCCTGTTACCTGGTAGCTTCATCCTTAGCATCTTTTTCCCAATATACTCAGCATCCCTCCTCAGCACATGTCCAAACCAATGTAATCTTGTCTCTCTGGCTTTGTCTCCAAGCTTTCCAACCTAGGCTGACCCTCTAATATACTTATTCCTAATCCTGTCCACCCTCGTCTCACCCAGTGCAAATCTTAACATCTTTAACTCTACCACATCCAGCTCTAACTCCTACCTTTTTGTCAGTGCTACTGTCCCCAACCCATATAACATAGCTGGTCTCACTACCCTCTTGTAGACCTTCCCTTTCACTCTTACTGGTACTCGTCTGTCACAAATTACTCCTGACACTCTTCTCCACCCACTCCATCCTGCCTGTGCTCTCTTCTTCACCTCTCTTCCACACTCACCATTACTCTGAACTATTGATCCCAAGTATTTAAACTCATCCACCTTCGCCACCTCTACTCCTTGCATCCTCACCATTCATCTATCCTCCCTCTCATTCACGCACATATATTCTGTCTTAGTCCTGCTAACCTTCATTCCTCTTCTCTCTAAAGCATATCTCCATCTCTCCAGGGTCTCCTCCACCTGTTCTCTACTCTCACTACAGATCACAATGTCATCTGCAAACATCATAGGTCACGAGGACTCCTGTCTGATCTCATCTGTCAACCTGTCCATCACCATTGCAAATAAGAAAGGGCTCAGAGCTGATCCATGATGTAATCCCACCTCCACCAAAAACTTACAATACCAAAACCAAAAGGAGGTTTGGGGCTCCCAGATTTTAATCTGTACTACCGTATTATTAAAGCAAAGCAGTTAATTCAAATATCAGACTATGACAGAACTAAAAAGATTTGGTACCCAACATGAGTCAAAATTTGGTCTAATCTACTACACTCCCTAAATATAAACCCTAAAGTTATCCCTTATCGCAACCCTAACAACAAACTCTTTAGTAAATTACACCCAATAATCCAAAACAAAATAATGGCTTTCCAATCTCTATTTACTTCTGTCAATCTACAAAACTCACTAAGTCTCCTACAATCCATACACATAAACCCGAATATCAAGCTAAATAACAAAATGATAGATCTTAAACCATTCACACTAATTAAAGACCTTATGGTATGGCATATTTTAGAACATAAGGAATCAACACTTGAAAACTTAAGAACACAACTAAAGACACCAGGCAGCTATAACCCTATTCTTAGACAAATATCATTAATAAAGATGAAATACTCAAACTACAAAATTGATACACAAAATATAGTAACTAACCAAAACATAGTCAAATCATTAGCTGCTAAGGAGAAAATGATCTCAAAGTCTTATAAATTAATAAGTGAGATAAAACACCAATCTGAGTTACTTTACTCAAGATACCGGGATAATATTAGTCAAACTATCACAACAGCACAAAAACAAGAAGTTATTAAAAATACCTTAAAACTAACACCTTTCAAAAACCTAACCTACCCACAAATAATGATTAACAATAATGCATATTACACCCCAGCTGTCCTTAAAAATGTTGGCTATAAAAAAGTATCAATGTGCCCTTTTTGCTCCAGAGAGAATGTTGATATGCTCCATATTTTTTTGAGTTGTAAGAATACTTTCAAGCTCTGGTGCTCCTTAAGAGTGCAACTTGAAAAAAAATTGCATACAAAAAAAACACATTTTCCTGGGAAACAATGACTCTACACATAACTCCTAGTTCAATCAAGGGAATGAGCAAACATATTTTAGTCACATTATGTGCCCTTCTTAAATTTTATCTAACTAAAAATTGGGTAAATAACAACAAAATCTCATGGATAAACTTTAAAGACATGGCAGTCAAATATATCACCTCCCACAAATTAGCTACAAAAAGCATTAAAAAAGAACATATTTTCAAACATATTGGAATTGCCTTCTAGACACAATCCTAGTAAGCAAATAAAATCCAAACACATAAATACATTTCAGGTGGCATTTAACAAAACTTCTCTATATTAAACACAATAAGTATAGAGCTCAAAAATAACATGCTTCAAGATTATCATCAATCGGATGGCATCCAACAGTGTAAATAGTTTAACTTGTACATAGTTTCAGTGTTTCACAAACCCTTCTGTAAGTAAGGTTATCATACTTACACAAATCAAATGACATATAAATGAGGATATAAAACAAACTTTATATTTTACTTTTCCGAAACAAAGAGAATAACTTTACTTTATTCTGAAATAGGGGTATTATATCATTTCAGTTAGAACCAAAAGTCAAATATGGGTCTCTTTATTCCCTGTACCCTCAGAAATGGTGAAACTACAAGCTTTCTTTTTTTTCTAGTTTCTGTAAGTCTTTATGTGATCATTGTAGATAATTGTTGATAATTATTACTCCTTGTTGTTTTTTATGCTGAAATGTCTGTTTATTTTGACTGAAAATCAAAAGCAATAAAAAGTATATTGGAAAAAGAAATTGTCTAAAATGATTGATAAATAGGAACAAAAACACCTAAAACATTTTGAAGTTTAATTACAGTAAGTGACCATATTTATTTATGTATTTATATTAAAGTTTAACAATTTGCTAGTTGGGCTGGTTAGCTGAACCTTTCAGCCAAGACCCAGGCACAAAGGCAAACAAGATAGACTATATAAATTAACACATACAGGTTTTCTTTTACATTGTGAAATATGGCAAAACTATAGACAAAATTCCACAGAAATATAGTTATACGAAACATGCCATAGGAAGTGTTTTTGCAGTAGATAGTGATTAAAGACTTTTTTGCAGAATAGTTAGCATAGATCTGAAAAATGCAACAAGAAATGAAGAACAAATTAAAACTACTCTAGTCTTCAATCAAAGGGTTTTAATTTAAAGAGAAGAACAATTAAGGTGGAACACTATGGTAAAGAATGATTTACACAGTCAAATTCAGCTGCCAGAGTAATCGTGAGGTGAAATACTTTTGCAACAAAGCTATAATACTGATTTAATAGTGATACAGTTGCTGACATTCTGATGATGGCTGTTATCCAGCAATTTCAACATGATGAATACAGTGAACAATATGGCGAATGCTTGAATAATTTAAAAATTGGAAGCAGACCATCTAATCATGAGACATCTCACCAAGAGCCAATTGGTTCTCTCAGTGAGTGTCTCATTTGATGTCCTTATATTCACTGTTGCAGTATTTTTAACAGATGGGATTCCCTGACATGGAAACCTAAGCATCCAGCCAGTCTACCAAAGACTACTTGTTGCTTTTAAAAGGTATGCTGAATGTCAACCAAACTCTCCTTGCGTAGTGTAGGGCATAAAGGTGACATTCAAGGCTACCATAATCAGAACTTCTTTGCCATCAGTCAAAATGTATCTTTTTACCATAGGTCTCTTTACCTGAGTCTGTTTTCTGCCAGTTGAACATATTTTTGTTCTCCAGTGAATCCTACACCCGTTTGCTGGCTTCTTTTTTTTTCCTCAAAAACATTTTTATTTTCAAATAAAATAACATTAACATAATATTTTTAAATATAATTTTAAACAACTATATACAATATGTACAATAACCTGACTTTCAATTATATACACTGTATGTTAATAAATATAGAATTAACAGATCAGTTATCAAAGATACAATATTGATTATTGCAGAGTGTCCAACAAAGATATAACTTTCTTCCAATGACTATTTCCCAATGGCCTGGGATAGATTCATAGTTCTTTGATTTTTATTTCCATCAATGCAGTTGTCTTCAGTAAAGTGTAGAATTCTTCCAAGGTCTAGGGTGTATTTGAATTCCACCTTCTGGTTACGCATTTCCTAGATATAGCAAGTATTGCCCATAACAAATACATATTTGTCTTATTTAGGTAGGGACCTTCATCTACATTTAGCATAATCAATGCTTTAGTTAAGGTAAAGGATTCATTAAATAAAGCTTGTAAAAAATGATTGATTCCATTCCAATATGATTTAATTTTATTACATTCATAAAAAATATGAATCCAGTCTGCTTTATTTAACTTTTCACACCTCCAGCAAAAACCATTTGTAGTAGTACTGATCTTTTTAATTCTATATTGTGTTAAAAATGCTCTATGTAAGTATTTCCAGTTAAATATTTTCCAGTACTGTGTGTTAGAGGTGTAATTAACTATAGTAAGATGTTAGTTTTAATTTCTTCTGTTAACTGCAATGACTGACCTTTTGTTAAGAACTGCCAGTATGATGGTTTGGGAATTGTTTTATATGTTATTAACTCTTTATATAGGTTTGAAATGGAATTTTTCTTTTCACAACTATTATATATAAATTCATACAGAAAACTTATTAGATTTGGAATATCTTTAAATGAGGAATTATTAATTAATCTGCATAAATCTTGAGTGTACATTAGAATGCTTTGTAAGGTTAACCAGTCCTGTGTTGGAATATTGTAAGCAGTTTTTATCATATGTATATCTAAAACATTGAATTTATTTACACATTGAAACCAGCATAAGAATCCATTTTGTTCCCAGGAGGTTATTGTTTCCCTATATATTTTGTGAGGGAAGTTCTTAGTGATGATAAATGGGGTTAAAAGGTCAAACTAAAGTTTTAGATCTATGTTTGCATTGATAAGTTTCCTAAAGGAATTGATGTAATGATTAATCAGTGTTGTTTTAGAAGGTTTTGTTATATTATATTGTATACTTATGCATAGTATGTACCAGGTTTTGTTTGATTTGTCTACTATTAAAATTTTTTTAACAGATTAAATTCATTTGTTAATATAGCCATTGTTAATTATTTCCAGTTGGCAAAATAATTTGGGTTTATCCGGTCTATTGTAGTTTTAAGCACAGATGCTTTTATATATGTTTCTATTCCTGGGAAGTTCAATCCTCCTTGTTTCCAGGGTTTAATGTGATGAGTTAGAGCTACTCTATTCTTTTTGGGATACCATAAAAAATGTATTAAACATGAGTTTATTTCTTTAAGAATGCATCTTTCAGGAATTAATTGTATTGCTAATGCTACATATAGTATTTTTGGCAATAAGACCATTTATATTAATTGCAATCTGTCTTCAAAAGTTAATATAATTTTGTTCCACTTTTCTATATATATTTTTATTGTTTCAATAATGTTTTTATAATTTGTTAATATTGTTTCGTTTATATTTTTGCATAACACTATTCCTAAATAATTTAGCATAAGTTCTTGTTTTCTTATGATGGATTTATCTGTAACTTGTAGTTATTATTTCTTATTTAAAAATAGAAATTTTGATTTTGAGCTATTAAAGTGTAGACCTGAAATCTTATAAAATTTCTCCATTGCTTCTTCTAGCTCTCCTAATGACTCTCTGGAGTTTGATAGGGTTAATAAAATATCATCAGCAAAAAGCATTGTTTTAGATATGTACTGGTCACATACACCTATTCCTTTTATTCTTGGATTATTGCATATCATTTCTGCAAGTATTTCTATAGCCAAAGCAAATAAAAGAGGATAAAGGGGCATCCTTGTTTAGTACCTTTCATTATATGGATAGATTCTGAGGTGAAATAACCTAATTTAATGTAGGCTAAGTTATTAATATATATGTTTTTAGTAATAAGATGAAGGGAGGAGGAAATTCAAATAATGCTAAAGTTTTAAATAGATATTCCCAGTTGAGAGAATTGAAGGCTTTTTCTATGTCTAATCCAATTACAAGTGTTTCTCTATAGCCTATAAGAGTAAGTATCCTTTTAATATTATCACGTGTGTGCCTGTTATATAAAATCCAGTTTGATCATTATTAATTGTCTTTGAAAGTGGGATTTTCTATCTGTTAGCTAGGATTGACATGAATATTTTGTAATCATTATTCAGTAATGAGATAGGTCTGTATGAGGTGCAAAGGTCTGATGGTTTATTATCTTTTAGAATTGGTGTTATGACAGCATATTTCCATGAGGGTGGTATTTTTGCTTCTGACTGGACTTCTAGCAAAGTTTTATGAAAAAGGGAGATTACTGTTGAAGGGAAAAGTTTGTAAATTTCCATAATTATATCATTTATCCCTGGAGCTTTGTTAGATTTACTTTCTTTTATCTTTTCAACAATTTCTTTGTAGGATAAAGGTTTTTGTAGGTCTAGTTTTAAGTTTTCTGGATTTTTTTTTATATTGATAAGGTTTGAGTATAGGTTTATTTGGTTGGTATCTAAATCTTCTTTTTTTTGAAGTGTTCCATATAATGGAACCAAAATGCTTCAAAGTTGTCTCCTATAACTGATACTTTTCCCCTTTCTTTTCATGATATACACTACTAATGTTATTTGCTTTAGATTATATTTTAATTCTTGTAGATAAGTTATGTAGATATCTGGGGGAGGTGGCTAATGAGTTTATTTTTAATTTTTCCAAGGCTAGACAAGTTTTGTGTGTTATAATTTCATTATTTTTTTAATTTAATTCCTCTATTTTTTGACTTCTGGACAATTCAGATTTTTTTTTAGATTTTGCTGTCATTTTGTTTTTGTAGCAGCTAAGGGTCTTACCAAATAAATACGTTTTTAATGAGTCTCAAACCATGACTCTACTGATTTCTGTTGTATTATTAATTTCAATAAATAATTGTAGTTCTGACAATATCCAGGGTCTGAATTCTTTAATTTTCGTGATATATGATGGAATTCTAGTTGAGAGGATTAAAGGTTTAAACTCTGTTTGGAGCTTTATTATCAGAGAGTCATGATCTGAGAAGGGGCATGGAACTATTGAAAAGTTGAGGATTTTTCTTTGTAAATCTTGAGCTATGAAAGATTTGTCTATTCTGGTTTGTGTTCCAAATCTTTGGTTTTTATGGGAAAATAATAAGGATTTATCATCTTTTACTTTGAAAGTGTCTATTAAATGAAATGAATCAATCCATCTTTTTAAGGATTTTTAAATAGTTGCTATGCAAAAAGACTTCTTGGTGGTTTCAGAAGCTTCTAAGGTACATTGAAAGTCTCCTCCCAGTATAAGATTTCCTTTATAATTGTTGGAAATAAAATCTAGGTGTTTTTTAATCATTCCTGCTCCAGTTCCTGGGAACCAATATAGATTAGTTAATGTCCATATTCTGTTATTAAATTTAATTATAACAAACGTTAGTAGACCTTCTTTGTCTTCATATTTATAAATAACTTTTGGAGTGATTATGTTTTTCTTCCAGAGAATTGATACTCCTTCTGTCTTTGTTCTATAGGAGGATTGAGCTAAGACTGTATAGTCCTTAGGGTTCCAAATAAAGCTATCATTAGTCTTAAAATGTGTTTCCTGGAGAAATACTATGTGTGCCTTATTTAGATTTAAATATTTTAGTAAGTCTGATCTTTTATTTGCATTATTTAAGCCATTAGTATTTAATGATAAGAATGTTAAATCCATTTCAAGTTGTTGGAAGAAACATTTTGCTTCTTTTTTTATTTTGATTATAGTAGTTATACCATATTCTCTGATATTGTTGAATGTTACTTTTATTTGTGTAAACTTGAGAGTGTAATTTAATGTTCTTTCTTCTTTAAACACAAGTAGGGTAAAATTTTGGTCAGGCTTTAAAAAAGTCTTTCTATAAAACATTAATTCTAAAGTATCAAATACAAGTAAATATGAATTTCCAGTTAAACATGGAATGAAAGTTATTCCTAATCCAATAGATAAAGATAGATCTATTGGATTATCACTCATACCTTTAACCAACAATATCAACTGAGCTCCATATGTTAAATTATTATATGGAGAATTTTCTTAAAAGAGATATGAAATTCTATATTATTCCATTATTATTCTATAGTATTTTATATATCAGGATGGAATGTTGGTAGTGTAAACAATTATTATGTTGACTTAGAAAATATACTATATTTAGTTACCCTTAAGAGATCCCAAACATGCCAGATATGTAATTTTGGATAAATTAAATGCAACAGAGGAGCATACACTAAATAAGCCAACAACAAATAGATTATTGCTAAAATAATTTGACAAAAAGGACTCTGTAGGAGACAATGAGTGATTACCAAGGAAATGTGAATTTACTGTAGGTGTCTTTCTTTACTTTCCTACTCTTCAGCTGACCAACTTCAACTTACACTTATGAAAAGACATGGCTTATCAGTGGTATCCTGACTCTGAGTAGAGGCACCCTACAGTCTAGTGTGCACTGCTTTTACACATTTAAAGATTTACAAAGCAGAGTCTAAGAATGAACTATGATCACCCTGACAATTAGAATGGGTAATCATATCAGGTTTAGAATTAATGTGTAGGTACCCATATGGTAATCAAGACTGTATTAATCAAATAGTGTTTAGAGCATCTTAGAGAGTTCTTGGGGCAGTTGGAATACTCTTAAACCTCTCCTCCCTTGGCCAAAAACAGAGATTTCCCCTTCTGTTTCTTTCCCTTGTTTTAAATCAGTACTAATAAAAGAAATTCAGCAAACATAGGTAAACAGAAATAACATTCAGTAGTCTGTCTTGTACATGACTAGCAATCCATTAAACAAGTCAGTGACTAACATCACTTTAGTAAGCATTATAAAGACAAATTAGAAATAATTTCCTAGCTCTTTAAATTTTCTGATAATGCAAAAAGTTAACAATAAGCTATTTTAACTAAAAGTGTAAAGCATTTCAATTTTTCCTTGCATGTGTACATTTTTACTTATATTGTAGAGTGTCAATAGCTGTCTTTGAAATCTGCACAATACTTCACTTCTTCAAATCATTCCTTTTTCAATTCAGGTTTTGTTTTGTCAAACCGTCAACAATATTTCAAGGGCACAATTAATATTAAGACTGATGTTTCAAATAAATAGCTTGTCAGTTGCAAAATGAGTTAGTTTAGAATGTACGGTTAGTGCAAATATAGCATGTTGCAAAAATAATATGTATTTTTTCGTGTGCTCTAGAGTCTATCATATGCAAGTGACATATATAATTTAGCATGTATAGAGCAGATAGCTTATGGATTCAGGTTGTTAAAGTAAGTTATGCTTATTAATCAGGCAGTTTCATTTAAGTTCACAAGTAATTTGGGGACATTTCAGTTGAGTTTCCATGAATGTGTAGTCCAATGTGAGTAACTGAGTCCACTTTTCCTCATAAACATGTCACAATTCATTAAACAAAGCAGAGTCTAACATCTGTCTAATAATTATTATAAAGACAAATAATAGTAATTTCCTAGCTCTTCAAACTTTCTGATATTGCAAAATGTTGACAGTAAGCTATTTTAACTGGAAGACTATAACATTTCAATATTTCCTTCTGAATATACATTTTACTTATACAGTAGTGTCAAGAACTGTCTTTGAACTCTATGCATTACTTCACTTCTTTCAAGTCATTCATTTTGTAGTTCAGATTATATTTTGTCAAAATGTCAATAGCATTTCAAGGGCACATTTAATATTTTAAACTGATATTTTAAATGAATATCTATCAGTTGCCAAGTGAGTTTGTACACAGTGTGAGGTAACTGCAAATATAACAAGTTGCAAAAAGTAATATGTATCTTTTCATGTGCTCTAGAGACTGTCAATTTCAAGTAACATATACAATGTAACTTTTACAGTGCAGACAACTTGTGGAATCAACATGTTAAACTGAGTAATACTTTTTAATCAAGCAGCTACATTTAAGTGCACATGTACTTTGGGAACATTTCAATTGTGTTTCCAGGAATATGTAATCTTACGAAGATAAATCATAAAATATTTACAAATAGTCCTATTATGTATTTATTATACCTTGCTTATGTTGTTTTTCATTTTAATAACTAAACAACATTACTTGTTCTTATAATTTGTTATCTGTGAGGCTAAATGCACTTCATAGGTTCACGGTGTCTTTAGAAATTGCAGCAATTGTTTACTGTTCCTATGGCAATGCAAATAGATTGTGAAGAAAGCTTCGCTTCTCTTAACCAACAGTACATTTTCCCTCCTTTTTTTGTATATATTTGTTAATTCTAAAAGGAAATAATTCAAAGGACATATGTACATGAATGGGACATTTCAGAGTTAATCATGAACATGTCCCCAATTCCAATAAGCATAACAGTGACTATCATTAATCTAATAAATATTGTAACAACAATTAAGTTCACTATTCCAATTAGCCTACTTTAAAACTAGATTATTTTAGACTATTATTTATCCATGTATAGATAGTGAGTTATTAAATATATACAGACTATATTAGTATAGTAAACAGGAGAAAATTTAGAAAGGGAGACAAGATGCAGTTAAAATAAATGAAGAGAAAAGAGAGAAGAGAGAGAAAGTAAAGAGAAAATTAAGAGAAACTACACATATATTATGTATGTTGATTTACAGTATAAATATTTTATGTGCTATATAACCCCCCTTCTGTGAAAGAAAAGTACCCTGTTTTACATACCTGAGGTAATGTGAAAACTCTCATGTGTCATCTAGTTTCAAAAAATATAGATAACGATTTCAGTAGTTAGTTACCTTTGTTTTAAAATTCCAAGCAGTAAAATTGGTTCTTTAAAGTAATGTTAAAACAATTCATATCATAGTAGATGCTTTGAGAGATTTGGCTGTAACAGTATCAGTCTTTTGCTTCTTCTTTTTGGCATCTGTCCAGACATTTGTTTCTTTTGTTCTCTTGAGAGAAGGTGACATCCAAAGCATATTTTCTGGTAAAGTAATCACATTATTAGTTTTAATAAATGAACAGGCTTCCTCTAAGTCAATAAAAGTTCTCATCTCGTTGGCATACAGTATTCTTATCTTAGCTGGATATGCAAGTTGTGCCTTGATGTTATTTTGTTTCAGAAACTTTATCATTGGCCACACTTTTTTCCTTTGTTCCATTATTCTAGATGAATAGTCATTATCAAATCTTATCAGGCTCTGTTTATATTTTAGAGGTGCCTTCCTCCAAGCAGATCTTAAAATCAGTTCCTTGTCCAAGTATGAAAGAAATTTGATAATTATTGACCTAGAAGGAGAGTTTGAATTAGTGGCAGGCTTCCCAAGAGCTCTGCATGCCCTTTCAATGCCAAAGGAACGTCCTTCTTTTAAATTTAAAAAGTCAGGAATCCAGCTTGACAAAAAGGAAATAATATCCTCACCTTCTGTGTTTTCAGGTAATCTGAAAATACTGATGTTATTTCTCCTATCCCTATTTTCCAGGTCATCTACTTTATTAACCAACCAAGTGTATTGCTTAAGAAACAGTTCTTTCTGTGTTTCCTCTTCCTTAAGTCTGCTTTCTAAGTCATTTAGAGAAACCTATATTCCTGTTATTCTTGTCTGGTGTTGTTGTAGCATTTCCTTGAAGGTGTCAGCCTGTTTTTGACTGCTTGCTTTAAGATTTTCTAGGTTCTCTTTAAAATCATCCATCTTCAAAGACAACTCCTGCAGGGTAGATGTCATCTGTTGTAGTTCCTTCTTTAAGGCAGCATCCTGGTGAGAATTCCTTGAGTTGCTCATTTTAACAAGTGAATATATCTCCAAGCTTTTTGACAGGAAATTATTTGTAAAACTTCACCAAAGTTTATAATTATGTAAATTAGTCATTTATCTATAAGATTGTATACTTTGAAGAAAAAAAAAAGAATATTTTTTTCCTGACTTATTTAACTAGTTATATGGAGCTCTAAAATACTGCTGCTTTCAGTTAGCCATTCAGGCTCCACCCATCTCCATTTGCTGACATCTACTGTAGCTGCAGATAAGTGCCTTGTTGGGAATTTTGTTTTTTACCTTTTTTGTGCTCCTTGGGGTTAATGTCATCCAGGAAAGTTAAATGCCAGTGTGGGAGACAGATTCCTCATAAAGACCACCATGATAAATGTCTTTTTTGTCTAGCGGCTTCTCATGACCATATACGTCTTGTTCTATTTGTCAGGCATTCATTTCAAAAACCCTTCACAGTAGACTTTTCTTCCCTTTCCTTGTATCTTGAGAACCAGCATATTAAGCTACTCTCTAAAGATATAATGGAAGGAATCTCCCGCCCCCAAGGGTGAACCATTAGGGAAGTAGAAGGTGAAAAAGGTACTACCGGCATCTTCTACTGTCCAGCCCCTGCCAGCTGTTTCTCGCGAGTTCATTACAAACCTGGACTACTGTCCGGCTGTGTTGTCAGGTTTCTCTGCCATGACCATGTCAGAGGCTGGTGAGAGTCTGGCTGGCAGCAACTCCAAACAGACTTTGCAGGCATGCATCTGGAGCATTCAGGGGGGAGCCACTGTTGACTTTTTCCAAGGGGCCTAAGGGAGTTCTTTAATTTTTAGTTGGAGAAGAAGTTCCTCCTACGGTTCTCAATTGCTGTCTTGGGTCTGAGCCTTCTCAGTTTTTTGGAGGGGATGTTCCCTTAAAAAAGTAACAAAAATTAAACATATTTCTTCTGCTCCTAGGGATCCACAAAATGAGTGGAAGGTCTTCACTCAGGGGCTTTTTACTGCTTTAATGTCCTTAAAGACTCCTCAAGGGGTTTTGGTTTCTGCTCCTTCTTGGTCCTCTACTTTTCATAAAAGGCTTAGAGAACAGGATTCTTCTGAGGATGAGTCAGATTTGGATAATGAATTCCTGACTTATTCTACTCAAATTCATTCTCCTTTAGACAATGGGTCAGAGGAAGAGGAATATATTTGTCCAGATGTTCCTTTTGATGATTTCCTTTGGGGACACAATCTCTAGGATGATGGATTTTTTTTAAGTGGGATTGTGCTCAGGTCTGTGATATCCATAAGAGGTACTATGAGGTGCTGCAGCTGGAATCCCCTAAACCTGCAGCTATTCCTCCTATTTCTGGTTGCTTCACTAGATGCTTTTTCCAATGCCTCTCATGTGCCTGATTCTCTACCCCCTGCTCCCAAGAAGCCTGACGGGTTTTACTGGGTGCCTGAGGATTGTTCTTTTCTATATAAATGTTGTGCTGCTGACCCCTTTGTTATGTCTGTAGCCTCTGATAATCCATCTCAATTGCTTCCTTCACCCAAGTTGTTGCCTTCTGACAAGGATAGCAGAACTATGGAAAGGCTGGGTAAGAAGGTTTATACTTTTGCTACCTTAGCTTTTAGGACTATTAATTATCAGACCCATATGTCTCGGTATGTGTTAGTTCTTCTTTCTCAGGCCTGTCAACTTATTTCTGATTTTCCAGATTCTGAGGGTAAAACTTCTTCTTTTCCTTGCTAGAAACTTCCTCTTAAGTAAATTTCATCCTATTCAATGTAGTTATGATGCAGCAGATGCCTCTTCTAGGGCTGCTATTTTTGGTTCAGTGATGAGGAGGTATTCTTGGCTTTGGCTTCAACCTCTACCTGATGATACTAAAGTTTCATAGTTTCATAGTTTAGTACTAGGCTATCTGCCCTGGGGCATTTGTAAGCCTAGCCATAGTGATGTGGCTTTTGCCACCCCATGAAATGGTACAAGAAATGCACAGAATAGATTTAGAATACTGTGCCTCTGTCTAGTAGTGACACAATGAAGGTCCCCTTATATAATAGAATTAGTTTACTGTGTCCCTGTCTAGTAGTGACACAGATGTGACCCCTGGGGTAAACTTACGATCTCCCATCCACTCATCAAGATTTCTCTTGAAGAGAGTCAGTGAGGGGCTTTGCCTAATATGAACTGGGATCTTGTTCCAGAGCATGGGAAGCCTCTGGGTTATGAATCTATCCCTCCAGCATGTCCTATTCATACTTGTGCCAAGGTTTAAGTCTTTAGCTCTCGTGGTCCTGATGGATTTGGATTTTTTGAGGTGGAGCATGTCCATCAGTTCCTGATTGGACATGGCTTTGTACGTCAGGCAGAGATCACCTCTGAGGAGGCGGTATGCTACTGAATAGAGCTGGAGTTTTTTTAGTCTGGCAGAATAAGACATATGTTGGAGACCCTTGATCCTCTTGGTGAGGTACTTCTGTGGTCTCTCCAGCTGTTGCAAATGCCGGGTGAGGTATATACCAAATGGGGCATTGTACTCAATCATGGGTCTGATGAGGGAGGAGTATAGGGGTACAATGACATCCTTGGATCTGGATGTGAATCCCTTCATGATAAAGTGTGCAAGGTAGAATGTTTTTCTAACCACTTTGGCAACGTGGGTGTCAAATGAGAGGTCGCTGTCGACTTGGCTCCCTAGGTCTCTGATTACTTTTTCCGTACTCAGTGGGTTGCTGTGTATGTGATAATTTGTGGGTACTTTGTTTTTCCCAAAGGGGATGACTATACATTTTTTGGCATTTAGTTTAAGGCCATGACTCCGGCACCAGTTGTCCGTTTCTGCGAGGCATTTTTGTAGGATGTATGTGTCCGCTGGTGTATCAACTATGGCGCCTAGTTTGCAGTCATCTGTGAACTTTGTCAGCCACAACCCTCCCATGAATGCTTTAACATCTGAGAAATAAATGCAGAGCAAGAGGGGTCCCAGGACAGATCCCTGTGGGACACCACTTGTGACTGGCTTTGAGTCTGACATTGCTCCAGTGATTTTAACTTTATGGGTTCTGTCCTTTAGCCAGTTTGCAACCCATCTAGTGACATAAGGGTTTACGTTTAAGCTGTTGAGCTTATCTATGATGCCTGAGTGGGGTATTGTGTCGAAGGCCTTAGCCAAGTCCAGGTAGGCTGTATGGACTGCTTTGCCCTCATCAATGGCTCTAGTGACTGTTTTGAAAAAGTCAACCAGGTTCAAAAGGCAGGATCTGCCCTTTACAAAGCCGAACTGGGTGGGGTCAAGTGTCTGTAGGTCCCCCATGTCTCTGTTTATGAGCTCCATAATGATTCTTTCCATAGCTTTGCAGACCAGGCTGGTTAAGCTTATGGGGCGGTAGTTCCCAGGGTCTGTAGAGGTACCCCCTTTGTGGAGTGGGACCACTGTTGCTGTACACCAGTGTTCAGGTACATATCCATAGCATTTTTATGTGCGGGTTTAGCTCCTCTTGGAGTTCACGTAGCACGCAACCAGGGATACTGTCAGGTCCCATTGATGCTGTGTTTTTAGCTTTGTTGAGGGCGGTTCTCACTTGGACATCTGAGATGACAGGGAGATTACATTCAGCTGGGATAAGTATTTCTTCTTTTGGGGGTGAGGGAGGGGAGAAATTTGCACTGAACCTGTCAGCCAGAATGTTGGCAATATCTGTGGGTTCAGTGTATTTTTTGTTGTTGTGAACTAACTCTGAGCATATCTGAGGGTTTCCGCCCAGGTTTCTAACATAGCTGAAGAAGGCTTTGTGGTTATCTTTAGTGTCCCTAGCGATTTCTCTCTCTCAAAGTTGACCTTGGATGTTTTTATGAGAGAACGTAGTTTTCTGCTAGTGTTGATCAGAGATGTCTTCCCTTTATGGGATTTTGCTCTGTCGTGCAGTAGCTTCCTTCTTTTGTTATACAATTTGTTAATGGCTGAGGTCCGCCAGACAGGACACTTGCCTTTGGTGGAGAGGGACTTGGATTTATTTGGGATTGCATGATCCATGCATTCTTGGAGATGTCCATAGAAAGAATTTGTGAAGGATTCAGCATTGTGGGATGTGGTATCCACTGGCCCAGTGGGCTTAAAGGATACCATCTCAGTCTTAAGAAGAGTGAAGTCTGCTTTTGAGAAGTTTTTCACTGTGGTCTTTTGTCCTGGGGGTGGAGGTGGGATATGTATATCCAGGGTGATTAGTTCATGGTCAGATCTCACTAGTGAGGGGTATGCCTCCGGTGTGGAGCATTTTGTCCCCATGTTTGTGATGATCAGGTCTAGTATATTATCTCCCCTAGTGGGAGAGGTGACTAGTTGTTCCAGTGCATTTGAATTTATGAATTCCAGGAACCTTTGGGCTTGGGTGTTAGGGCTAGAATAATGTACCCAATCTATGTTTGGGTAGTTGAAGTCTCCCAGTATGATGGTATTTTGTGATACATTCATATCTTCCAATGTCTTCAGGAAGGCTGAGTGGGGTTCCTGAGATTGGGAGGGTGGTCTGTAACATGCTACCAGTTGTATAGCAGTTTTGCCTATGGTTAGTTGCACCTGTATGGTCTCTGATGCTTCATGTGTTGCTACTAACTTGGAGGTGTCGGTGTCCTTGATGAATATGGACACTCCCCCTCCCTTTGTGGTTCGGCCCGGGTTTTGGGGCCGAAAAGCATGATACGAGGTATAGCCTGGTAGTGCTGGGGTGCTCTCAGGAGCCTTGAACCAGGTTTTAGTTACTGCACAGATGTCGATGTTTTCCATACTGAGGAGTGCATCGAGTGCCTGCATCTTGAGATTTAGACTTCTGGCGTTGAGCAGCATTACCCTTAATTTTTTTTCATTTTTGTTTTCTAAGGAGGTGGGTTTGTCTTTTGAGCCTTGCCTAAAAAAGGCACTATGGGGGTGGCAAGAGCCTTAGCCAATATCCGGAAGCCCAGTGGTGACAGGTGCAAGCCGAAGCGTGGCTTGTCCAACATGTCATCCCAGGCAGACAGACATTGGATCCTTAGAATGACACCAGTACTTGAGCCAATTATTAAAGCTGATCATCTTGTCTTTGTATTGTGGCATCATTCTTGGTGAGGGCAAGATGCTGCTTAGGGTCAGGGTCATACCAGCCTGGGCTAAATAATCAGAGAGCTCCTCTATGTCTCTTTTCATGTAGTCCAGGGAAGTGCGTCTCAGGTCATTCACGCCAGCATGGACAATGACGGAGTCATATTTGTACTTGCTTTGGAGTGACCTGAGTGCATGTGTTATGTGGCGGATCCTAGCTCCCAATAGGCAGCTCACAGTCACCCTCTCCTTGTTCAGCTTGGTAAGCGGGACATCAGTGTGTCTGACTATAGAGTCACCTATTACTAGTGTATCAGGCATGGTGTTTGGCCTTAAGGGCTGTGATTGATTGACACACTGATTTATTGAAGTATGTGTTGCATGTGTTTTGTTTTGAGGTGGTGGATTTTGGATGTCTGCTTTGGGAGCCCTGTTGTTTTGGTAAGTTTTTATTAGAGCCTCCCAGTATGTCTTTGTGTTTTATGTGTTTGGTTTGCAGTTGTGGTAGGTCTATGTGGGACTGGGTTTGTTGTGTGTGTGGTTACCATCTCCTTCTGTCTGGTCATGCCAGCCCTGAGTTGAGAGAGTTCAGCCTCCAGTTTGGCTATATAGTTGCATCTCTCACATGTATTTGTGTTTGTTGGGAGGAGGAGAAGAGCATTGTCTGTGTACATGAGACAATTGTAGCATTGTCTCAAGATACCCAGATTAACCAGCTGAACTGGAGAGGACGCCAGTAATCTACCACTCAACATGCTAGAACAGTATAAGGGAGTGTTGTGCCTTTAAGGGAAGTGGATATTCACAGGGGTGGTAGGTGGATGTAGTGCTTACTTAGTACGAGAGTGCTTACTTAGTAGAGAAGTTTTGAGAACAAGTGCTAGGCTTATAATAAAGCGAGTAGTCTGATTATACTAAGAGTAGAGCTTCCTTAAGGGAAAATTTGAAGAGCAGACTTGGCGGAGCCAGAAGAAGTTTAACCTTGTTTAACTGGCACTGCGCTATGCGCACAACAGTGCAAAACCATGCAAATGCGGATTTTAAACAGGGAACTTCAAAAGAGCTTGACAGTTAAGTTGATGGATGCTCCTCTGGATTCTAAACTTTTGTTTGGGGAAGCTGCTGCTGGTTTGTTTAGGTCCATTCAGGATAAGGATAAGGCCTTACAGGAGCTTAAACACGCTTGTTTCTCCTGTGCCTAAATTTCAGAGAGACTACCCTGCTAAGCCTGACTTTGTTTGTAGGCAATCCCATACTTCTGCTAAAGGTAGGAAGAGTGGCAAACAGGCTCCTCTGGCTAAAGCCACTTACATTTCAGGGACTCCAAAGCTTTCTTTTCCAGACAAACCATGTGCTGTGTGATTATCCGTATCTTCCCAGCCACATTTCTCTTTCTCTTTGCCTTTTTCTTCCTGTTTGGCTTTAGATCACTCAGGATTCTTGGGTTCTGTTGGTTATTCATCAGGGGTACTTCATGGTGTGGAAATCCCATCCTCCTTTTACGGGCATTCCTTAGCCTCCTTGGAGGCAACTTTCCTTTTTCCCAGAGGTTCTTCAAATTCTCTTGACTCTGGGTACTATTCAAGAAGTACCTGTGTCTCAAAGGGGGAAAGGGTTCTACTCCAGACTGTTTCTAGTGCCCAGGAAAGAGGGCACTTGGAGACCTATTCTAGACCTCTCTCATCTAAACACTTTTCTAAAAATGTCTTCTTTTCGGATGTTGTCCCTTTGGATTCTGTTTTCTCTCTTGCTCCCTCAGGTCTATATGGTGTCTCTGGATCTCAAGGATGCTTATCTCCATATTCCAATCCATCCTCTTTTCAGGAAGTTTTTGTGTTTCTCTGTTGCTTCTTGGCATTTTTAGTTCTCTGCTTTGCCCTTTGGTCTTTCAACTGCCCCATGGGTGTTCACCAAATGCCTTGCTCCTATGATTGCTTTTTTCAGGCTTTGAGGGATCCAAATATTTCCTTACTTAGATGACCTGTTGATTCATGTGTCCTCTCCAGGGATCCTTTTGCAAAATCCTTTTGCAAAATCTTCATTTTGTTGTTTCCCTTCTTCAGAGTCTGGGGTTCACTATACATTTCAAAAATTCTTCTTTGACTCCTTCTCATGATCATATTTTTCATGGTTGCAAGATTCAGACAGTGCCAATGCTTGCATCCCTGCCCCCCCCCCCCAAAGGCCTTAAATCTCATTTCTTTCTTTCAGACTCTTCTTCCTCTGGCTTCCATTACCACCAGAGAGTTTCTGAGAGCTCTGAGTTTCATGGCATCCACCATTCCAATGCTCCCTCTAACAATAATTCATATGAGAAAGTTTCAGTGGTTTCTGAAGTTAGTGTGTCTCCAACATGCTCATCCTCTCGACTTTGTAGTCCCTCTTCTTCCTTGTCTCAGACAGGAACATCACTGGTGGATTCAGCCATTGTCTCTGAATCCAGGGATTCCTTTTCATCCCCCTCTTCCCACTCAGGAGTTGTTCACAGATGCTTCAGACATGGGATGGGGGGATATTTGGCTCACTAAAAGTACAGGGGTGGTCACCTTATCAGGAGAAGAAGCACATCAATGTCAAATAGATGACAGCTCTTCTGCTGGCTCTTCAGGCCTTTTATCCTCTTTTCTCTCCAGGCCCTTTCAAGGTGTTCAGAGACAATACCATAGTGATGTGGTATATCAACAAACAGGGAGGAACAAGATCTTATCTTCTTTGCTGGTTGGCAGCTCTGGTATGGGATATTGCTGTCAAGTCTCAAGTGACTCTTCAGGCAGTTTATATCCCTTCTGGTCAGAAAACTGTGGCAGACACTCGGAGGAGGTCCTTAACTCAGTTGTATGAATGAATACTTCACAGGGATGTGTTTCTGGACATTATCCACCAGTGGGGTACTCTTCAAGTGGATCTTTTTCCCTCCCCTCTGAATAGACAACTTCCTCTGTATTGTCCAGAGTCTCAGGTCCTCTGGTGTGGAAGGTAGATGCCCTCTCATTTTCTTGGAAGAGGATGTTTCTTTATGCATTCCCTCACCTTCCTCTTATTCCAAAAGTCCTGTTTAAGATTCAACAGGATGCTCCCAAAATCTTGTTGGTGACTCCCTTTTGGCTGTGACAGCACTGGTTCCCTCTACGCCTGCATCTAGCCAAGGGCAATCATCCCATGTTACCTCACAGGGTGGATCTAATTACACAAGACAAGGGATCTCTCATCCATCCCCACCTGTCCACACTTGAACTGACACTGTGGGTGATAGGACTTTGATTCCTCACAGACACCTTTTTCTGAGGACATGCTGCAAGTCCTGAAAGTCCTGCAAGAGGCCAGGAAACCTACTACTAGGAAATCCTACTTCTCCAAATGGAAGAAACTTTCTCTTTGATGTCTCTGTCGTAACCTGGATACACTTGCTGTGGATGTTCCTTTGGTTTTCTCTTATTGGTGTAAATTGCTCAATGCCGGTTAGGCCTATTCTTCTAGTAAGGCCCTGTTATCAGCTATCTCTGATTGTCTGCCTTTTTTTCCTTCTTTAGCCTCTAGATTTCAGGTTAAACAATTTCTTAAAGGAGTCCTTAATATTAGCCCTCCCAGGAAGCATGTTCTTCATCCCTGAGATCTTAATTTTGTTTTGAAGAAGCTGACTCAGGCTTCTTTTGAGACTGCTGCTTCAGTTTCCTTTCTACATTGTTCCTGGAAGACTGTTCTTCTGTTAGCTCTTACTTCTGCCAGACAGGTGTCTGAGTTGTACGCCCTTATGGCTTGTCCTCCTTTTTTGGTCTTTCATGGGGATATGGTGTCATTACGCACTAACTCTTCCTTTATGCCTAAGGTGGTTAAAGAGCTATCACTGAATCAGTCTATTAATCTGCCTACTTTTTTCCCTGTCTGCAATCTGACAGTGAGAGGGTGCATCATACTTTGGACACGCATCGGCAACTCAGTGATAAGACTAAGGCTACTAGAAAATCTGATCAGTTATTTGTTTCTTTTCATCCTAGATCTTTGAGACTTGCTGTATCCAAGCAAACTATTTCTTCTTGGCTTTCTAAGGCTACTTCCTTTTGTTACTCTTTTCATGGCAAGAGCCTTCCTTCTTCAGTTAAAGCTCATTCTACTAGAACCGTGGCTTCTTTTGGCACTTTTTTCAAGGGCTTAGATACTAATTCTATTCTTGAAGCAGCTACCTGAACTTCTGTGCATACCTTTAACAAACACTACAAGTTGGATGGTATCTCATAGCAATATATGTGAAGTATAATGTTTGTCATGTAAATATAGTTTGATTACTTTTATATGAATGTAAATGTGCCTATGTCACAAGTGTCTGCAAAAAAAGGGTGTTTACAATGTTTGCAAAAAAAAAAAAAAAAGAAAAGAGCTAGGGCTGGTTTTGCTAGTGCCATTCTTCATGGCTTTTTATGGAGCTCTTCTGTGCCATCCCCCTCCCAGGTTTCCTCTTGAGCTTTGGCACTCTCCCATCTGTTAAGAATACTGCATTAGTGAATGTAAAGAGATAGTACATTTCTGTAAAATCTTACCATAACGGTAGATGTCCTTGCCTTCACTGCAGCAGTATTCAGTCCCTCCCTCCACCCCCCTAGTCATTTGCCTTCCTGGATGTACAGGTTACCTCCTGGGTTTCTTGCTATGTTTCTATCAGAACATTCAGGCCTGATTGTCACCTTTATGTCTTATGCATCACAAGGAGTGTTTGGGTGATGCTTGCTGTACCTTTTAAAAGCAACAAGTAGCCTTTGGTAGACTGGCAGGATGTTTGGGCTTCCACAGCAGGGAATCCCTACTGTTAAGAATACTGAAGCAGTGAAGGCAAAGGCATCTACCATTATGGTAAGATTTTACACAACCATACTTTGTACATCATGTTGAAAAATGAGAAAGTAAAATCACAGCTGGAGAAGAGCAGTCCTAATATAAAGCTGAGACTGTTCCCCTTTTTCCATGATTGTGTGATTTAAGTGTAGCTGTATATATGCCATCTTCCATGTGAGGAGTACAGTGCAGCTCCTCTCTGCAAAACACTTTCTAATGAAATTGCTGTTAACTCATGCATGCTACAACATTCAAGATATAGGTCTGCTAAATGAGTTAACTTATAATGAAATAAATGTGTTATAGTTCTTTAATAACTGTAACCAATGTAATGCCGCAGATCAATTTGCCATTAGGAAGATGAAAATAATCCTTATGTTTTAATGCCAACTATTAAATTATTTAAAGAAATGTGTGATATTCATTTAGTAAGCAAAGGTTGATGCTAGAGTAATTGTATGAATAACAGATGTTACGCAAGTATAAGCAAACCTAAAAATGGCAAAAGCTTCTTTAAGCACAAAAAAAGAGAAGTAAAAGAAAAAAAAGCAGTGGTGGATCCATATCCTCCTTCTCTTCAGAGATAGTATCTCTCAATAGGGATAATCCTTAGTTAAAATCCCTAATGATATTATGCTGCATAATCAAGAAAACAAAGAGAATAATAATCTGTGCTGATGTCAGTTATCTTTGTTAATCTGAGAAAAGAAAAGGAATATTCTTAATATTAAAAACTGAATATGCCTTTGAAACCTAGGCACATCCAAACAGTTATATTTTATATGAGCCACTTCTTGGCAGCAGAGAAAAGATTTGGTTCAAAAAGGAACACTACCAGTTAGGAACTTCAAAGAACATTATTAAGTTCATTACTGAGCAAGTTATCTTAAAAGATTTGATAAACTAATATGGTCTGTGGAGTAAAATAAAGCTTCAGAGAAAGTAAACCAGCCCAGAAAAGGTCAGTGTTGCATTAAAAAGCTTCCAACTCAAAGAAATTAGATAATATTCAATTATGTAAAAAAAAGGAAGACTATATGCATTCCAAACATTTTGCTATCACCAAATACATCAGGTCATTCCATGCTCTAACTTCTGTCTAAAGCAGTGATATACATGAATCTTCTTCCACGTGGTGTTGGGTCTATCTAGTCATAACCCTCTTTGAAACAGAAAGAAGACAATTTTACCAGACCTCTTCTTATTTTGTTCAAATGGAACTAAGGACTCCCTGTTTAAAGCATATTTTTGGATTGGGAGTGAGAGCTCTAAAGTGTCTAATTTGATGGTTTGCAAAAAAAAAAAAAAAAATACCAGTAAAACACACACTGCACTTATTCTGTAACTCAAGGAAAAATGTTCTCCTTTACAAAAATGAGAAAAAACAACCATGGCTACTAGTGTTGTAGATACTCAGACGTTATCCTGAAATTACATTTTCTTCATTAGTTATTGATATTGATAAGCCAGTGGATTCACTCACTAGATAACTTAATAACTTTTAACAGTATCAGTACAATCTTTAGCTTCATAGAGAATGATCTGGAGCAGTGGGTTCTTAGTACCAGTTTGCTATTAGTTCCAGGACTGTCAGACATATAATATATTATGGTATGGCCATTAAAACTGATGTGGTCATGCAAGTCAAAGAAACTCACAGAGTTTTTCTTCCATATCCTCTCAAATTCCAGAGACAAAATATGTTCTGTCTTAGTACAGGTATGCTGGGGCAAAAACTATTTGTATTTATCCCATTAAAGGTCTAATACTGAATAACTGTTGAAAGCTCTTGAAACGTTTCAGAGTTTGATAGCTACATGCACTTGTATTCTATAGCCATAGCCATATGGGAAGTGAAATACTTATCTCATCTATTAACATGACTTCAGAAAATGATTTGGTTATTTTGTTTGATTCTCCAATTGCAGTTTTCTTTAAGTAACAAGTCTGTAAACTGCTTTTGTTAGACTTTTGAAAAACAAAATACTAGAGAATTCTTGTATAAATTAATTGACACTATTCTGCCTGGGATGATGGATAAAAACTTGTAACGCATACTATTATGGAGATATAGGTTACATTCTTTTTATTTTAAAGTCGAAAAAAAAACACAGTTGTATAAAACATTCAAATAAGCAGCACCAATCAGATGATGAAACTGACTAATAAGTAAAGCAAAGAAAAATTAGACATACGCTACATAACATAAAAAGTGTCAAGAAGACTTTAAAAATTGAGAGTCCAATTATGGACCTACCAATAAAATTATTTTGTTTCTACAATCAGTTCTAAATCACCTCCTCTTGTATCTATCTGGGCTTGTTCTAAAACATAAGAAATACCCTTAAAGGTGCCTATAATGTGCATTATTGGATTGTTTTCTCTTCATACCATAAAGATATTCACATGTCCACTTGCTGAGTCATATTTTACTTTGTTTTACTGACTTTACTGTGCGGTATCTTCTGATTCCTGCTGCTTATTTAAATGCTGCATGGGTGTTTTAACAACCATACTAAAGAAGCTCTTTATGTAAAAGAAACAAAAACATTGTTTTTGGATTATTAAACATTATCCTTGCTCATTTTAGAATATGCACAACTGAATTTTTATATTTATTTCTAATTTATATCATGTTACTTAAGGTCATGCTGTTTTCTGTTTTAAAGTCAGAAAGGACTTAAAAGGTTACTTTAAGAACTGTCTGGAAGTGGATTTACTGTTTGCTCACTTATTATTGATACCCTTACCTTTTCCACATTAGTGTATTTCAGCAAATGTCATGTTATTAAAAGGGAATAGAACTCCTTATTTGTTATTCTATAACCCATGCCGCGGTGGTGCATTGTTACCTCACAGCAAGAGGTTCTCCTACTCCATTCTCGGCTTGGCTTGGGAGTGCCTTCTGTGTGGAGTCTGCATGTCCTCCCCGTGGTTGGGTAGCGTTCGAAAGACATGCGTGCGTAAATGGGCGTGTCTTTGTTGAAGGTTGGGTGTCGAGCTGGCACCTCAGCGTTTCGTAAAAATCTACTGCCAATCATTAGCGGACTGGAGTTCCGCTGTGGCGACCCCTTACCGGGAAAAAGCCAAAAAGACAAACAACAACATTTGTTATTCCATAACCCAGAACTATGAATTATAGAATTATGAAAACAAAACAGCGAAATTAAAAACAGTGAATATTGACAGTTGTTGTTCTCCTTTACATATATATATATATATATATATATATATATATATATATATATATATATATAAAACATTTATTTATTTTTATTTTCATGGGACTTCTCAAACCTTAACTGTTTCTATATACTAAAACTGAGATCACCATATGTTGGAGAAAAGGGAACACTCCAAGACACAATGATCTTTTACTTAGTACACGTATGCCCCCCATTTTCAGACATTCAGTCTTACTGTTCCAGGACTCATGCATACATGTCTCAGAATTTAAGATTGTTGCAAAAGAGAAAGCAGAGTCGAAATGCTACTATAGTCTTAATTCAATATAATTTTATCAGGAATGACCGAGCCCAAAAAGGTGATGAAATATTGCCAAGTTCTCAGTGTTATTGGTGGTTAATAATATTCCTTTAGGCAGGGGAAAAAAGCAGGGCTAATTTATATTCATCCACCTCACTGTTATAACATATAGACATGTGGTACTGCAATTTTTAACTGAAGTGGTAACAGGTTCATAGGTAAGTAGTAGGGTAGCTACCCTTGAAGGCCGTTTTAAGCCTGGCCAGTTTTCCTTTTTGTGCTCGAATTAACCTGTCCCATTGGATTAGAGACTAGCCTCACCCATCCTATTGTTGATTACACTTAACGAGGATAATAAAGATATGTTTACTTTGATATGTTGATGAATATGTCAAGCTACCATAGTCATCCATTAAAATATAAGTAATTGAGCCTATCCACTTTTTTTTTTTTTTTTGAAATTCTCTTTATTAGAATTATATAATACAATTACAAGTAAATCAAAACTAATCTACTTCTAAGTACAAACTACACAATGAAAAATAACTATGTACAAATCTCATCTATATCTTAGTGAATTGAATTCAAAATTTTACAATATTGTCAAGTGAGAATATAATCGGATAACATTTTCCAAATATTCTTCTGTACTGGTTTTTGCTTCATGGAATACCAAATATATTTATGCACACAAAGTTGCTGTCTAGCTACTTGTCTAAATCCTTCCCAGGACAGCTTAGTCCTGTCTTTCCAATTTAGTGTGATATAATATTTTATTAACATAAATGTTGTTTTTAGAAGATGTATCTGTTTGTTACTCAGTCCTATTGGGGGAATGTGTAAGAGAGCAAATTTCCAAGATAAAGTTGTTTTTTCATATCCTATTTTTTCTAATTTGACCCTTAGGGCACACCAAAGCTTGTATGAGCATTTACAGCTCCAAAATATGTGAATGATATCTGCCTCTTGCGAAGGGCAGAATTGGAAGGGTGGTGGAATCTCCTTGTACGTCTTATTTAAGATTGAGGGTGTAAAGTATGCATTATTTAATATCATAAGTTGTGTATATCTACATTTTTGGAGGGGGATAAATTTGGAGAATTTCTGAATCGCCTGCGCTATTATGTTGGAAGTAATAGTAGAATCCTGTTTCGTCCAGTAGTTAGAGTGTATAGCCTCTCTATTGTACTTGATAGACGTAATAAATTTATAAGCATTTGAGATCATTTTCTTTTTCCGCGTCAACAAATCCCATAAAGTTTTACATGTAGCTATCTGTGAGTCTGAGATGTCAAAACCGTTCCAATATCTGTAACATAACTCTTTTAATTGTCTTACAATTGTATATTTAGGCGGTAGTTTTAACTTGTTCCTTATGTTGACTACAGATTCCTGTTTGAATAGAAGAAAATCTAATACTGCTTTATCCCTCAGCTGTGGGTATGGATTCAAATTAATCATTCTATCGTTTAATTGAATATTGGGATTAAGATGTAATGGTTGGAGTGTCAAGTATGCTGCAAATAAATTCAAGGACTTAAAACAATTTTGTGTGATTTTAATTTGTTCCCATAAGTCGTTTTGTATTCTATATCTCCTCCTGAATGATACCATCTAAGAATGGGAGAGCCATGGGGTTAAATCATAAAGATTTAACATAATTATGGTATAATTTCGCCCAAATCGGGCACCATTTAGTGGGTTCATCCCTAAAGCTTGCAATATTGATTATTCTGCTACTATTGTTAATTTCATAATATAGTCTAAAATCAGGCAGTCCCAATCCACCTTTGTCCTTGGGATAAATAAGTTTTTGATAATTTATCCAAATGGGTCTTGGGTGCCATATAAATTTTGCTAGGGTTGTTTGGATATTATTGAAAACTTTATTATGTATCAGTGTATTGGTTGCGTTAAATATGTAGAGTATTCTCGGGAGAACATTCATTTTAATAATGGCCACTCTCAATAAAAAAGGGAGTTTGAGTTGTGTCCATCTTTCCAAATCTTTTTGTACATTTGACCAAACTTTATCTACATTTTCTTGATAATATTTATGCGCGTCCGAATAAAATGAGATTCCAAGATAGTGTAAATGGTTTCTAATTTTAATATTTGATGGAGTAAATACACTTGGGTATTGTGCATAGTTATTTAAGGGAAATATTGTTGATTTATCCATATTTATCTTATAGTTCGAAAATTTAGAAAACATATCTATTGAATTAGTTATCCTATTAAAGTCTGTGTTGGGGAGGGAGTAATATATATTTAGATCATCTGCATAAGCTGATAGTGCTATCTCAGTGTTAAATAAGACCGGAATATTGTGAAGTGTTTTCTGCTTTATTAGAAAAAACAACGGTTCAATATACAAATTAAATAAAAGAGGTGATAAAGGACACCCCTGTCTTATCCCATTGTTAATTTCTATTTTCTTTGAACTATATTTATTTAATTGTAAAATGGTATAAGCTCTCATATGTAGAGTGTTGATATAATGAATGAACTGTGTAGGAATACTACATTTTTGGAGAATAGCTGTCAAAAATGTCTTATTAATTCTGTCAAATGCTTTAGATGCATCAATAGCTAACGTGTAAATAGGTGTTTGTTTTATTAGGGATAAAGATATCATTGCATCGAGAGTAAGTGTCTGGTCAACTGTTTGCCTATGGTGAATAAACCCCGATTGCTCTGGGGAGATAATTTTTGTAATTACTGCTTTAATTCTATTAGCTAATATTGTTGCCATAATTCTCATATCCAAATTAATAATGGAGATGGGCCTATAATTATGAGGGTTAGTGGTGTCCGTATTCGGTTTAGGTATTAAGATAGTTCTGGAAGCATTCAAATGAGGATCATTGATACCAACCCATATAATGTACTTAAAGAGATGATAGAATATAATAGACATTTTGGAACTAAAACATTTGTAAAACTCGGCAGAAAAACCATCTGGACCTGGTGCCTTATTACCTTTCAGATTGTTAATTGCTGTATTGATATCCGTTTGTGTGAACTCAGCTGAGAGAAGAGCTTGTTGTTGTTCATTTAGCTTGGGAAAACTTAATCTATTAAGGAATAGATGCAATTCGTATTCACTGAATACTGTGGGAGTAGGGTTATACACCTCTTCATATATCTTCTCAAACACCTTGATTATATCTTGTGAATTATAATATCTATTATGCTGAAAGATAATCTCCGAAATATATGGAATAGGTTTATGTTAAGTAATCTTGCTAAAAATCTGGAGGGAAGTTGCGCCCATTGTGAGTAATTGGCTAAGTCCTTAATTTCATGAAATTACAGGTTCTCTGCTTGTAGAGATAATAGATTGCTCTGAAGTTGATTAATAGTATTCTCTATTTCCGACGAATACTTCTGTTGCAGTTTCAGCTCAAGTTTAGTTATCTCTTCCTTAATACTATTTTCTTTGGTGACAGTACATTTCTTATAGAATACAGATTTATTAATTAGCAACCCTCTGATTAAAACTTTCGTGGTAGCCCAAGTTATATCGATGGGGGTGCTAGTATCTGTAAAAGATAGTATGCATTGGTCTAATAGAGTGTCAATTTCCTTTCTAACATCAATCTTATCAAGTAGGATAGGGTTTAAGTGCCACCATCTATTATAGTTTTTCGGAGAGTTCTTATGTAACCAATCTATTATTAAAGTAATTTTAGAATGGTCTGAAAGAGACCTAGGTTCCGTGTAGAGTGAAAGATCAAAGTGCAGAAAAATATCAGAAATTAAGAAGAAATCCAGTCTGGACCAACTCTTATGGCATTGAGAGAAAAAAGTAAATCCTTTAATGTCCATATGAGAGACAATATTATAATACGGGTCAGTTAATCTAAAATTGTTTTTAATTTCGAAGAGTGCAGTAGTGGCCTGCGAATTAAATTTAGTATTAGTGTTTGTTCTATCTATCTTTGGATCCTGGATGGAATTCCAGTCGCCACCTAAAATGTAATTATGTTCTGGGAAGGACATTAGTAAGTTGTAGATGTCCATCATAAAGTTCTGTTGAAGGGTACACGGGGCATACACGTTCATAATCAAAACTGGTTTATCTAACCTATCAATTTTAGTTACAAAACAGCACCATCTACCTTCTGGGTCTGACTCCTGTTTTATGATATCCGGTTGGAAGGAGTTTTTAATGATGATAGCTACTCCTACTTTATTAGTTTTATTGCCTGCTGCTATAATGGATTTAATCCATCTTTTCTTCACCGTGAGGTTCCACTGCTCCTTTAGTAAGTGAGTTTCTTGTATCATAATAAAGTCCAGTTTAGATTTAAATACTAGATGCAGGAGCAGTTTTCTATTGTTCTCTGACTGTAACCCCTTAACATTCCATGAAGCTAACGTCCACATAACTCTATTCGTAACTGTAACCTTAACTGGTATTCATAAATTGTAATGGTAAATACAATCAGTACAGAAGAAAACCATACATGACATGTAAAACTTAGATATAGACAAGGAACTCTTCCAGTCTTAACCCAGTGCCTAACCACTAATTCTCCTAATCTGGAAGAGAGAGGGATACATATTATTGTTTGACAAACAATTGTTAAGCAAAAGAAATGGTACATCATTTTAACGTTTAAAAATTTGTGTTCACAGTTTAAACTGTATCCCAATTCACTAAGCCTATCCCTAAAGAGCATAGAAAACTAAGCTATCCTTAGTACTATTTCCTGATGCATGGATCAGAGCATAAACTAATGGTATTGTGAGAATTCCTAAGTTATACCTATATTTATAGTATAGCCTTTTAGACAAGATCATTTATGGTAGATCTTCTGTTATAAACCCTCTTTTAACTAAAGATTTTCTAATCATGCAATATACGTAAAATGAATTTGGTATCTACATACTCTTCATAGCCAGCAATGAAACACCATTAAAGTAAAATATCACACTTTTATGCTTGCGTTATAACTGTAAATTGAAATGGCGTGAATCAGATATTTCCTATACAGAATCTTACATATTCACCCATTTACTCAGACACTTTACATTCTCCGGTAGACCAAATGCATAAGTAGGACTGTCCCGAATCTCATATAGGTTTTCTGGGTCTTTTACATGTAAAGTAATTGTCTAGGCAACTTTGCCCTTAAATAAGTAAAATATTTATCTATATCATTGTAGCAGTATGTTTAGAGTACCTAGGAATCGTTGCGTACCATGATGTATGCCTTCAGCATTTAATCGGTTGAATCTTCCAAGTGACCGCATTTTAGAGAGCATATTTAATAATTTCCTGCCTTAAATGCATGATCTTCTCTTTTCTAGTGCAGATATGTGCAGTACCAGTCGCTGCCTCTTTAAGAAAGCGTTGCATCCTGGGAGGTCATCGCGTATGCAAGGATTGCGTTGTAGCTGTGAATTATTGGGAGTTGTAGTTCATCCACCATCCGGACAACCATGAGGAAATCAGGCTCAAGTCCAGCATCCCTGTCCGGCCATGGACCGAAGGCCCTCCCAACAACCGATGACCTGGAGAAAACGGAGATAATGCCGGTATGTGTATCTAAGACAGGATATATAGATTGGACCAGATACCTCTCTTTATTTCTGCAGTGTGTCTACCATTGTAAAGCGATCGTACCTCAAGCCTTGTGTATACTTTTCTCCGGATTGGCTTTAAATACTTTGAGAAACACCGATACTGCTTCTTCCTGGATTTTAATTGAGTATTTAAGTCCCTAACTTGTGAAAAGGAGCATACTGGGATATTTCATCTGAAATTTAATTTGCTTGTCGATAAGGAAGGCGCAATAAGGGGCAAGTTTTTGTCTTTCTAGCTTAATTTGATATGGTAGGTCTTGTGCAATGCTTACTTTCAACCCTTTCCATTCCACAGATTTTTTTGTTTTGGCAGCAGCTAGCAGTTTATTAACATGATGGAAGTTAAGTATCTTAGCATATACTATTCTTGGGTTATTTAACACTGGGGATGATCTCAGAGCTCTGTGCACTCTTTCAATAGTAATTTGATTAGCTTCTAGGTCGCTTCCTAAGAACAACGAGAATATTGTAGTTATAGTGTCCATCAGCCTGTTTTACTCAATATTCTCCGGGATGCCCCTTATGACTATGTTGTTGCGTCTAGATCTGGCTTCGAGATCCAGAATTTTTGCTTGGAGATCCTGGATAGAAATTTTGTTAGTTTCTGAAGCTTTTTGAATGCTTTCAATTTTAATGTCTTGATCCATGATTTTGGATTCAAGTTTGTCCATCCTTGTGAGGAGTTTATCTATAGATGAACCAACTGCATTTATTTGGGTGGAAAGATTTTGTATCGCCTCGTGAATGGGTTGTAGTGCCATTTTTAGATCCTGTAAGTTGGAGGATTCTGTTTTGTTCTTATTTGAGTTTGTGTTTTTATTAATTTCCAGAGATTTATTGGTTTTAGCTCTTTTTGAGGTCGTATCCTTTTCAGGTGAATTTATTGAAGAGAATTTTGTTTTGGTAACCTGGCTTTCCATAGATTCTGCTTCAAGTGACATTTTGTTTATTCTCCTTTGACGTATTCTAGCAGATCTTTTTCTGTATTATATTTTAGAACCACACCAGCCTGGATATTATCAGCATTTAGTTCACATGTGACATAAACTCCGGTTTCAATCTGCAGTAATCTTGCACTTTTGTAAGAGTTCTGACAGTTTTCTTCCCTCAGGTACGTACAGCAGGCTGTTAGTTGACTGAACAGTGTAATTTTACTTGTAGAATGATTTTTTCTCACTTGTATTTTGTATAAACAATTGGGTATGATGCTCCTCTGTGTATCAGCACTCCCTACAGGACAGCAGCCATCTTGATACAAAAGAGCCTAGCCACTTTTTACTTTGTTCATTGTGATTTCTTGCCTGGCAGAGACAATGTCATCCTCTTTGTAACATATTTGTAGAAGGACTGTAACTGTTTTGAATTGCCAAAATGTTAAAAATTGCAATGATTGCCAAAGTTATGAGTAAAAAATGAGAGAGTGGAAATATTTATTGCTCAAAGTTAGAAAATATGTCAAACTTAGAAAATTAATTATTTTCTGTGAAAATATTAGTAGTGTGTAAATGATAAGTAGATCAAGCTAGGCAATTGATTGTGAACAGAAAACTAAAGGAGACTTTTAGTAAGACTGTCACAGTAAAATGTAATGTACTGTTTAATTGATTACTTTAAAATGCTTTTTTAAATTCAGTCTGTGCTTTTGATAAAGATTTGTATGTCAGACTTGTTGGTTTTAAACACATCCCAGTTTTACTGAAGGAAGAGATAAAACAATATAACTTAGTTAAACCAAAGAATTCTTCTTGAATCTGAAAATCACTTTTGTCATTGCATAACATCTACTGCAAAGTTTCCAAACTAAGCTAATTTTCTGATTGTAAAGTGTAATGCCCTTATTTGCTGTATAACACTGACCACATCCTGTTTCTATCTTCTATCTTAGTAAATTTCACAATCACAGTTTTAGTGGTAGAATATGGATCAGGATCTGCAACTGTCTTTCTTCAGGTGATACTTGCTCTTCTAAAACAAAAATGTCTTATTTAATGGCTCGTTTGATTGATGAATTTCTTGCCAGTTTCAGGGACGCCTAATAATTCATTCATTCTTTCCGGATTACCCACTTAATCCAATATGAGATCTTATGGGAGCCAGATCCTATTCTGCTAATTAATGGGCACAAGGTATATATATTCATCCTGAATGGGATGCCGACTCTCTACAGAGTATCACCAGGTCACCTATGGCACATCTCTGGAATGTAGGAGTAAACAGGAACATCTGGTAGCAACCCAAATGGGCATAGGGATGGCATGCAAACATTACCCAGGTGACACTCCAGTGGAGAAATGAACCGGAGAAGCAAATAATATGAGGCAACAACACTAACCAGTGCCACTGTGCTTCTAGTAATTGATTATTGTTCAATGGACTTCCAGTTAAATCAGAGTACTGTATTTCAGAGCTTTATTTAGCTATTTAAACAAATATATTGTTGTTGGGATATCTCATTATTTTGAAATTCCAGTGTATCTTTTTTTTTTTTTACTTTGATGTACATAATAATTAACATCTGCTCAAAGTGGGAAATAACTTTTTGATAAATCTCCTTAATAAGACTACATTTCTGCAGTTGCTATGGTGGTATGTTTAACTTGCTCAATGAGCATGTTAACTGTTTGTGAACTTTTCTTCACCCATTCTACTGTTGGAAGACTGGCAGTCTCAATGATATTAACTGGAATAGTCTAACTTTCCAGTGGATTAATATCCAAAGGGATATAAACAGAAGTACCTGATCAAAGCTTGTACTTCATGTGAGGTAAACACCTTAACCACTATGCCAGCCTTGAACATCAACTAAAATATCTGTAAACAGTATTTGAACCCTGCATCATATGGCCTCTTTCTCTAAGCTCACTTCACTTACATCTTGTGCCACAAGTCTTGCATGAACTATGTTTAGTATGCTGATGTTCAGTGCTGTGATTTAGAGACTTGGATTGTGGAACTGAACACTGGTGTACAATGGAATATCTGCACTTACAAATGTCAAATGGAAATACTCATCCTACAGTGTGCATTATGACCTCCCATGCTACAGACATTCTCAGTTGCTTTACTATACTCCTGGTACTGAAGTGCAACACAACACAGTATCGGAAAGATAATTAAAAAGGTATGTATCTGTTTCCTGCTTCATTGTACTCTGCCATCAAGCCTAATGACAATTCATTCATTATGAATTAGGACAGCAGACCTTGGATCATTACTATAATATGCTAATGAGGCAATTGGGTGCTTGGTAGCATCAGTATTTAGAGGCAGGATAAATGAGGGTGAGATAGCAGGCCTGCCTGTTTTCCTACCCTGCAACATAGTTATGTTTTTCACTTCTGTGTGATGAGCAATATATCAGCAGGGAAGGGGGATCACTAAGCTACCATGCAGCATATCATCTATTTGTATGTAGATGGGATCCCACATGTTGCCCCACTGGGACCGGCTCATAGGCAACTGGTGTACTGTTTGTGAATTCTGTGTGATCTTGGGAAGGAATAATTTGCAAGAGGGATATGTACATGGCATATTGTGAGCAAACACTAAGATAAGACAGTCTTTCTCCATTGTGTGGGGTTAGAACTCTGTGCAGATACTGATTCTTTGTCTTTAACCCTTGCAGAATCTATCTGCTACATTTCTTCCTCTCAACACCCACCAGCTATTTATAATTCTTCATTTCTGAGGCTTTCTGTTTTGGCTTGAAAGAAAGTTTTGAATTCAGTTTAAATGGTGCATTTTCCATGCATCCTAACTTAATTTCTGTAGTATACACCTTCTTAACTAGTGATCCCTTCCTTACAGTTCTGTTAGTCACTTAAAGTTCCTTTGTTACAATATTTTCAGGCTACAGTAGCAATTCTACTCTCTGCTTTTCAACACTTTCAAGCTGCAACATTTTATTGTATATGTTCTTTCCTTCTACTGATTCTGTTAGAGGTGTAGTCTGGCATATGTCTTTAACTAGTGTAAGTTTTCTTGTCTTTGAATTCCTAGCCAAATTGTTGCACATTGAAGGCTTTCTAATAGTATGCCTTGATCTTCATTCACTGTAATGAATGCAGCTGGTGGATGCTCCTCCTTTTCCTGGGTTATGCAGAGGCAAACATTTAGGCTTATTCATCTTTATTTCCCCTTTATCTGCTGATAAGGTAGCCTTTCAATAGAAGTATTTTCCCTATTAACTCCATAATTGTTTAAAGTGTAAAATCTTTCCCTATTGCTATGAGATACATTAAACTAGGAATTACAGCAACAGTTTGTACTTAGTAATAGGGTATTGTTTCTTATCACCATGAAGGCATACAACTTTTACAGCTTTGCTAATAATAGTTTTCTGCTTGCATACATATTGATATTTTATAAGTGTTACCACACTGCCTGCGTCTAACAGTCTTTGATGTTCTCTGCCATCAATTAAGATATTGCACTTAATTAAACCAGCATTTGCACAGTTACAGAATAAAGTTTTCATTCTATTCTAGGAGCATAACATCATCAGTTGTATGCTTATCAGAAGTTATAATTTTCATAGATTTAGTTGTGTTATTATAATGAGTACAAAGTCTAAGTTATAAGACCCCTTTTTTCTACATTTAAAACAAAGCATGCCTACTTCTATTTTTTACCAATATTTGAAACAGGTTTTACTACAGATGTTGACTCTTCAATTTATACATAATGTCATTACATGGCAGTCTTTCTCAAAGCAAAATTTTCATAATCTTTAGGGTCAGTCTGACACACGCATTTTTTTTAAACAGCAGATCTTATTAATTTAATTGCTATCATTTCTATCATTTTTTCATATTATGTTGAACCTCTGGATCTAACTGTAAATTAATAATATGTTTTATTAACATAATTGTGACCTTGCTATTTTGTTATAAGAAAATGAAAACATGTTCAGCTATGAAAGTTTTGAGCTTATGTCTCTAAGGTAGCACCAGATCTGCCAAATAAAGTTTTACACTTTATAATAATCCTGACAATCAGTCCCATCCATGTCTATGAAAACTGATTCTTCATTTAACTTTGCAGCAAAGATCTTGGCTAAGTCAGCTTGATTCCATGCTTCCTGGTGGACATACCATTCAAAGGTGCTAAAATAAACTTTGAGTTCCTCATCTTAAGTCAACTGTTTTAATGGAGACACCATCCTTGGGATAGTCATCAACTTGGTTATGCTGACCATCCTTTTTCTTGCAGCCACTATGGTTTCTACTAACAGGTCCACTGTGGTCAGCTTAACACATGGATCCACAGACACACAGATGCACAAACAAGAACAAAAATAATAATTTCCAGCACACCACCAGACTATCTCTCTTTTTCAGGAAATTACATATTTCACTGCAACAGCACTCAGGAATTTGATAATAATAACTGTTGCAAAGACACCTACTGCAATTATTAATATTATTTTTTTGCCAAACTGTTCATTTAACAGGTTGTCTATTATAAAATTACATCACAGTTCTTTGTACATTCTAATTAAGCCTAATTAATGTCCATACTATCAGTGATGTACTTACATCCTACCAGCACCTTAATATTAATGCAAGACATTTGGAGATGGATGTGTTAGACTTCTGCATTTGTTGGAAGATTTTAAAGTAAGTTTTAAGGAAAATACTTTACAATTGTTTTTCTTATACAAAATCCTGTTTACATGCTTGTTTGGGTAAAAACATTTTAATGTAGTCCTTTGCACATATTTAATCTTGTAAGATACTTTGGGTGGTAGCACATTTGTTAAAACTTGCTACCCACTTTTTCATTACAAATCTGTACTATAGTAGTCATAACCTATATCAGTGAAATACAGATTTGGAATTTCTGTGGACAGCTTTCTCATTCTGTTTACCTTATTTTTATTATTCTGCTTACTGCATTACAATCCTGCGTTTTGCTTTCATGGGCACTATATCCTCTCTAACAGTCATTTTTTCTTATATGATGAACATTACAGTATTTCATACCTCTCAACCTCTTGGAGCAAGAAGTCTGGACAAAGCTATAATGAATGGGGAGGGGGCAAAGGCCCAACCATGAGGACACTGTTTAAATATTGCTCTTACAAACTTAGAAAGTTATTAGAATAACAGGATTTTGCATTAACATGGATTTTCTGAAAGGTATGAAGTCTAAAATTCGAATGTCTGCCATTATTTTCTGACTTCAGTCCTCAATGATTTGCCAGAAAACCACAATTTTATGAGAAACAGATCAAAAATATGAGGCAGAAATCTGGACATTCTGAGAAAATCAGTACAGTTGACAGGAATGCTGAGTATTTACATAACTTTGGAATTCCTTTCTTACCCCACTTTTATTTCCCATGATTGTAGTAAATGTGAACTTAATGATTGCCAAAATAATTAAACAAACATTTTGTTGACTTAATTTTTTTAGCAAATAAAACAGTAGCCATAATTTCCAATTTTATACTATTATGAATGAGAACACTAAAATAAATGTCACATCATTTCATTCTGTCAGCTGCTTCAACCAAATTCCAAAAGACATAACATTGCTGAGGATCATTTCTGCCACAAAGACAGAGCAGACGTGTTCACAAAAGAATGAACACAGGAGAATATGTCTGTTTTAGAAGTCTACTGTCTCATTTATTGAGCCACATGGCAATATATACAGGGGTCTGAATGGAGAGATGAAAAGTCAGCAAGCAAAGGAGAGTAGTAGTGCTGAAACTGAATTCATCCTCAAGTCTTGGTGAGTACCTTCATGAGGTGGACCCTGATTTCCCAAAATCTCATCAAAGCGACACTGATATATAGACTGTATTTATATAGCATATATCACAGACAAAAGTAAGTCAAAAACTAAAAAGGACCGCTGGGTGCACAAGATCCAGGATAAAAAAGTGACCAATCCTGGTAGGAGCATTGGTGCCAGGACTGGAAAAGATGACAGTATAGAATCCTAAAAACACAGAAACATTACTACAATGGGGGCAGGTCAGGCCCAGGGGGAGGATGGCCCCCTGTTGTAGAAGGAAGTAGCAGTCCACAAAAAAATCACAAAAACTGATAGGCCAAAGAAGAGCCATAAAAACGATAAAGTGGATTATTGAGGATAAGAAAGAAATTATGTATTGTTACTATTATGCAAAAAGCCCAGAATTTCCGGACACAAAATACAAAAGCATAATTAAGAGAGAAATTAGAAGAAAGAAAAATACTTCCTCAAGAAAAACTGTCAGAAGCTTCAAATGAAAATTTGTGTTCATTAATACAACAGATTTGTGAAAAACAGTAAATAGGTCAGGAAACCTTGATCTGTTTAGAAAAAGAAGCCATCTGAGGAAGTGCAAAAATATAAACAACAAAAATCAAGAGATATTTGATAAGTATAAAAAAGAAATATGGACATGAGAAAGAAATAGAGATTTGATATGGTGCAATATTTATGCAAATGAGAAAGCCAAATTCATCAAAGTAAATAAGGCAGCCCCAAAGATATTCAAAGAGAAATATAAAGCCAAAGACAGCTGGATATGGAAAATTTCACAATAAAAAAAAATAACATCACAAAGATGTAATGTAGAAAAGAAGATTAGTAAAGTAGAAGTTAGAAAATAGAAGTTGAAGTTATGGAGTGCCTGCAAAGTGAAGGATTTGGTGTAAAAATCTTACACAGGTTACATCACAGCAGGATGGAGTGAGTCCCTAAAGTAGGGAAGATCAGGAAACATCTGAAGAAGAAATATGGACATGGAAAAGAAAAAGTGATTTATATGGAGTAATATTTATGCAAAGGAGAAAGCAAAACTAACCAATACAAAAAAGCAGCACCAAAGATATTTGAAGAGAAATACAGCCAAAGGAATCTGGACATGGAAAACTTTACAATACAGAAAATAAGAAGACAAAGAGGAAAAGTAGAAAAGGAGATTAGTAATGGAGAAGTTAAAGAAATAGAAACTGAGGTTATGGAGTACCTGTGAAGTGAGGGATTTAGTGTAGAAAATCTAATTCAGAAAGTACCACAACAGGATAGGGTAATGGATATCCAAATTAAGGGGAAACCAGTGGAACAGGAAGGAATTGGTCAGGTGCCATATGAAGATAATTTGGAGCTTTCCACAGGAAACCAGTATGGATGTTCACTTAAAGCTAGACAGTAAGGGAAGGAACAGGAAACTGGAAATTCTGATGCAGTCAGTGTTGAGGAGTGATAGGCCATTGTGTTCCTATATGATAGAGCAATGGATGGCACAGGATAAAATTGAAGAGAATGTACCATAGGAAGATGCTATAGAATATTCTATAGAATGCCCGCAGGAATTGGAAAACAAGGGATGTGCCCTTAGTTTGGAAGAAAATGAGCTAAGAGAAGAGTTGCTTGATTTAATAGATATAGATATATTGAGATCAATAAAAGAAATAGACTGCAGAAGGTTAATAAAACCCCAAAAGTCAGAGGTCTGATAAAACAAACGAACACAGTAAGTAGGACTATTTATAGAGATCCATGCAATATAACAGAAGTAAACAAGCTATATTACTCTGCAGCTAAATTAATAAATGATAAAATTCTACCACAAGAACACAGGGTAGTGAGGGAAAGGAAGGGGAGAAATCAAATACCATCATGGAAATATTGACTAGAAAAAACTATAAAGAAACCAAAACAAGAAGTGTCACTATTAGAAGAGTATAGAAGAGAGAACAGATCAACAAAAATACTTAGAAAGATAGACATGATAAAAGCAATGTGCAGCATTAGAATAGATCAGGATCTATCATGCACTATTGCAAATAACAAACTAAACATTTCAGCACAGGCAGAAAAACTTTGAAGATACAAAGATAAATACAAAGAAAAAATGCAAAATAAGCAATTTATTGATGACCCAAAAAAAGTTTTATAGAGAATTGCAAAAAAAGGTAAAAGGAACTGAAAGACCACCAAAAAAAGAAGAAACAGATACATTTTGGAAAATATCTATGAAGACCCTGTGGAACATAACAAAGATGCTAACTGGATAGAAGAAGTTAAAGAAAGAATAAGAGGTTTAAAGGTACAGGATATGAAATGGGATTAAGTAACAGCCAGAGAGAATGAAATAAAATTAATAAAAGCTGCTAATTGGAAAACCCCAGGCCAAGATGCAGTACCTAACTTTTGGTTGAAACTATTAGTATCTTTGCACGAAGATTTAGCCACGAGTAAGAACTATTTATATGGGCACCCCAAACAGACACCAACCTGGTTAACAACAGGAAAAACAATGCTCCTACTTGAGTGAATCTGCAAGCTAACCTAAAAACTATAGAGCAATAACTTGCCTTCCGATTAAGTATAAACTATACAAGGGAATTGATGCCGACAGAGTTTATAGTCATTTACAAAAAAATGCAATTATGTCAGTAGAACAAAAGGGCAATAAAAAAGTCATATGGAAAAAGGAACACTTGTTATTAAATAAAGTCATAGTGAAGAACTGTAAACAGGGGAAGAATCTAAGTATGTCATGGACTGACTACAAAAGCATTTGATAGTATCCTTCATTCATGGATAAAAGAGTTCTTAAAAATGTATAAGATACACCCTACACTAATTGATTACATTACAGTGACCATGAAACAGTGGCAGACCACTTTGCAATTAAGCCACGATAAAGGACAAATTATAATCCCAGGGATAAAAATTAAAAGAGGGATATTCCAGGGTGACTCTTTGTCACCGCTGCTGCTCTACCTTGCCCTTAACCCATTAAGTTGTTTACTTAACAGATTATGCCATGGTTATGATCTGGCTCCTAGAAAACAACAAAGTGTAAAGACTTTTCATCTTCTCTTTGTCAATGATTTAAAACTGTATAGCGCATTAGATGAGGAATTGAAAGCACAGCTGCAAGTTGCCAAAACTTTTTCAGATGATATAAGAATGTAATTTGGTCTTGATAAATGTGCAACAGCAACCTTTACAGCAAAAAAAAACTACAACACCAGGAAAACATCAGTTTGGGACAAGAATGTGATATAAAAGAACTTGAGCAAGCAGGAGTGTATAAATATTTGGGAAGTGATGAAGGATCAACAATAAAACATGAACAAATGCAAATAAAACTTAGTAAGGAATACTTCTGAAGACTTAAATTAATCATGAAAACAGCACTGACATCTAGGAATAAAATCCAAGCTATAAACCAATTTGCTCTTCCTGTCCTAACTTACAGTTTTAGAGTGACTGACTAGCCCCAAAACGTGTTGGATAGATTAGACAGAAAACAAGAAGGATGCTTCATGCTTACCAAAAGATTTATAACAATCAATGCATACTGTGACGACCGTGCCCTGGCCCAGCAATCCAGGAGGCTCAATCCTCACCACCAACACCAGGGAAGTCATCTCCTAGAAGAGAGGAAAAGATAACTAATACGCACAGTGAAGTACAATTTCCCTTAAGTGCACAGAGATCACAGTCAGTCTGGGGCTGGTTGCTCCCTCGCTCACCAGGTCCCCAATAAGACTCCCCACTGGCACAGCTATATGGTCCAGGTCTCAGCCTAGCTGGGCACACTAAAACCTCCAGTACCCTCTCTGTCCAACCAGTGCTTCATGTCCCTGCCAAGTAGCTGACACAACACACACACACTTTGAGATAAGTATTTATACAACTTCACAGACACTCCTGGGAAAGGCTGACACAGATTCTCCAGCTGTGCCCCTTTACACAGACCATATAGTAGTAATCCCCGCCACCACGCAGCTAATAATATCAGCTACTAAAAGGCCCTTAAAAGGGTGTCTAATTATTACTGTGCAATATTATTATCCAATGGTAATGTGACTATTCAGTCTAGGCTTATTTTAGAGTGGCCTATTACAATAACCTCTATAAATATGCAATGTACTCTAGAGCTTAATTTATCTCTACATAAACCAGCCACAAGTAAAGGTTTTAAAAATATTTAATAATAAATAATTAAAACACAAGACAAAACTACTACACCACAGAGATATCTAAGAGTTCAGAGATCACACAGAAACTTAAAATAATACAGTAGGACAGGTCTGATTTCAAAGAAAAATACCTAATTAATCTTTACTAGCTTTAACTATTCCTACAAGAAATCACAGTGCTAAAACTTACAATTGAGCATAAGGCAGAGTGCTGATAAGTTGGATATCAAGATCAAAATGTCCTCTAGTCTCTTGTGAGAAATAGTATTTAAACATTACTAACCAACATGTTTGCTGGGTCCCTCCCAAATTACATCATGTTGACACTTAGGTTTTCCCAGGCAAACAAACTGCATTATTTAGCAATGTAACACCTTCTCGGAAACTTACAATAGAAGACATTTCACATGTATATTCTAACAGAAACCAGAGCAATAAAGCACATTCCACATCTAAATTCTGGTCATAAACTTTAGCCTTAAAACAATGGGCATGAAACCTTCATCCAGACTCACTGGAGCTAAATTCTAACATGAAAGGGTCACAACATGCTTCACTGGGCCAATAGAGTGCAATGTTGTCACATATTTTGCAGTTCCCCATTTCACAGTAGTCTTTTACACTCAAGAAACATGTCTGTATTTTACATTTATTTACAAATGCCAGAATTATATATCAAATTCTATTTGACTAGGCTGGCAGCCTTCGCCTATCTCTCCCCATTCATCACATCTCTCTCCCCCTCCCCGGGGAACTCAAGCAGGTTTTTCAAGTGCCCCTTGAGAAACATTGCTTGAGAGTGTCAGGTCTATCTGGCATTCCTGTCTTGAGAGCCCATCTACATTGGCATTGCTACTCCCACTGCAGTGCTGCACTGACATATCATATGCTTGCAACCCCAGACTTCATCTTAGCAACTTGGCATTTTGCTGACTGGCTCTGTTTAACCATGTTAGAGGGTTGTGATCTGTCATCATAGTGAATTTTCTTCCATACAGATAAGGCTGAAGTTTTTGTAGTGCCCACACTATGGCTAGACATTCTTTTTCCACTGCTGCATAGCATTCCTCCCTGGGTTGGAGGCTACAACTGAGATAGACCACTGGGTGCTCTTCTCCCTCTGAAGAAATCTGGCTAAGTACAGCCCCCACCCCATAGTTTGTAGCATCCACCTGCACAACAAATTATTTGCTATAGTCTGGACTGGCTAAGACAAGGGGTCCTCCCAAAGCTTCCTTAAGCTTCTGAAATACCTGCTCACATGCGGGGGCCCACACTACCTTATCTGGCCTGTTCTTTCTTGTCAGGTCTGTGAGGGTAGCAGCTATGGTACTGTAATTGGGAACAAACTTTCTGTAGTACCCTGCTGTCCCCAAGAATGCTCTCACCTGCTTTTTGGTAACAGGTGCAGGCCATGCCTGAATGGCTTCCACTTTGGCAGGTTGCCTTATCTTACCACTCCTCACTCTATGTCCTAGGTAGGAGACCTCTGCCATACCCACCTGAAATTTGCTCGGCTTAATGGTCAACCCTGCCTTCTGTAGTTTGCCTAGCACCTCCCTGACATGCTGATGGTGCTCTTGACAGGAATGGCTGTAGATAACAATATCATCCATGTAAGCAAGGGCAAACCCTCCTGCTCCTGCTAAGATATGATCTACCAGCCTCTGGAAAGGCGCAGGGCCATTCTTCATCCCAAAGGGTATTTTTGTGAACTCATACAAGTCAAAAGGAGTCACAAAGGCTGACTTCTCTCTAGCACTGGGAGTCAAGGGCACCTGCCAGTAACCCTTGGTAAGATCAATGGTTGTAAGATACTTAGCCTCACCCAGCTGCTCTAGGGCCTCATCTGTCCCAGGTATGGGCTAAGCATCTGACTCTGTCTGACTATTTAATTTCTTGTAATCCACACAGAACATGTTGCTGCCATCCTTCTTTGGCACCAACACCACTGGTGAAGCCCAGGGACTGTTGGACTCTTGAATCACCCCTAATTCCAACATCTCCTGTACCTCCTCCCACAGAATCTGTTTGACTCTCTCAGGCACCCTATAAGGGGCCTGCCTGATAGGCCTTTGGGGTCCTGTATCCACCTGGTGCTGCACCAGGTGGATGTTCCCTGGTTTCCCAGTGAACATGCCCCAAACGCCTGCAACACTGCCCGGATTTCTCTAACTTTGGTAGGAGATAGCGGCTGGGACATTGCTACCCCTTCCACCGAGCTGTCAGCCCAAGCCTCACTGAGGAGATCAGTCATAAGATCTCTCTCAGACTCCTCCTGCAATCCACTGCAAATGCTCAGCACAAGGGCCTCCCTATCATGGTAAGGTTTTGTCATGTTAACATGGTATAATTTGTGCCCCTGCTGTCTGCCTCGCACTTCCACCATGTAGTTAACATCACTTTACCTTTCTTACCACCTTGTAGGGTCCCTCCCAAGCTGCTTGCAGCTTGTTGTGTCTGACAGGAATGAGAAACATTACCTGCTGCCCTACAGCATACTCTCTAGCTTGAGTATTCCTGTCATACCACACCTTTTTCTGTTGTTTGGCTTCTGCCAGGTTCTCCTGGGCCAAGCCCATGAGTTCCCTGAGCCTTGTCCTGAAGTTCAGGACATATGCCACAACAGACTCCTTGTGAGACTCACAATCACCTTCCCATTCATCTCGAATTAAATCTAGAGGTCCCCTCACCCTATGCCCATACAGCAACTCAAAGGGTGAAAACCTGTGGAATCCTGGGGAACCTCTCTGTAAACAAACAACAGATGGGGCAAATATTTGCAAATGCCTATAGCATGGACTTGATTGTAGAGTTTAACCTCTCAACAAGACCATTAGTCTGGGGATGGAAGGGGATGGTCTTCATGTGCTTCAACCCGCAGGACTTCCACAGACAAACTAGCAGGTCTGACATAAAATTGGAATCTCTGTCAGACAGTATTCCCTTTGGGAAACCTACCCTGCTGAAAATCTCTAGCAAAGCATTTGCCACCTTCTTGGCCTCAATGGGGGACAAAGCCACTGCCTCAGGGTACTGTGTAACATAATCTGGAATCCCTAGGATATACTTTTTCCCTGTGAAACTTGGGGTACTCAGAGGACTCACAATATCCATAGCTACCCTCTGAAATGGCTCCTCAATCACAGGCAAAGGCATCAAGGGAGTTCTCACCTTGTCTCTTGCCTTGCCTACCTTTTGGCGCTGCTCACAGGCCCTGCAGTACCCTGTTACATCTCTGGAAATTCCAGGCTAATAGAAGTTTTGCATAATATGCCTCTTTGCACGTTTTATACCCATATGACCTGCAAAGGGAATATCATGGGCAATGGCTAGAAGTGTCATATGGTAAGCTCTAGGCACTACCAACTGCTGTACTCTCTCACTTTCTAGCCCTCCCTCAGGGGTCCACTTTCTGTACAGTACCCCTTTGTTCCAGTATACAGATTCCCCCTTCCCTTGAGAATCAGGTGCCTCCCTAGCTACCTGCCTCAGACCTTGCAATGTAGGGTCTGAGGGCTGAGCCTGTCTCAAGTCTCTCCTTGTAACCCTTCCCAGCTCCCCTTCCACAGAAAGTCTGCCATCCTCTGACAGCGGTACCTCACTGTCAGCCTGGGTACTACTACTCACCTCTACCTTTGCAGTTACCTTATCCAAGGGAACATCAGTACCCACAAGCAGCTGTGGCTCTCATTCAGTCTCACTGTTACAGTGGAGCTCACACCCTGTAGTAACCACCTCAGCAGTCCTGTCTGCAAGTATACAGTCTGTCTGGGTCTCCACAGGCTACCAGATCCACATGCTTGTGTCCTAGCTCCACTGCATGTAACTGCATAAGTACATAGTACTGCCTCATCCAAATCCTTCCCTCTCATGACATCTTCAGGATGGTAGTTCCATACCCATGTTGTCTCAAGACAACCTACTATTGGCATTTTGTCTTTCCCACTTACTGGCTATTTTACCTTTTGTTCCCCACCTTGCCTCTGTGGACATCTGTATGCCACATGGCCCCACTGGCTGCATTCAAAACATTTCACCCTAGGTCCTGGATGTATACCTGGACTAGTGGCTTCCCCTGCTACTAGTGGATTCTGTTGGGGCAGTCTGTGCTGCCACCATGGGTTCCTTTAGTCCCATGAGCAGTACTGGGGGTCCCTTTCCTGTGCAGGGCTGCCCTGCTTGCTAGATATAGGTCTCCCTTCTTCCTCAACTCCTCTGAAGTAGCACACAGTTTATCAGCTAACCAGATCCTCATGTCCTCAGGCAAAGTGCTAAGGGCTAGTTCCCTTACCAAAAGGTCTGCCAACCCTTCAAAAGTGGTGACCTGACATCCACTCACCCAGCTATGAAAATATCTGCTCAGTTCAGCAACATATTCACATACATTTTCATCTGCCTTGCATCTATGCTCACAAAACTTTTTCCTGTATACTTCAGGTGTTAGCTTAAAACATTCCAAGAAGTGTCTTTTTACAGCAGTATAATCAAAACAGTCAGTGCCATGCATTTTTGCTAAAGTAGTTACAGCTTTACCATGGAGTAAGTGGGTCAGGAACTGTACCCTGAGCCCTTGGTCAACTTCATACTATTTACATACCCGCTCAAACATATGAATGAAGGTATCAAAATTATCCCCCTCTTTAAACTGTGGAAGAAATTTACTGACGTTTTGTGCTTCTGGGGTCCAGTTACTCCCTTCCCCATTACCTCCATGACTCCGGCGAAGAGTCATCATTTCCCTCTCTTGCCTCCTCTGCCGTTCATTTTCCTCTGCTTGTAGACTCTTCATTTTCTCAGCTGCTTCTAGTTCCATACGTCTGGCCTCCAACTCAAGTCTCTTTAGCTCCAGCTGGATTTTTAAGTCCACTGCATAAAGGTTGAGCTGCCCATTCTCCGAGGATATTGTATCTCCACTGTCAGTCTGATTGTCCTCCAGGTTGCTGTTTTCTGATGCAGCTGTAACCAAGGCTGCAATCAGGTCTGCTTTAGTCAGGTTTCCATGCACCAGTCCCCTAGTCTGGCACATCTCCGCCAGCTGGCTCTTTGTCAGCTTTCCATACTCCTCTGCTGACATGCTGCCTGCTCACCCTGACTAACACTAGGCTAACAAAAGAAATAAAACAATTGTGAGATTAATTCTGAGTATACACTGAGTGGCTGTTTTGGAGTACAAAACACTTTCAGAGATCACTGTACATAAGCTACAGAAATTCACTCTACTCACATCACTACAAGCCAATTAGTATGTGAAGTAGATCCCACCACTGCCAAACACCTGTGACGACTGTGCCCTGGCCCAGCAATCAAGAAGCCTCAATCCTCACCACTAACACCAGAGAGGTCATCTCATAGAAGAGAGGAAAGGTTAACTAATACACACAGTAAAGTACAATTTTCCTTAAGTGCACACAGAGATCACAGTCAGTCTGGGGCTGGTTGCTCCCTTGCTCACCAGGTCCCCAATAAGGCTCCCCACTGGTACAGCTATAGGGTCCAGTTCTCAGTCTAGCTGGGCAAGCTAAAACCTCCAGTACCCTCTCTGTCCAACCAGTGCATTGTGCCCCTGCCAAGCAGCTGACACAACACACACACACTTTGAGATAAGTATTTGTACAACTTCACAGACACTCCTGGGAAAGGCTGACACAGATTCTCCAGCTGTGCCCCTTTACCCAGACCATACAGAAGTAATCCCTGCCACCACCCAGCTAATAATATCAGCTACTAAAAGGCCCTTAAAAGGTTGTCCAATTATTACTGTGCAATATTATTATTCAATGGTAATGTGACTATTCAGTCTAGGCTTATTTTAGAGTGGCCTATTACATAACCTCTATAAATATGCAATGTACTCTAGAGCTTAATTTATCTCTACATAAACCTGCCACAAGTAAAGGTTTTAAAAATATTTAATAATAAATAATTAAAACACATGACAAAACTACTACACTACAGAGATATCTAAGAGTTCAGAGATCACACAGAAACTTAAAATAATACAGTAGGACACATCTGATTTCAAAGAAAAATACCTAATTAATCTTTACTAGCTTTAACTATTCCTACAATAAATCACAGTGCTAAAACTGACATGTGAGCATAAGGCAGAGTGCTGATAAGTTGGATATCAAGATCAAAATGCCTTCGAGTCTCTTGTGAAAAAAAATATTTAAACATTACTAACCAACATGTTTGCTGGGTCCCACCCAGATTACATCATGTTGACACTTAGGTTTTCCCGGGCAAACAAACTGCATTATTTAGCAATCTAACACCTTCTCAGAAACTTACAACAATAGAAGACATTTCACATGTATATTCTAACAAAAATCAGAGCAATAATGCACATTCCACATCTAAATTCTAGTCATAAACTTTAGCCTTAAAACAATGGGCATGAAGCCTTCATCCAGACACACTAGAGCTGAATTCTAACATGAAATGGTCACAACATGCTTCACTGGAGCAGTAGAGTGCAATGTTGTCACATATTTTGCAGTTCCACATTTCACAGTAGTCTTTTACACTCAAGAAACATGCCTGTATTTTACATTTGTTTACAAATGCCAGAATTATATATCAAATTTTATTTGACTAGGCTGGCAGCCTTCGCCCATCTCTCCCCAATCGTCACACATACCAAGATTATATATTCCCTGTTCCGAAGGAGGGATGGGGCTCCTTGAAACTGATTATATGTATAGATCTGCAATTGTAGGACTCCATACATATCTGCTGACCTCAAAAGACCCAAATGTAGTGAAAGTTTTGAAACATGAGGAGAATAAATCTAAGATGACTTCTCTGCTTAATCTAGCAGAAGCATATCGGCATCAAGCAGGAAATGAAATCAAACCAGACGTAGATAAATATCAGGTGGCAACTAAATGTGTCAAAAAACAAAAGAAAGAATATAAGGTGAAGGATCAGATGAGAAGGCAAGAAATGTGAAAAATGCATAAATATAGTTGCAAGTATAGAAAACATCTGGAAGAACCTCATGTTGATCAGGAACAAATGCAGAGATAGTTAAGGAGAGGCAAATTCAAACCAAGAGATGAAAGGTTAATATTGGTGGCCCAAGATAGTGGGCTGCGTACATGTTGGTTTACAAAGTCCATTGAAAATGTGGGAGAAACAGACAAATGTAGTTTTTTTAAAACCGATTTGGAAACACTTGCACACCTTGTTGCTAGTTGTGACATACTATTGGCAGAAGGACAGTACACTGAAAGGCATAATAATGTGGCAAGACTGTTGCAATGCGGATTATGCAAACATTATGGTACTTGAAGTGGATGATAAAACACTGGAAATATGAGCCACAAAGCATCATAGAAAATGAAGAAGTCTACATCACGTGGGATCATCCATTACCAACAGTTCAAAAGATAGATAATAGAAAACCAGATATAGTGGTCCAGGAAAAGAAGACAAAAGTAGCATTGATCATTGAAATCTCCACACCCAGTGACTACAGTGTCCTGCGTACAGAGCGACACAAAGTCATAAAATATCAGGATTTGCAGGCAAAAAATTAGAGCAATGTGGAAGAAAGACACCCAGACAGTTCCAATAGTAGTAGGAGCAACAGGTCTTATAAAGAAGAGTCTACAATCGTATTTAGATATGCTACCAATACATGCAACTCCATACGAATTGCAGAAGGAGTCATAACTGGGCACATTGAGGGTGCTGCGAAGAGCACTACTGGCTGACATCAGACAGTAAAACAATATTAATTTCATGAACTTTAATCACACTTTGACTTAGGAATGGGGTCCATTCCTGCCATGGTATTAGAAACTCAAAAGACTTGGAGAAATTAAAAAAGGGCAAAACAATATATGAGCTTTGGACATAGAAAAGGCCAACAGTCTAAAATAGGTGTTTTCTTTCAAAATGTCTTAGGATTTTAGTGCATAACGCAGGAACTCTAGTAGGACCAAAAATATCAAACTGCATAGTAAGGTTCATAATTTATGCAGTGCTTTCTGTTTCCTGGTTTATCAGTATAGTCATTGAACTACTCATGCCAGTGGTCTCCAACAGAGTGTTTTAGTATTAGTCAATGAGAGAAAGTACTTCAACCAGCAACAGTGAATCTCCTTATGACACCTCTGCTGTGAGGTACCCTGCTATCAGCTACACACTCAATAAAGTCCAATTTTCATGATAATATCAGTACTTTACTATTTTTATAATTCTGAAGGAATTGTTTGAGAATGACCCGATCCTATTTAAAACTTTGTTTGAAATTAGTTGATAGATCTTTATGTTACTCTTTAAAATACAATGCTATCTTGTTTGTTTTAGTGAACTGTAAAATCTACATACAGTTTATGTATTTTTAAACTATTTGCAGGTTTGTGTTCTTCTTTTAGGACAGTGGTGTATGACTTGAATGGATAGTATAACAGCATGCCCATATATGTCAGTAAAGATGTCATGCAAAATAAGACTTCTGCAACCATAGGATTGGGATAGGCCCCAGTGATAACTATGGTTTCCGTCAAGAATAAATAAAAAGTAACTAAAATATGTGTGGCTTTGGGGCTATAGCATAAATAATACCCACTGATGTGGAAACATATATTGTTTGTGAACCAAGGATACAGATTTCATTTAAAACATGTGTTCTCAGTTTTTTCCATAAGAAAAAAGTATATACATCTGGGCCTCAGTAAAATGGTCTAAAAAGAACAGAGGAACATTTGACTCATAGTAGACTCAATTTCAGTTCAGAAATCCTTATTCACACGTCACGTGTTCTTCAAATTTAGTTTCAGTTTCATTAAACAAACTCTTGTTTATTTATTTGGCTGCTTGTTAGGAGTGCTAATTTCAGACTATTTTCAGACCTGATTTAGGAGAACAAAAATAAACAAGCACAAAAAAAGTTCTTCATACCACACACAGAATATGACAAAATATCTAAATATGAAATTTTAGTTAAATATAGCCAATTATATCTAACTTACAGAAAAACTTAAAATTACAAAGCACTCTAAGGTTCAGCAAGCAATTTTTTTTGCTACTCAGATGTTTCATTAAATAGATTTAAATTAATTAATTAAAACCCCATGACTTAATTAAAGATGAACAAATACAACAATATATAGAGAACCTAAAAAACACATAAAAATATTGAACAGTGTAAAGATAAACATTTATAAAACATAGTCTTGTAGTAAACTTATTTCTTCTATGTCTGAACATATCTCTTGCTGAACGGTACTGCTGTTTTCTATATATAGCATTCCTGAAGACACTTGAAGGGCTGTAGCACTTCTGCCTTCACCATCTTTTCCTGCAGGGCATAAACAAACTTGAGTTGCTCCAAACACTTCTGACAGTCTGTTTGCATAGGTTGCGCATCATTTTTGTTGCACACCTTTGAAATTCTCCTACTGTATATCAGAAATGTGCAGGCACCCTGAGGTTCAAGTCCATGATCCATGTGACCCATAGCAATATAAATCTTGCTTGTCTTGGAGTTAGTGGAAAAATATCATAACTTCCCATGAAAATCAAGTTTTCATTTCTCTAATGCTGTGTTCCTGTGAACTTAGAGTGATTAAGTAGGGGATTTTGGGAGCAGAATGCTCCCATGAGAATATATGGTAGCTTGCTCCCTTTTAGAAACAAGTTTGTCTGTTTACTTACTGTCTGGGATATTACTTTTGTGTGCTTATGAGTGTTAACATTCTTTATCATTTAGATTTTTGGTCATTCTCTCATTCTCCAGTTTTAATTTGGGATGATAGATTTTGGAGTAGAATCTGTACCACAACAATGACAACAACGCATTTCTTCCTCAGTATTTCTGGGACCGTTGTCTCTGATGTGTATGCTGTCTTCTGTCTTTCCTTGTCCTCTCAGATTTTTCTTTATGTTGCAACTTTATTGATTTTAATTTGTTTCCCTTCTTCTACAGATTTTTGATACTTCCTGTCTATTAGTCAAGGCAGTACAACCGATTTGTAGTGTGTTTAGAACAACCATGATCAGTTTCACTATTTTTTTTCACTTCTATTTTGTCTACCTGCTTTCCTACCCATCACTCTGTAAGCTGACTGCTAATCTGTGATCTCTCCTGTTCACTTGCCCTCTGAGTCTTACAGGGATTTACCCCTGCAATAAGTTGAATTTAACATTTCTGTACTGCTATGTAATTGAAAAAGATGGAGATATGGCTGTCAGCACTGCCTCAAAAAAGCAGACACACACACACACACACACACACACACACACACACACACACACACACACACACACACACACACACACACACACATGAATGCAAAGACATACAACACAACTCAAAGACCTTGCTTAGATCTGTGTACATATAATAAGTAAATAAACACATAATAAATATGTTAGTTGAGGTGACCATAGACGCTGTACATAACACATACATTTCATCAGAGAAGACTACTTTATTATGTGCACATATAACTGACAGGATATCAAGTCTGTTGAGAATTTTCCTAAAACACATGCTGCAGCAGAATGCACACTACTGTGGTACTATACCACTCCCTCCCTCTCTGTCTTGCTCTTTATCCTACACACACACACACACACACACACACACACACACACACACACACACACACACACACACACACACACACGTGATGGAGTTAGCAATGTTTCTACAGTCATATACAAATTGTGCATTGGAGGTAATCTGAGTTAGAATATACTGCAATGGTTTTAACTCTACATAGTACAATGTTCTGTGAAAAACTGTGGTCATGTGCCTTTTCATTTGGTCTGTAAAAGACAACAGTAAAATGGAAGACCTTGCCTAATAACACTTGCATGGTGGGATCATATGATTAGGACTTTTAAACTAAAGAAGAATGATAATGTTAAATGTGTTTATTGTAAACAATGTATCAATTTTCTATCTATCATATATTATTAATGCTTCATACGCTTCATATATGACCTCAAGATAATGTGTTTACAACTTCTTAAACATGACACAATGACATTTAATTTAAAATTCACTTGCATATGTATGATGGGCACAATACTTTTGTTATAATTATCATGATTAATCGCATATCCTAGCTATATGTTTAGGACAGTTATATCTTGTAAAGTATGTACGTAACATACTGAACCTGTATTACACAGCTCATTCCACTGCATCTATCTGAAACATATTTACAAACAGAAATACTGACTTTTACATAGGAATGCATTTTCAGGACTAATTAAAGTCGCACACATATTACCATCTCTGAGGTGTGTCTCCATTCATTCTGAAATTAGTATATTTCTAATTGCCATGCATAAAAGATAGTTCTCCTGTGATAATATCAGTTAATAAGCTAAATATCACTTTTTGCATGCTTTATCCAATGGGTTCAATTCCCAGTTGGTACAGCAATATTTTAACATTGTGTAAGCCCCAAACTCAAGGATTAAAAGCCAGGCCATTAAGTTTTGCCATTTATGATGTCAGTAGGTTGAGCATCACAAATGACAAAGCTCAATGCCATGTTTCATACCTTTACTACTATGTGATGTAAGTAGTGCCAATGTGTCTGCCAAGGAATCTATCTGCTTTCAATTTTGTAAATGCAGTTTTCAAGGCTGTGCATCCTTGTGCACAACCAATTAGATGTGAGATGTGAATCTGGCACAGATTCAAACATATCTTATTAGCTTGACTTTTGGAGACTTGGCTGGAGAGGGAAAGAATGGTACTAAAGTTAGAGCACAAAGGTGGGGTGTTGGGGTGTTAGGACTCCAGGATATTTGTGGCACTCCCAGTGAAGCCCTACAGCTGTAGGCTGCTGCAGTAGGATTATACCGGGTCTCAGTATAAGGCTGAGGTTTGGACTAGCTTAGCAAGTGGAAATAATTGCAGATTGTGAGGTGCACCAAGAGAGATTAACTCACTTCAGTTAGGCCTGGGACAAGTATGACTCGGGTCCAAATTCAAGCCAGAAATTTAATTCCATTCCTTCAGTCAGTAGCATCTTCAGCAGGCATACCTCAAACTTGATCTTAAGCATGCATGCCTTACACAGTTACTCTTGCTACTTTCATTAGGCAACAAGAACATCAGATTAAATGGGTGTGTGGGTTCAATACCCAGAATCAGCAATTATTTTTTATTATTGGATAAATACTTCAAAATATTAACAGTAATAATATGTCAGGAACAATTCAAATATGGTAATTGCAATTACTGCATTTGAATGCATATATTCTATCCATCATTGTAAAATAAAGGCTGGTCTTTGTTATATCATCAGTGAGATTTGTTTTGACACATTAATACTTTCCATCGTATAGGGATGTGACAAAAGTGTACAATAGTAAATTATCATAATTGTTTATGTATTGCCAAACAAAGTTTATTGAAAAAAAAAACAAATATTGTGACATGCCATGTATCTAATTATTTATTTTTGTCACCCTCCCCCATCGCTATTTATTTATTTATTTTTGTGGAATTTATAATTTAATAACATTCTTCTGTTTGAATACCTTGTTTCTGAAAAATAAATGACCAACAGCATAGAGTGATAGACTGACCACTGTGTCTCAGTCTGCCATACCACCTCATATGGCAGCACAGACACCCAGCAATTCAGGGTTATAACTTGTCACCATTGCCTCACAACCTCTCCCTACCTGCTCCGCTTGCATTAGGTAGCTCTGCCCTGGCTGCTGGTGTAGATTTACTCTCTGTGAGCAGTACTAGAGGAGGTGGCAATTTTGTCACCCAGCAGGAGCTGTTAGGGCTGGTCATGGATACCATGGAGAGGGGCCTTGCTGCACATATTCACAAGGTTAAAAAGACTCTGCATCAGATTGCAAAGATTATTCCACATCTGGCTCTGACACAGGGAGCTGCTATAGGAAACAGTGATGACAGTTTCGAGGGTGAGGACTAGACTCTCACTATTCTCAAGTTGGATGTGGGTGCACCTCTGATGTCACCTACCTTTCCCCAACCTTTTGTCTCCATCACCATTCCTGTCTGTTTTATAATTCCTGTATGTATGAGCATTCTTCTAACCTAGTCAACCGACCTGACCTTTGCATTCTTAAGCAACTCCCACATCATTCCTCTCCCCCCAAAAATGGGCATCTGTCACACAAAAACTTTACTCCACATACATAGCTCTCCACTTTGCCTGTGTAGTCATTTTGACACACTTGTTTTCATCCATTTGGCCATACAACATTATTCTGTTGTTGTCACTCATCACTGGTGTAATGACCCTCCAAAGTCATGAAATGGTGTGTATATTTATGCAGTGAAGAAGTAGATAGCTATGGTGCTCCCCAATGACCCTCCTGCAAATTCTTGTCTTCTTTCCCCTGTGTCCTATCATCTGCTACCAACCCCATTTTCACCACTGTCATAGCCATCCCTTTGTCACATATTTAATCTGGTCAAAACATAGACTCACACACAGCAAACATGGCCAGAAATGACTCATTGAAAACCCTTCACTTTATGTCCTCAGCATTTGCATGGAATTTGGCATAGTGCAACAATGCTAAGTGACAGTGAACACTGTTTAATTTCTTACTGCAAAAGCTGATGATTTCACTTTAATCCACAGTGGTCCAGTTCCTTTTGTGCAAATGTACTTAAATCTTCTGTGCCATGGGAATATAGAGTAAAGGCAGACTAAAGTCAGTACAGTAAAACAGTTAATGTAACATTTTTTAGGCTACTGGATGTAGTAAAGTAATAGTTTCCGTGTGCTGTGATAAGATAATTACCCTGTTTGCAGACCAATGTTTTTGTACAGTGTCATGAGTTCGATTACTGCTGTAGGTCCATTTATTAATTCATGAGATTTAATGGTCCTATCATATATTTAACTTTGAACGTCTGCATTTCTCTCCATATACAACATTTCTTTAACACGCCGTTTGAATGGGGTGGGAAGCCATCATTTTCAAAAACATTCCAGCTCCAACAAAGAGATTTATTAAGCCAACCTTATTCTGCTTATGTCTTCATGTTAGTTGCACTCTCCCAACCCTTATTTCTTCCTTTAGAAAACACTTTATTGTACAGACCATGATAGATTAATGATGATTTAATAAGTAAGAGTAACAAACTGTACAGATATTCCTGTGTCACACAAAACAGATTGTTGCTTTTCCTCTCTGTATCTGTTTCTATCTCTCTCTTTCTTTGTTTATCCCTAGTGCTTCTTTAAGTTGTCACTGTGCTTCGATTGTGTTATTTAAATGTTGTGAAGTAATAATTCCTTTGTGGCATGATGAGCTAATGCTCACATGTATAGATAGATTTTGACTAATTTCAAGGATTCTAATGTAGTCATTAGCTAAGTGTTACTGATTGTTTTTGGTACACTATTTTATGTGCATCTTGACTATATATTGTTATGAGCCACCATTAGCTTTCTTCAACATGATAAACTTGTGTCTGGGTGTAATGGTTGGTGCTGTATCTACTCCCTCTCTGGAGAATACATTAAGATTTTGCACACAGCTCCCTTATCCCACTTTTTACAGAAACATCCTCTCTGAAACACAGAGATGAAGTAATTCTGACAAAAGTATACTCTCTCTCTCTCCTTGTTCTCCGCACTTGCAACTAATACAGTGCTCTCTTGATTTTGTAACTAATTAGGTAGGAGGCTTAATGTCCAACATGGGGAAACTTGTGTCTGTCTGTCTGTATGTGTGTAATGCTTTGTGCTGTATCCACTTCCCCTGATTGAAATTTCATTTCACTTTGCACACAGCTCTCTTATTCCACTTTTTACAGAAACATCCTTTCTGCAACACAGTGATGAGGTCATCTTGACAAAAGTGAATCCTCTTCCCTATAGAGTCACATTTCTCCTGTGACACCTGTGCCTAATACTATACTCTCTAGATAGTGTAACTAGATAGGCAGGAAGTTCGATGCTCAACATGGAAAACTTGTCTGTATCTAGCACTTATCAATATACCCAAATCTAATAGTACTGCTGGGGACTCTGTTAACTCTTACCACATAGTCAAAATCTAGAATACTATCTCACAAACTATCAGAACTACAATTTGTCCTGCATACTTCAACAAAATACTCAAAAAAACACTTATTTAACAACTGACTCTGCCAATGCTCTAGCCCAGGCTAACTTACCCTGTTTCTTTCCTATTATTTTATTCTGTTACTGCATGCCCTCTTTCTCCCCCTCCCAAACTTATCCCTCCACTAACTACCCTAAAATTTAACTTTCTCTACCTAACTCTTAAGCCATTTTCTCTTATTCCTTATCTTTGACTATCTGTTCTTCTATACCTATTTGTCTTCTACCTTATTTCATTTTTTCCTTTACCTACATTTCTCTTCTACATATCACCTCATATTCTCTCCTCTGTATACATCTCTCCTGTTATATCCCCAAGCAATAGGTTCCTCAGATGGATTTTTATTGCAAAATTATATAAACAAATGATTGACAAAATGTCTTTATCCATTTTGTTACTTATGTTACTCATGAGGTATTTCACTGACATTGTAACTAGTGATATTATCTCTGTATATATGTATGTATATATATATATATATATATATATATATATATATATATATATATATATATATATATAATCTTGCTTTATCTATGTATTTTGCTTGGCTTTGTATCATTGTAAGTTTGCTTTTGTCTATGGAATGTTTCTCCCTGGGTCTCCACTAAAAATGGACTAATGCCCAGTCAGACTTGCCTGGTAAACAAATGCCAACTAAATAAAGTAAATAAAATGCCAAATAAATATCCACTTCCCATAAAGAGAATACATTTAAATTTGCACCTAGCTCCCTTATCCTGCTTTTTACAGAAATATCCTGTCTGAAGCACACTGATGAGGTTATCCTGACAAAAGTGCACTTTCTCCCCTTAAGAGTCAGACTTCTCCTGTGGTACTTTCAACTAATACTGTGATCTCTACATTGTGTAACTAGATAGAAGATTTGATGCTTAGCATAGGAAACTTGTGTGTGTGTGTGTGTGTGTGTGTGTGTGTGTGTGTGTGTGTGTGTGTGTGTGTGTGTGTGTGTGTGTGTTACAGTTGTTGCTGCATCCACTTCCTGTGAGGAGAATACATTTAACTCTGCACACATCTCCCTTATCCCATGTTTTACAGAAACATCCTTTCTGAAACACACTGATCAGGTCATCCTAACAAAAGGGGACTCTCGCATTAAGACTCAAACATCTCCTGTGGCACTTGTGGCTAATATTGTGCTCTCTACATTGTGTAACTAGACAGGTAGGAAGCTCAAGGCTCAATATGGCGAACTTGTGTGTGTGCGTGTGTGTATGTGTGTGTGTGTGTGTGTGTGTGTGTGTGTGTGTGTGTGTGTGTGTGTGTGTGTGTGTGTGATGGAGGTGATTAGTGTTAGGTGAACATGTCCTCCTTCCCAGTTGTTCTAAATCAACTTCTACTTTGGAGAAACATTTTAAGCTGCTGGATGACTTCATATCACCTTATCCCACTTTCCACAATCACAACTTCTTTGCAACACAAGGGTGTAGCTAGGCATACTTTTTCTGCTCTTCTCAGTACAAATTTCTATACATTACTTACAGAAACCTTGGCTTTTTTAGGCCATACTATGTCCACAACTATATAAATTAATACCTCCAATAAGAATTTCATAGATTGAAAAAATATCTATTTAATGTTTTTACAGGGAAATTGATGCAAGCATTTAAGTGCTGGGGGGACAGTTCAATTTTTAAATGACAGGTGGGTTGGGGTACAGAAATAAGAGTACACAATTACGAAATTATATTCTCTGGCTACACCTCTGGAGCAATACACTGATGAGGCCATTCTTTCTGTAGTGAACTGTCGCACTTTAAATGTCAGACTTTTCCAGTGACATTTGCTTTTCTTACATTATTCACTAGAATGCGTAAATCAGTAGGTATAATGTTCTAATACTGCGATGCTTAACTAATACAACTGTGTGAGTGTGACTGTAAATGAGTTTGAGGATTGGTTTATGCACATTTTAAGTGACAGCTTTTGTAACTCCAGATGGTTGTAAAAATAATTTTCCAGACACATCTCCTTGGCAGTATAATACTGATGTCATCCCTTCATAGATGTTGCTTGCCACATTTGTACTCAGTATTCTGCTGTGGCACTAGCTGATAATGTACTGTATAGATAACGTAACTAGATAAGTAGGTAGTTTGAGTCCATCTGTGCTTAAGGAGATTGAGTGTGATTACTGTCATATGCCACTGACCACCTTACAACCACCTTTTGCTTATGAGATGGATTTACAGTGGCACAGTGTTACTTTAGCAAATCCTAACATCCCCAGTGAAAATAACATTTTAGCTACATAATGATTACATATTGCTACCATAACTGCAGTGTCTCACAGATGGAATTCAAATTCTTCTCTGTTGCATAATTTTGATGCTGTGCTTTGTACATTGTGTAACTACATGTGCAGGATGTTTGAGGCCAGCTATGAGTGTATCTTTCACCCTCATACTGTGTGTACTACTCTTCAAATACTTATATGATTTGTAGCTGCACAGGGTTATTGTGCACTTTGAGCACTTTTTAGCATAAACACCCAGCTAATAAACAGTAGTGATGTTATCTATTCAACTGTGCACTGTCATAGGTTCATAGGTGTGTACTAGGCAAATAACCACTAGGACGTTTATAAGCCTAACCATGCAACCCAAATATGTCATGCAAGTTATATATTTTAGACATTTATATAGTGGTGACTGTTGGATACAACATGATTTACTGACTGTCTCTGTCCATCAGAGACACGGGTGCCAGACCAGGGGTGAATTTTTGATTTCCCATCCAATGGTCCAAGTTACACTTAAATAAAATTAGGGAGAGACTTTGTTTCACATGGACGGGGAGCTTGTTTCAGAGAAAGAAATTTCTTTGAGATAGGTATCTGTGTCTCCATCATGTCCTATTTATAGTGCAATCAAAATTTAGGTCTTTAGATCTAATAATTTAGATGCAATTTTGCGGATGTGCAAAAAAATTCATAAGAGCAGGGTCCAGGGATGTCTTGCATGCCAGGCATAGATCACTGCTCAGTAGGAGACTGAGTATAGAGATTTAGGGCTTTGATGTGATCCACACAATAAATTGTGTTTATGCCCTCTATTCTTTTTGTAAAGAAAATTTGCAGATGTTCCAGTTGCTGCATGTGTCTGGTCAGGTACATACTGAAGGAGGTATTATACTCAATGATGAGTCTGGTGAGTGCCAAATATACTTGTACAATGACTTACCTAGACCTAATGTCTAGCACTTACTTATAAGATGAGCAGCACAGAAGGATTTTCTTTGGATACATGTAGGTTGAAGGAGAGGTTACCATCTACATGTCTTCAAAGATTCCTCACTAGTGAGTTGACTCTTAGGGGTGTTTTATTGGTGATGTAATTCCCTGGGGTGGCTAATTTTCCAAAAAAACGTACTATAATGCATTTCTTTGCATTGAATTTTAAACCATGGCTTTGGCACCAGTTATTTGTCTTTGTTAGACCCTCTTGTAAGATGTTAGTGTCTTGGGTGGATTAAATGACTGTTCCCAGTTTGGAATAATCTTCAAACATGGTCAGTTAGAAGCCTTTGAAATTAGCCTTGACTTCTAAGAGGTAGATGCCAAAGAGGAGCAGGCCCAGCACAGGAGCTTGAGGGACTCCACTGGTGACTGGGCTCTTTGAGGAGGTTGTTTCACCAATCCTAATTCCACGGGTCCTGTCTGTGAGCCAGCTGGCTATCCAACACATTATATAGCAGTTTATGTCTAATTCTGTAAGTTTGTTAACAATGCCAGAGTGAGGTATTGTATCAAATGCCTTCACCAGGTCAAGGTAGGCAGTATGCAAGGAATATACCAAGGACATTGCAAAGAACAACTAGGATATACTTACGAGTGATGAAAGGTTAAGACCAATCATAACACAAGAACCAGTACTTATATATATAAAAGGGTGAAGACTATAAAAAACATTGTTGAAGGAGTTAGAAATGTTCCTAATTTTAGGAGTGTTGGTAGGGGTACTAGAAGGTGTGGTGCCAGTAAGCAGTATAAATTTATTTGTGAGTTGTCTTCCCTCACTCTCAAAAATACATTAAATAGTACTGTGTTCCCAGCAAAAGGGAATTGTAATACTAAGGGCATTGTCTATTTGGCTATCTGTTCAGGATGTCCCGCATTTTACGTTGGCAAAACTGAACAAGTATTCAAAAAGTGTACTTATGAGCATAACTATGATATTAATAAGGGCCACACCAATAACCCTATATTTAGACACTCTGTCAAATGTGAAGCTTTTAAACAATTCCATTTTGTTATTTTAGAAAAAATTCAGTTTAATCCTAGAGGGGGTACTTGGGTGGATAAGATAGATCACAATGAATTAATATGGCAATTGAAATTGGATGCCATGCATTTACTGGGTTTGAATGAATATGTGTCTCTATTACCAGTTCTCAAACAAAAGGCCCTTAAAATTTGATTTATTTTTGTTACACTTTGTCTTCAGTATTAATACTGTATGTTCATTTATTAATTTCCAGGTGTTGTGGTTTACATTTATTCATACTTGCCTATTATTTATTGTATATGTTTATTTTAAAGTTTCTACAGTTTTGTATTGTGTTTTGTAAGGTATTCTATGGCTCAAAATTGTTACTGTATGTTTAAAAGTTTGCTGTGATTTTAATTGTTTAATGAAAATTGAATCATGGTTATGTGTTTAGGGTAATAGGTTTTATAAGGTCTGAGTTTCATAATGGTATTTGTTCATATGAAGTTCTACGCTGGGATTCAGCAAATTTCTGTGCAAGAATAACTTATTCTTGCATGGAAGGGACCATTCCCATGCAGCACAGCAGCGCGCCATGCATATTCATGAAGGCATGCTGCCGTGCTCTAAAACAGACACTGTTCTGTGCACAAACGCAGGGGGTGTATCTGAGAGCAGTGCTCTCAGTATACACACCCCCTGCACTCCATAATTGCCATACGGCAATTTAAATATAGCGAGAGTGTCCTCGGACACCATTACTTGTCAAATGGACAAGTAATCTGGAAAAAGCCATAATAAATAAGGGACAAATGTGAGATATTGCTCTCACAAATGTATAAAGTCAATAGAATGACAGGCTTTGCATTAGCATGAAGTCCACAAAGGGTATGAAGTGTAAAACTCAAATGTCTGTCATTATTTCCTAACGTAGTCCCTAGTGCTTTGTCACTAATCTGCCAGAAAGCCGCAATTGTATGAAAAATGGACCAAAAAGATAAGGCAAATATCTGGGCATTTTGTGACAATCTGTAGAGTTGAGAGATATGGTGGACACTGTTAGCGTCTGTGGAGCATAACTCTCAACTGCAAAGCATGTCATGTCATCACCGTATTAAAAGCACAGCCCCCCAGTGATAATGTTGCAGCAATCAATGTGCATACCCTTACAGTACAAAAATAAAACACAACAGTTTAATTTGTTTTTCAGTCCGCAATAAAGTTTAAGCATAGCTGAGCAGGTGTGCACATTGCACAGCTCTGCTCAGCCTAGCTTACACATCAGAAGGAGCTAAATAGGTATATACTTCAAAACATAGCAATGTGGAAATACTGAAGTGGTTAGACCGCCCGCTTTGCAAGTAGTTGTTCCACGTTTGATCCCCAGTAAAGCCAATTTGCATTTTACATGTGAAAGCAGTACATAATTTATTATTTTAATAATTAGGTAGTAAATAACATATATTTGTCAACCAGAGTAGTGTAGTAGGTCCAGATGTGAGGTGTCAGTGTAATAAAGTTGTGAAACCCATACAATATAGAGTCACACAAGAATAAATGTAATGAAAGCACATTGGGGGATGTCAGGGAAGGTAAACAAAATTATAATATATCAGGAATGATGACTTAATTTCATACAGTTGATAGTCTATAAAATAAAACATAAGCAATGCTAAGCATTGCACAGCTATGCTGACCAGGTGTAAGCATTGCTTAAATATGAATGCTAAGCAATGAGTAGCCCACCCAAGTGGATTTGCCTATTAGTAAGCAGTGCTGAACCTGCCCCTTTAGGCACTGCCAACCGTAGCTAAGCAGGTTTTCCTGTAGCTTAGCTCAGCATATTCAAAACTGTCCAATCATGGTGAAGGGTGGGAAATTGCCCATATTTAAACCTCGCAGGCAGGAATACAACTCATAACTGGTAGTAGCTCCCTACTGTAGGCAGTATGACATGTGTTTGAGAGGGCATGAGCTTTCGGGTGCAGCACTGGGGCATACAGGAGTCCAAGGTCATGGTAGGACTCCTTTTAAAATCCATGACATGAGACTGCTGCAGGACCAGTACTAGGGCTCCCAATATTAAGCGGACACCTGGGAAAGTCTTGCCCGTGACCTCACCAGTGCCACTAGCATCCCTCAGACTGGTGAGCAGGTCCGGCACCACTAGGCCAACTTGAAGTGGAGGAAGAGGGAGCTCTTGGACTAGTGGGTCCAAGAAGCATGGCAGAGGGGTGATGTCCCTGGCATGTGTAAGTATTCATATCAATAACTGTTTACTAAAGTCCAGCCTGTGTATGTGATGGATAGGTATGCATAAATGTTTAACTATCTTCTTTACAGCTCCAGCTGAGCAGGCTGAGAACCAGGAAGCCCATGGCAGCAGGTTGCAAAGGCTGCGTCGCGAGGATGGTGAGTAACAATCTAGCTTGTAGTATTCATACCAAATAAATATAAAGGAGAAGAATGTCACCTGGCAGTATTAAAAATGGGTATGGTTTGTACTGAATAAACCAGACAATATTACAGTAACAGTTTCATATAGGTTATATATAAATAAAACTGTAACTGCCTGTAAATAAAATTAAAAACCCTGGACTGGTTGTGTTTATTCTGGCATGGTATGAATTGAAATGTGTACAGGTTATGCACAGCAACTGTAACTCAGAAAGCATTAAACAATCAAATCTCATCTGACAAAGTTAGTGCCTCTGTAAGACACGAGATTAACTGATATGAAAAATGTCATGCACCATGATCTGATATCTGAACAGTAATGTTGTGTTAACCACTGTTTTCCACACTGTGCTATGTCAAAAGGTATGCATAGGAATGTATGTATAAGAATGTTGTAATTACAAGGTCAGATTGTACAACAAAGGGAGAATGAGACATAAATCATTCAAGGAAGAGACAGCAGTTTCTCAGTAGCTCCTTCTGATGAAACATAAACTTGTTGTATTTTTAGCAGAAACAGCCATGGTTTGAATCCCAGGACTGGTAGTAAACTGTATGCATAATATCAACTAGTATTTTGTGAATATGTGTAGAAACAGTCAGGTAGTGTTAACAGGCATTCCCTCCACAGGTTTTCCAGATGAGAGAAGGTATAAAGTAGTTATAAGAAGGCTGTAGTTATACTGTGCCCAACACCTATGGTCCAACCCCAAGGCTGCAAATGACAGCAAGATAAGTACATATACCAAGTGGTCTTCCCCAAGAAATATTCAAAAGTGTCATGCTGGGAAAGCTACTGGTCTTTGTTACTAACAACCAGGGTGACCGATAGAAATCAAGGCAGAGATTTGCAGTAGTGCTCATACACACACACACACACACACACACACACACACACACACACACACACACACACACACACACACACACACACACACACAGTATGAGTGCACATATGTAACCCTGATTATGTGAATCTGGGTAGAAACAGTCAGGTAGTATTAACAAACATTCCCTCCGCAGGTCTTCCAGGTAAGAGAAGGTATAAAGTAGCTATAAGAAGGCTGTAATTATACACAGTGTACAAACATACCACTGCCTCACCCAAGGCCTTAGGTTGTTATAATAATACCTGTAGAGTAATGATTAGAGCAATGATCATTAAAACTGTGACCACTGCAAGAATCTACATTTGTTAATTGACATCCCCCCCACCTTATCTTCACCAGTAATCTAAACACATAAATGAATGGGTATGTTTTCCACCAAACCTACTGTTGGGACATGTGTCCTATTGTTCTACAAATATTGAAATGTATTGCAATTAATGTTCTGTGTTCAAATACTATCATTGGTGGCCTGTTGCTATCAATGTAACCTGCATGCCAGTGTAATGCCCACTGTGGTTCCATATATGCATTTGTTCTGTTTGCTATGCAGATGTTCCATATCTGTTGTTTGTGTTAATGGGAATACTCATGCATGCTGTTATAACTAATCCTGGAATGTGTTTACCATTACTAACCAACATATGTTTTAAAACTGCAACACCATAGCATGTCTGGGAAGGCTAATCCCAAGGGGATCTGCCTCTCCCACCTCATCTGGCCATGGCACAGGCCCCAGCACATCTGGGACCTACTCCGGGACCTCCTCACCCGCTGGTCTTGCACCACCTTCAGGTGGAACTGCCTCAGGGAATGGGGCTCATTCCCCCCTCCTGGGCACGGGTGCAGACAGGATCCTGCCACACAAAGCCAGGCCTGGGGTCTGGTGCATAGCGAACTCCTCAAGGAATTGGGAGATCTGCTATGCCAGCTTGAGGGCCACATGGAGCATTTAGAGGGTCAGCCTACCCCTTTTACTCAGCTCCTAGCACAGCCACCTTCAGGGCCATGAAGGTGTAGTGGTGACTGCCCATGGGTGGGGACCTCAGTCCCACTGTATCCATTTGGGGGCTTGTGGGTTTCTGATTACCAAATAACCCTCCTCATCCAAGGCGTTTACCCCACATGTGTCATATACCACCCCTGTATGCTGTCTTGTGTGTCTTTTCTGTCTTTCTACCCAACCTACCTAACCCAAATATACCTACTATCCTTCCCCAATGTCCCACTCTCACCTTAAAAAAAAGGGCACTCTGTTCCCAAAAAATGTCACCCCCATACATAGCTGTCCATTTCATACACATGTCCACTGGACACATGTAATCTGGTCTAACTGGCTTCACAACACATTATTGTTGTCCTCAACTCTCTCTCAGGGGTTTGAGTGTCCAAATTTATCTCCAAATTCAGTATGTATACACAGTTGTTGCTGTAGAAGAAATGGACAGCTATGGACCT
>NC_056746.1:385041753-385214253 GCF_019279795.1 Protopterus annectens
CACTCAGATCTGCTCTGAGTTACAGCACAATGGCACTAAATATACAGAACCAACTGACATTGCCAACATTCTAGCAGATAGGTTCAGTGCTAACTTTACCCCCCTCTCACCCCCTAGAGGGCCCATCTCTATACTGGAAGAATGCAAAGTTCCTATAATCACGGCTGCACAAGTAAAAAACACACTCTCCAAAGCCAAGAACACAGCATCCATGGGACCTGACAATATCCCAGGCTGTATTCTACACGAACTACAGAATGAACTGGCACCCTACCTAAGTACCATGTTCAATCATAGCCTCACCTCAGGCTTTGTACCCACTGAATGGCGCACTGTGATGGTTATCCCACTCCACAAAGGGGGAGACATGACGGACCCTGGGAACTAACGCCCCATTAGCCTGACGAGTCTGGTCTGCAAGGCCATGGAATGTATCATCATGGAACTCATAAACAAAGACATTGGTAATCTCCAAACTCTGGACCTTACCCAGTTTGGATTTGTAAAAGGCAGATCATGTCTCCTAAACCTGATTGACTTCTTTGAAGCAGTCACCAAAGCCATAGATGAGGGAAAGATGATTCACACAGCTTATCTAGATCTCGCCAAGGCTTTCGACACCATCCCCCACTCTGGAATTATAGATAAGCTCACTAAACTAGGTATAAATCCCTATGTCAAAAGATGGGTTGCCAACTGGCTCATGGACAGAACCCACACTGTGAAAGTAGCCGATTCCAAATCCGACGTCAGACCAGTGACAAGTGGAGTACCACAGGGTTCAGTCCTGGGTCCTCTCCTGTTTGGTATCTACTTCTCTGAAGTGCAGGCTAACACAGAAGGTCTTTGGCTAACAATGTTTGCAGATGACTGCAAACTAGGAGCCATAATTGAAACTCCTAACGATGTGGACAAACTACAAAAGGGCCTCACTGAGACAGATACCTGGTGTCAAAGCCATGGCCTGAAGCTCAATGCCAAAAAGTGTATTGTCATCCCCTTTGGTAAAAACTCTGTACCCATGAACTACCACATAGCTGGTAGTCTACTTAATGCCAAAAATGTGATAAGAGACCTTGGGACACAGGTGGACAGTAGTCTCTCCTTTGATAATCACATCGCCACAGTAGTCAGGAAATCCTTCTACGTGGCTCATCTCATCACAAAAGGATTCTCATCCAGAAAAAAAGAGGTCATTGTTCCCCTACTCATCACTCATTAGACCCATTATATAGTACAACGCCCCTTTTGGTATGTACCTCACAAGACATCTACAACAACTGGAAAGACCACAGAAATACCTCACAAAGAGGATTACTGGCCTCAAACAGATGCCCTACGCAGACCGTCTCAAAAAACTACAGCTTTACTCCATCGCATATTGCCTACTCAGGGGCGATCTCTGCCTAACATACAAAGCTATGTCAAACCCAGAGCTGTTGGACATGCTCCACTTAAAGAAATCCCAATCCCTCCGAGCTACACGCTCTAGAGACCTAATCCTTGTCACCACAATAAACAGAACATGCTGGAGGGATAGACTCCTGTCCCAGAGACTTCCCATACTCTGGAACAGACTACCTATCTAAGTCAAACAGAGCTCCTCATTAGCACTCTTCAAGAAAAATCTTGATGATTGGATGGGAAATGGGAAATTCATCCCAGGGATCACTTCTGTGGCTCTGCTCGACAGGGGCACAGGAAAATAATTTTCTTGGGTGGCGAAATCCAGGGTACATTTTTTGGCTAGGCTTATATAGGCCCTAGGGCCAATAGCCTAGTACCTACCTATGAATCTATGAACCTATAAGTGCCTGACAGTCTGTTATGCAAAGCTGTGGAATGCATCATCATGCACCTAATAAACAGGGATATGGGAATCTGCAGACGCAGGATCCCACACAGTTTACTTTTGTGAAGGGTAGGTCATACCTGCTCAATCAACCTAGTCAACGTCTTGGTGTCAGTCACCTGAGCTGTGGATGATGGCAAGGTGGCACATACAGCTTACCTTGATCTGAACAAAGCCTTTGATAACATTCTCCACTCAGGAATCATGCAAAAACTCACTAAGTTAAGCATCAACCTCTATATCACTAAGTGGGTTGCAAACTGTGTCAACGATAGGAGTCACAATGTGGAAGTAGCTGACTCCAAGTCAGACTGCTGAGCAGTTATAAGTGGAGTCCCACAGGGTTCTGTCCTGGGTCCTCTCATGTTTGGCATCAACTTCTCTGAAGTCCATGCCAACAAGAAGGGACTCTGGCTGACAAAGTTTTGAGACAATTGCAAGTTGGGAACTATTATTAAATACTCAAGTGATGCTGGCATCCTACTGAAGGGCCTCACTGAGACCAATGATTGGTGTCAGAGCCATGGCCTTAAGCTCAACGTCAGAAAATGTGTCATCATCCCCTTTGTGGAAAACCCTGTTCCCATGATTTACTATATTGATGGTAGTCCCCTGAACAAAGAAGGAATTATAAGAGATCTGGGTACACAGGTTGACAGCAATGTCTCTTGACCACCACATTGCCACTGTGGTTACAAAGTCCTTCTATGTGGCACATCTCAGTACTAACACATTAGCATCCAGGAAGGAAGAGGTCATTGTCCCCTGTACTCTTCTTGACAGAGTGACACAGTTTTTTTCAGCATACATATTCTGATGGATGTGAGGTAGGTAAATGAAATGTATGTCCTCATATCATATGACTCATATGACTCATATCTAAAGCCTCTTCCCTGACATGTCTTTGGGTCTACTACATCACTGGGATGGTGGCAGGAATGAAGTCAAGAAATAATGCTAATAAATATGTATGTGCCTTATTGACATTTGGACAAAACGTGACATAATTTTGGCTCAAACACAGGGGTAGAGTTGACATATTGCTGTCATACATTGAGACAGTTGCAGATGTTACTGGGTTTGTTGTAACATCCTTTATGAGGAATATGATGTTGGCAATATCAATAGATTTGAGTATTTACTGACTGCATTCACCAGAGTCCACGACTGACTTACTAAGGATACCAACTGTCTGGGGAACAGACAAAACATAACAGGCAGACATGTGGCCAGTCTGTGGACAGTGTGCCAGTGGAGAGATATGTCAGAGACATATCACTGTCAGTCGAGAAGTCACTCATTAAATGCATATCCACACAAACCCTGTCAATCTATCAATCCACCATGTGTATAACAGCACTGATGACATAGAATCTGTTCACAAATCTGGGGATATGTCCCCCATGTTGTTTGGCTGTCTCCACATGTCCTATTCTGTGATGTATTGCCACCTACTGTATGTGAATCTGTAGGCCACCACCTCTGTAATGTCCCTTACACAGGCAAGGAAAAGGGGCAAGGCTCGCATTAAGGAATTTCCCATATGTCGGAACTAGCACCAGTGTCCAGGCCCACAGCACAATACAATGTGGGCACCTACATAGTGGTATGGCCTTAGCAATACCTGACATCTGCACATCTGTACAGGGGACAGACAGAAAGTAGATAACCAACAGGTTATGCATTAGGATTGTTTTGAAAGATGTCTTAAACTGAAAGGTATGCCATTACTACATGACAGCAGTCCTTAATGACATGTCCAAAAAACATAGTAGTCTACAGTTAATATCAACATACCATATCAATATCCAATAGGAGATACATAAAAACATACAGCTCAAACACTAAGAACAAGATAGTCAGTACTCAGAGTCCCAGCTTTACATGCTGGGTTGTATGGTCCTAGTACTAGTACTACAATCTGCAATCTACTCTTACTTGGAAAAGCACTGTTAAAAGTACTAATGTAATGATACATTATGTTTTAAACTACTTTGTCAACCAGTGCACTGTAGCTGGTGTAACATGCAAGTGTGACTGCATATAACCTGGGATACCCATGTATGAAACAAATACAAAGAGAAAAGATTGTGGTACTACCAATGTATACCCAGCTGTCCCATACAATATAGTCACATCTCTTGCTGCTCTAATGACAGCACATAGAAGCATGTTGTGTACGAGAAATGAAATACACTTATTAAATATGTCATTACCCTGCTATTTTATCAGACTGGAATGTGATCACTGGTTACTAGGGCTGAGCTATACTTAGCAGGTTTCAACATTGCTTACATTTAAATGCTAAGCAGATTTGCGCAGTGGTAAGCGAAGCTTACATGGTGTAAGCTCCTGTTCATTTACCCATACGTTAGCACAGTTTTAGGATGTTTTCTCAAGCATACCCTTCTTTACAGCCAGTTTACAATAGGGAAGAGACAATGTGCAAGTAGGAGGGATTGGTATCTATAAAGACATATATTTGAAAAGCAACATATACATAGAGAGAGAGATAGATATGTATGGAGATACATATATGTGTATTACAATATATTGATATATCACCAATAAATACTGAGGTGTGTATGTATATATATATATATATATATATATATATATATATATATATATATATAGATATAGATATATACAGATATATATGCATACATGTCACAAAATGCCCATACAAACATATGCTGCTGATAGACCACTCATAACTGGGGCAGTGTGCACAGTTGGATACAAAAGCAGCCATGACACTCATATCTGCCCCCCCCCCAACAGTCCAAATAAATAAGTGAACAGTGCACTGCTACAAAATCATGTTAGGCCAAACACAATGGCCAGACATGCAACAACCTCTTAGCAAAACAAATAAAATGTCTGAACATAGCAAAGAGAAATACAACCAGTCAGTAATTCACACATGTTTATTATACTCTGATGTCTTGGCCAAAGCCTTCAAGGAGTAAAACATTACCAGAAATACATGCCTTAATCACAAGAAGCAATAAACACCTAATTGCATAATGAAATAGACAGCCTCCAATTACACTCCTCATTTAACCCCTACAGGATAAAGTATCACAGTTAATATGAATACATTGAGTCTGTACATAATTGTCCTTTCATGAATGTTTCATCAAACTGAGGAGCAGACTTTTTCAAAAACAGTACCTTGGAACTCACTACTGTCCCCATGGTGAGATTTATTCAAATGTACGGCTATAGAACTGTCATATTTCTTATCAGTAATATGTCTCACATGTTCTAATTGCCTTGTTTTAAAATGTGTTATTGTCACCCACATAAAATATGTTACAAGGGCATCTAAGAGCATTCTCTATACTCCAACCTCTTGAATGTACAGACTTCAACATGTTTCCCAGCCTTTCCCCTCAGCAGGAATGACAGCACTAAATAATGATAGACCAGTATACCTATCAACCTACTACTGTATGCTATCTGGACAAAGCCTGACATAATTGGTGGACAGAGGCCCAAATACATGGACATACTTGAAATATTGCTGTGATATACTGGCTTGTTGTAACATATCTTTTCTGAGGGATATAAAGTCAGAAAAATAAATGGATGATACCATTTACATAATGCAATCACCAGAGTATGCTACTGATTTGCCAAGGACAACACCTGTCTGGGGAACAGACCAAACATAACAGGCTAACATGTGGCCATTATGTGGATGGCCTTACAGTTAAGAGCTATGCAGAGACAAAACTTTGTCAGACTGAACCCCATGCAGAAGTAGCACGTGCAGACAAACCCTGTTAAACTAGCAGTATTCCAAACATATAACAGCAATACTCACATTCTGTCCCTAAGTCTTGAACCTTCTCCACCATTTAGTTGTCTTATCTCCACAAGTCTTGTTGTAAGAGATAGTAGCTCACACAACTCCAGGATGTTTTTCTCACAAGTAAGAGAAATGGCCAGCACCCACATGGCATACTCAATTATAGGAGTGTGCTGCCATGACATTGGCTATTGGAAGAATTACACAGCTGATCTGCATGCAGTTAGCAAGTGGGGAACCCCAGTAGGTACACAGGCCATCACCTGATCATGAGCATCACCTACAAAAGCCATGCTGCCACCTATTCAAACCAGCTCTATCCTTGTAGTGCACAGAGAGAGAGAGAGAGAGAGAGAGAGAGAGAGAGAACAAATAAAACATAAACTGGAAAAGAGAAGAAAGAAAAAAAGGCAAGTGGAACATGTAAGCATGTAACTGAATGTAGTACATGGTCTGTGATAATGGGAAATATGATTTGGAGGAATCTATGTCCCAACAAGAGTTGATGTGCTAATGTCATAATGAACAGCTGCTATCGCCATAGCATCTGGCCCTCTCTGCAGTGGGAGAGATCACAGACATACCTCTCAACTGTACAGATCTTCACAGAATGTCCAGATTTTCCCATCATAGTTTTTTGTCTGTTCCTCCTGAAGTCTGTACTTTTCTGGCAAATAGCTGAGGATTGAAGTCATCAAGTAATGACAAACACTTCAGTTTAAGACTCCACATCCTTAAGAATATTCACGGTGATGCAAAATGTATCATTCTACAAACTTCCTATGTTTGTAATAGGAATATTTAAAGTCTGTCCCTATTTATCCCCCCATTATTTTAGGCTTTGGGCAGATGTGATGTTCTGAGAGGTTGCTAAGTAGCATCACAGCTCAGGAGCCTGACTCACCCTGGGAAAAGACAGCTCATATATGACAACCACTGGGGTGTCTGTCAAACAGTTGTGACTGTGCCCACTGCTCGGCCAGTTAATGGGATGTTGTCCATATCCATGTTACCTGTGAATATGAGTATGACACATGTTTGTCTTGTTAAGCTAAGAGACCTACATAGGCCATGTGCATATTTAAGTACTGTTGCAGACATGTGTGTTAAACTGCATGTGATATATTGAATGAATAACATTCAACTGTACAGTGTTCTGCTGGACAATAAGCACATTTGTTACTGATATCCATAGTCACATACACATATACCTGTGTTATGTCAGCCATACCACTGGCAGGTCTGTGAGCAATGGCATTGTAACATAATAGCCTTCTTATGACTGTTGGACATCTTCCAGGTTATCACAGTGATGTCAAAGCCTACTGTGCAATCAACTTACTAGTGTATGGTGCAGCTATATTAATACAGTATCAGTTTTGATGTCCCTTTTGTCACCCATTTATGTGTGCCATTGTCCAGACGTACTGCTACAACAGGTTGAGAAGTATGATTGAGCAGCAAGACTGTAAATACAGTGTGCCATACTAACATAGAACAGAAATGTATACCAGGTATCCCCTGAGCATATGTATGTATCCATATGTTCAGCTGGAAGGCACAAAACTAATCACATGGGTTTCAAGCAGCCAGGTACATAGGTTGTGCATGTTGCACATGTGTGTAATATCAGTGTCAGTGGCATACAACAGACATAAATGTGTACAGCTACTGGTTGTTGCATTGCCCTGACACTGATATGGGTACTAGAGTAGGCAAGATTATCAGGTATTAATCAAAGTGTCCAACTGTGTTATGACCCTCTGTCCATGCCTACCACTACCAGCTATATCAACACCTATATACAGTAGATATCACAAGTGTACACACCCCTGTGGGAATGCCAGGTTTGTGTGCTGTATGACAATCAGACCACAGAAGATCATTTCATAATGTTTCGCATCTTGAATGTGACCCCTACCTATACAATTCCATTCAAATAGAATCAAATGTGTTTCTAAGAAGGTGAGCAACTATTGCCAAGTGAAGATGTGCCATGATGTTAGAGTGCAAACCAAGATGAATGAATACTGTAACCATCTCAAGAGGTGCATCCACAACATATCAGTTTAAGGGTGTGCACACTCATTCAACTGGCTTATTGTACAGATTATTTCCATATGTTTTTACAGACCAGATTGCTATGTTTTCAATTGAATTGTACAGGCTATATGTCACATTACAGGTGGGAATTGTTTTGAAATGAGTTATTGTGGTGTCATGTATCAACTGCACAAATACCAGGGATTGTAACAGGGGTGTGTACCCTTTATATGAACTGTAGCTATATAGACGCAGCAGTACCTGACCTGTATAACCAGCCTCCACCAAGGTACAGTAATCCACTTTGGTGGACAGCAGCAATACACAAACCACATAATAGGTTGCTACATTGGCTGTACAGTGACACATAGGTGCAGGCAACAACTTGGAAGCAAGTCCACCTATATCTGAATAAACATGTAAGTTCACAGGTGACTTCCTGTAAGGCTGACTATGACTACAAATCAGACATATCCACACCACCAAGGTCACTTGCAACTGTGTCTCCACATATGTTGTAAGTCTCAGAGGAAACAGCACAATTCACTCTGTACTGGGGGTAAAGAACACCTCATACACATATGCCGCGGATATAGGCAACCTGCATCACACAGGTTAGGTGGGAACATCGCCACCCTGTCTACCCCAGTTGTACAGGGGGACATGCACATCAACCACACTCCTCCCCTCAACTATGGTGAACATGCACATATTGCCTACTGATGGCAATAACAGCATATCTCAATGGGGCATAATAACATCACTGTCTGCCTCCTACATGAACTTAGGCATGTGCTCACAGCTCCATCACACACCACAGTCAGACACAGATCTGGCACCATCCACACACCATCCACATGGAAGATGGCCACTGTCAACCCTCTACACAGAAAAGAATGGAGAACAGAGGATTATGCAGTCAAGTGTCCAACATTGGGTGGAATAAGATAGCTCAGGGCCAGAAGTGTAATGCAAACTGTGATAGCTATGATAGCTTGGAGGGTTATGGTTAGTGTGGATTATTTGCAAGTAATATCCACTGTTGATGTGCACTTTGACAACTGTATGAGGTCCTATGACCTTTTTCCAGTTTATGTCTTCCAGGTAACATGCAGAGGGCTTGCCTATCAGCATTCTCTGTTGGGGAAACTGACATCATCACCCAATATGTGATTAGACATTATGCCCTGTTATTTGGACGGAGAGCAGAAGATGTGCATGAGAGGACCACCCTGTGGAACAGTGTGGTCCACAGGGTAAATGATGCCAGCCTGCATAGCAGAACTTATGAGCATGTGCAGCATCAGGCTACCAACCTCATCCACTATCCATGTCAATGGGCTGCTGCTGCTGTAGCGAGGGACTGGCTAGCCACTGGTGGGGGCCCAGCTATCCAGCCCTCACTGACACCCACCGAGGAGCTCCTCACCAAACTTGGGGCACCCACTCAATGCACAAGCCATGAAGCTGAGGGAAGCACTGTGGAGGTGGGTTGCACTGCAGGTAAGGGCCCAGTGGGGATTAGTACACTAATGTATCAGACATACATGTATCTGTATTGTACCTACATCCATGTCAGGCCCGATTGCAGTTGTGGATGGGGTTTTCTAATGCACAGAGGTGCACATCTATGATGAGGACAGGACATTGTGTATTATTGGGGTTAGTACTGTAGATGTGCAGACATGCTGCATCCATCCTGTACCAAGGCCACATGTGAGTCTGCTGACAATAACTCCCTCTCACAACCACCTGGTCTGCATATGGGACAGCAGCCTGAAGCTGGTGAGTATGACATTGTTCTGCTGTTGCCTGGTAATACCCCAGGCATGTGAAGGGCATGTAATTTACCATGCACACAACCATCATTAATAGGTATATTGCTTTATATAATAGCTATATTGCTTTGTGTGCATGTTCACTTGTGCTGGAGTTAACTGTATTGCATCACAGTGGTCACCACTGGGGCCTATCTGATGTGAATTCAACATTCCTGTAGCATACCTCACAACTTGTCAGTGCCAAGACGTCTGGACAGAGGCCAACAAAATGGGCTGGACAAATGGCCTAAGGTAGGGACATGTGTGACACATTAGTGGTATAAACTGGATATACATTGTGTACACGCCCCTGTTAAGATGCAAGGTGTTCCTGTTACATACTAATTAGGACCACAATATGTCAGTCCACACCTCTTCCAGCCTTTAATGTGACCCATAACAGGAACAGTTCACTTGTAAAACCAAGCATCTGGAGTCATGTATTGCACCTACATGGCTGGCCACCTGTGAAGGTGGCAGACATTGTATCAGCACCATGTTTCATTCAGGTATGATACTTCATGCTTCCATATGTGTCAGTGCTCTCACTGTGGCCTACTTGGCTATAATATCACATACATGGGCATTGTTAAGGCACACAGACCACTTCCAACATGTATACTTTGCAAACATATGAATATTCCAGACTCATCTGTACAGAGGACTGTACAATGGTTTAACCTAGTGCATGTGAGGCAGATGCTGTTACCACGCTATATAAAGTAATGGCATCAGGAGGTGGTCACCAGCCGTGTATGGTATACACATCAAAATGGTATAAGCAATACAAGATATGATCCACACACAGACGCACACACACACACACACACACACACACACACACACACACACACACACACACACACACACACACACACACACACACACACACACACACACACACACACACACACACACACACACACACACACACACACACACACACACACACACAATTGCCAGCATTGGGATTAGAACTCCTGCCTATCTAGGTATTCCTACTATAGTGCTACGCAGTTATCAGACGCACCAGAGAGCTTATACATTAAACACCTATTCCAAAGGCACTTTTAAGGTGGGTGACATCAACAGGATTACTAAATTGGAGTGAGGGGAAGTGTAAAGGGTAGTACACAGGTCAAAAATGGTGTAACCCACATACTACATGATTCTCAAACAAACACATCCAAACAGTTGCCAGTAGGGTGATTAGAACTCCTGCCTATCTAGTTATTGTTACTATAGTGCTATGCAGTTATCAGATGCGCCACAGAGCTGATGCATTTCTACCTAGTCCAAAGGTACTTCTAAGGTGGATGACATCAAGAAGACAACTAGATGGGGTGGGGGGAAGTGTGAATGCTAGTACACAAGTCAAAAATGGTATAAGCCACACAGTACATGATTCACACACAAACACTTGCCAGTATTGAGATTAGCACTCCTGCCTATCTAGGTATGTCTATTATAGTGTTATGCTGTTAACGTGCATGCTACAGAGCTTACTGTACTTTCACATGGCCAAAGCTGCTGATAACTGCACAGCTGTGGCAAAGTATTACAGGTGGTAGACAGTCTGCCTTCTGTTCCACCCTTACATTGTGCTAGTTCTTTCTGTCTTGCACTTCAACTAGCATTATGGCTTGGCACTTCACCAGGTTATTGTATCAAGAAGTGTGACACACCTGGGAGCTGTCAGCAGTACTCATTCATCACAAATGTAGCTCCAGTACTTACTAGTTATGTCCACTCCTCCTGGCATGTTTGAAGGGCAGTTTTCTGTGCTTTCACTCATTAAACTGGAGCACTTGTCCATTCTGAGGGACTGTTGCAACTGCCTCATGTACACAGACAACCATCCCCTCTAAACTCCAAACACTCATATCCGTGAGAGTTACCCATATATCACCCAGTGTGGACATATGCACTCTCCAGCAAAGACTGAACTAGCAGGTCAAGAGGATAAGATCAGCACCTGCCCCACACCACGTGGAACACGTAGCTCACCATGACACCCACTTTAACAGCTGTGGCATACAGTGAAAAGCCACACACCCACCTTCCCAGAGGCACTCAATGGACATTTACCCAAACAGGACAGACCAGCAAGAGAGACACCTACTCAGACACAGTGACATGCCACATGCCAAGGGACACATATTTAACCTACACAGTGTGCCCCTCAACCTAAGCTCCTAAGGGTAACCACCTTGCACAATACAGTGGTCATGGGTAACTCAATATGAGGCACACACAAATCCCACTCACTAAGTTGAATATGGAGCAGGTAACAGCCAAATATCTATCACATGACAGCATCCAATACATGACACAGCCAATCATGGCATTGCACAACAACTACGAGTATCTCTCTGTATCCATGTGGATGTGAATGACTTGGGGCACACCTCCCTGGACTACATGACAAGAGACATAGTTAAACTCTCTGATTATGTGGTCCAGGCAGATGTGACAGTAGCCCAGAGCAGTGTACCACCGACACCCAGAATGATGCTGCAGTACTATCAACAGATGATTGACTGCAACATTGGCTTACATGTTTTGTGTCATTCTCAGGGGATCCAGTACCTCTCTGCTTGGGATGACGTGATTGACAGAACTCAATGACTAGCCACAGATGTTCTACATCTCTCAGCGCTGCATTTCCAGGTACTGGCTAAGTGTCCTGCCACCCCTATGATGCCTTATTAGGCAGTGTTCCTAATATAATTACCACCATAACAGCGAGACATGTATGCAACCTGAGGGTCATGCTACTCAACAGTAGACATCTAACTGTCAGAATGCAGTCACTCAAAGCACTAAGAGTGGAGGACACATCTGCTGTAATGGAGAGGTGGTTCACAGTAGCAGACAGCAGGCCTGCAGTATCAGGCTATGACACATTCCACAGCAGTCAGCCCCCAAACATGGACCACACCACATCTCCACAAGTGTTTTTGTCTCCATATTCATTATGGCTAGGAACACCTCCAGACTAGTATCCCAGCATAATGCATTGGAGATACTTCTGGTGCAACCACCTGGGAGTAATAGTGCAATGCAGACCATAGCCTGCTATGGGTCCACATCTATGTCCCTAGACTGTCAATGCACAGTCCTCAACACACTGCCATCTATGATGGCCCAACACAACACTGACATAGTATGAGAGTTCAACTACCCCTCCATCACCTTGGGAAGGTAGCCAAGCACCAGTACAGTGGCCCAAAACTTCTAGGATTCATCATTTCCAATGCCTTGGACCAGCTCATATTGACCCCTGGTAGAGGATGCAACAACCTTGACCTGTGTTGACTACTTAAGTATGGGACTGTTGCTCATGCACAGATGTCAATCCCTGCATGGTGAGATCCACACAGTCTGTAATCAACATGGAACTCAACATGTCAGCCACACCTCCCACAAAGAAAAACACTTTGCAAAACCTCTCCAAAGCTGACTTTGCAGCCATGAAAACAGGGGTGGATGTCTTCACTGCACTCATAGCAATGGGAAATAGCTGCATGACTGTGGAATCATACACATATGCACTGTACAAACAGGTACACAAATGCATAGTACTAGCCAGAGCCAGCAGAACCCAGACACTGTCCTCCAAACACTGGGAGATAATGTAATGGTCCCCTGCCACTACTAAAGTGTACATCAGAAGGAGGACACTGTTGCAGAGAAAGGTGGTGTTCCATGACTGTTTCATTCCCTTATTAGCCTCAAACACAGCTTTGGATCCCTCATGAAATCCTCTACAGGCATCTATGATGGCAGACATGCAGCAGACACTGACGACAATCACAACAGCCTTTGATAGTTATATCAACTACCTCCACAGCATTAAACACAAGTGTTGTGAGTTACTGCACAATGCTAATACCTGTCCTGAGGCAACAGATATTGGCCACAGTCTTGGCAACACATTCAATGCCAGCTTTACCCCTTTCTCCCCCACAAGTGAAGTGCTGAGTGAATGTGTTCTCACATGCTGTATCCTGTTTTTGTTCTAGGCATCTGTGTGTCACCAGGATGTGGCCCTGCAGCAAGACCATGGGGTATGGAAGTGTGGTAACACATCCACCATGTCATAGGTAGGGTACAGTATGTGCATGGAAATCCCCAGTCTGTAACACAGTGATTGCATATGCCTCACAGATTATAGGGATGAGGGTTGTACATAGGTATATGTTGATTTACAACATCTGTTGTAGAATGAAGAATGGCACATGTTGTGGTTTGGACACACCTCCAATTGCTAATAACCATAGCCACAGGGGATATTCATCAACCAAACACACTGAGATTGCTATTCACACACACACACATACATACACACACACACACACACACACACACACACACACACACACACACACACACACACACACACACACACACACACACACACACACACACACTTGCCAGTTTTGAGATACATTGGTTCATTGCTTCATAAGTGTGCAGTAGGTGAATGCTAAAGTCAGGCACTGAGAAGTGCACTGTGTGTAAATGGGGCCAAAATCTTTAAGGTATGGACACATATATGTAGATATATGTACACACACAAACACTTGCCAGGAATGAGATTCAGACCCCTACCTATGTAATTATTGCTACTACATTGTTCTGCATTTATCACACCTGCCACAGAGATTACAGGTCAAACAGTGTCCAAACATACCTCTAAGGTGAGTGACATCAGCAGCAGTGCTAAAGGAGGGGTAAGGGAAGCGTAGTGAGTGTGAATGGCCACAAAATCAGGTCTCTACAAAGACACACACACTCTCTCACACAAACACACATGTTTTCACAGTTTCCAGGACTGGGATTAGAACTCCTATCTAACTAGCTTGCTACACTATTACACAGTTATCACAAGCATCACAGAGCTTATATGTTGGAGAGCTGTCCAAAGGTATCTTTGAAGGTGAGTGACATCAGCAGTAGTGCTAAAGGAGGGGTAAGTGAAGTGTAGTGAGTGTGAATGGCCTCAACCACTTTCATCTAGAAACACACACACACACACACACACACACACACACACACACACACACACACACACACACACACACACACACTCACACACAACTTTACATTTGGCAAGACAGAGATTACAACTGCTACATGGATACTTATTTGTACTTGTAGTGTTACAAAGTTATCACAAACACCACTGAGACTATAGGGCTGAGGGCTAACCAAAGAAATTTCTTCAGTGAATGACATCAGCACATCATGTGACATAGGTCAGTGGGATGTGTACTGGGTGGGAAAGGCATCATAATGGGACTCTCTCTGCCGCTGTATGTCTCTCTCTCTCTTCCCCACATCTGTGTGTGTGTATGTTTGACATATTATATTATGTTGGCCTTAGATATGTGTGAGTATTCCTATCCAAGGTGTGTGTGTGAATTATCAATGGTGTACAATTTGGTGCGTGTGCACAGACATCTGCGAATAACCAGTATCTGTAGTCCACTGTGTTGTCAGACATGGGCTTCATTTCTCTATGTGTAGCAGCATGCCAAGTATGACCTTCTATATTGAGTGTGTGCATCCATTCCAGGGAGGGTTGGACTCCAGTTCAGGGTTTGGTGTGCTACAGCTACACCTAGCAAACTGTTTTTGAAGGATATCCGTAGATAGGTTGCCAATATGGAGATACAATGGGCGTAACAAATGGGGGATACTGTAACTATTGCTGTCTGTGCTGCTTGTGTAATATGGTTGTTTGTAGCATAGATTTTCTGATGTATGTACTGTTTTACACTGTGATGTATCGTGTCATCAACTACTGATAGTTATCATTCTTTGCTCACAGTTATTTACCAGGGAAATACAAGATAAATGAAACTGAGACCAATATTCTGAGGCATATAGACTACACATTCTGGCACACTCCTGCCATTGTGGAGGGGTAGCTACAGACAATAGACTGCTGGTTCTGTGTAAATGGTGCTGCACCTTGTTAGTATGCTGGCTGGGGATTACCTTCTTGTGCTTTTCTCAACTTCACAGAATGGCCATATCCTGCTGGGGCCATACCTCTCAGCTGTACAGATACACTCAGGTTATCCAGAGGCAGGACTCATATATCTGGTCAGTCTACCTTCACATTGTCGTTTACAAGCAATTCTGTGGCTATTCATTCATGGGTTTGAAGTCAGGGGGTGGTATGGGTAGACATTAGAGTTTCAGACTTCACACACTCCATTACATCTATGCTTCTACACCCCCTCTGTTATGCTCTCTTCTTCCTAACATTATGCAAGCAATATCTCAGAGGTATCCTTATAGTTGGGCCTTTATCCCAGTAGTATTTATGGCCTGGTCCACAGTCATTGCAGTCGGACATGGGCAGGCATGCTACTGGCATTTGTCAACATGGCCTAGCATTTGTTTTTTGTTTACTGTGTTAGGTTCTTAGTTAAGATCCCCTGATATTCCATACATTGGCACTATGGGTGAGGCATGGGCCTTTTCCAGAGGACTGTAGGCCATTTGAGAGTGCTGCAGGCCATCTGTAGCAGGCCAGTGCATTCTGTCAGTCATACATTCCCAGTCTGCAAGCCAGTGGATTACCCTGGGGTGACAGTGGTGAGTGGTTGAGGTGTTCCTGTCAATCCTTCCTGTTCATACTGACCCACTGGTCTGGATGTGGTCAGGTTGCTGCTTACGGCTAGGGACACACCTGCATTGGACACCAATTCAGCATGCAGCATCATGTATGTATTCCCATACAGAGATGGGTTCATGCTGTACTCATTCTCTACAGCAAGGATATGACCTGTGATAAACCTATGGCTGATGGTGGGGTGAGCTGGGTGCATGTGTGATATGGAAGCTACTCACACCTGACTCATAAATATACCTGGGAGATTCCCCTTATGCTGGCTTGTGTGTGGACATGGGCAGCCTGTTATCACTTTATAACTGTGCCTTTTGTGGTCTTCCAGTGATTGGACAGACTACCAGTATTCCATACTAGAGTGTCAACTAATGTGATGCTAACATCTATGTATAATTCCAAATTTGTGAGCAGTTGACAGTTATTTTATATGCACTCTGTGTAGGTTACTTCCACCTGTGTACTGTTTCTATGTATCGGCCCCCATTCATGGCACGTCCAGCTTTCTGACGGTTACAGATATTGACATCTGGACAGTGGGTATGTACAACTGCTTACATGGGTGTAGCTGAGAAGCAGTGTGGTTGGCACTGCAGTTGCTGGAACATGGTCCTGTCATCCACTGAACTGTACCTAGGCCACTGAGACACAACCATCCAGGCCCACATGCTGACCACTTCCAAGCAATATTAAACACACAACAAACTTACCACACTGACCCCTGCATATTATATGCATGCAACGGTGGAGATTGGGACAGCTGTGGCAATCTGTGCTCCAGTGATATTACTCCTCAAACTTACATGTTACTGCATTTCTACATGGGATTGTGTGTGTGTGGGGGGTGCACACCTGAAGACTTTAAACATTTGCAATGACTGCACTGGTATTTCGGTTACTCTGTTGGCTTCCATTTCATATTGTATTGTAACCTATCATGCAGAAAGGAGGCATAACAGTAGACTACACGTTGGATCTTAATGGCATAAATTTCAGTTTCAGACTTCTTACTCTTCAGAACTAAAATGCAACTGCCGGATCTGTTGTAGTATGTCTGTGTAGGTCTGGTGGGGGGCTGTTCATCATTGCCATCATTTGGAGGCCTTAGCCCGGCCTTTCTTTATGGTCATCTATACCTGTCCTGCTGGGTGAGGCTGGTGGTGGGTATATGACCCTCATTGACATCCATGTGTGTGACCTATTGACACCCACAGTTATTTGGGCCATCACATGTACTGCAGTGGCAGCTGTCACCTTGTGTAGTGCTGCCTAGTATGTTGACACCAGTATTTGTTATGAATTTCCTCCTGTCCCATATAGCTGTCTGCTGCTATCCCATTCAGCCACCCAATTCCCTTGCATCCATATCATACATACAAGTATGAGAATATATTACTCCATTCAATAATTGATAGGAAGAGTGACTTACCTTGTTGCTGGGCCAGTACTGATGACAGTGCTGGAGGACTGACTATGTTGGATGCACATAGTACACTCCCTATACATGGTAAAGCAGAGGTAGTGTCATGTTTGGCATCCCTTTTACTGTATGTGCGAGTCGGAGACAGGTATCAGTCTCTGGGTCCCTACAGTGTCAATGTTGTACTATGCATTGCCTGTTTGCCAAGGCATGTGCATACTGGGCATGGCTCCTTCTGCCTACAGGGGTAGGCTCAGGATGTTCCTCCTCTGAGTCCCTCTGTGCCTGTGCTGGCCTTGGCAATGGTAGTGGGCTGTGTGGCCCTGCCCCGTGCTGTTCCTGCTGCAGCTGTTTCCACAGGATCATATTGTGTAGCATGGCACATACTATGAACATTTGTGTACATGTAGCTGGAGAGTACTGCAAGGCTCCACTGAAGATGTCAAGGCAGCAGAAGTGTGACTTGAGCATCCCATACACATGCTTTACAATGATCCTGGTTTGTGTGTGTGCCTCATTATGGTATTCTTATTTGGGTGTGTGTGCATTTCTGATGGGTGTCATCAGCCATGGCTCCAGTGCATAACAAGCATCCCCCACTTGATGGCCATATGGGATGTCCTCCCTAGCAAATGCCTGATACAGCTGTGAGCAATGTCAGATGTGGGAGTCATGATAGCTTCCAGGGCTGCCAGCACACACATTCATGATAATGCCCTGGGCATTGCACACAACCTGGAAGTTGATGGAGGGGAATCTCTTGCGGTTTATGTAGGCCCTACCCTGCTCACCGGGTGGTGCTATGATGTGGATGTGTGTGCAGTCTATAGCAACTACCTCAGGGCATTCTGCTATATGGTGGAAGAGACGCATACTTCTGGTCAATGCCTCACGGGTTGTGGGGAAATATATGTGCTCATTGGCATGTGGTGTCATGGCATCCAGGAACTGGTGGAGTACCCTGGATGCTGATGCCTGTGAGACCCCCATGATATCCAAAGTTGGTTTTTGGAAGGTACCTGTGGCTAGTATTCTTAAGCCTACGCATACCTTGGTATCCACTGGGATGGGTTTCCCTCTATTAGTTCCTGTGTGTGAGGTGTGGCTGGCACAGCTCAAGGATTTGCTGTAAAATGTCCCTGTCCACCCTATAGCGCTCCACTATCTTCAGCTCATGTAGGCCCTAGTAAGTTACCCTGGGTCTGTACACTCTTTTCCTCCTCCTCACTGTGGGTCAATTGTCAGCATTATCCTCCTCACCACCCTCAGTCTCTAGCACATATTGATGGAATAAAGCAGCAGCCTCTAACATTTCAGTTAGTTTTTCCAGTTAAAATTCCCCCGTCTGTGTACACTGGTGGTGTAGAGTTTGTGGCAAAAACCAGTCTGTAGGATGTTTGCATAGTTTATAGTAGTGTGCTGGGCTGCTGCATTTGTAATTGGCTGATTCTGATACATTCCACCTGCCAGCTATGCTACTTCTCTTTGATTGCCTTCCCTACTGCTGTTTCCCCTTCTTAGTTCCTCCCAATTTAAGCCCAGAGGTGTGCCGCACATACCCAGTGCTAAAATGTAAACAGTGCTGCCATTTCCTTTTATTTTTTATTTTTTTGTTTAAAATACACCCATTTAGGCTATGTACACACTGCTCAGGCACATCTGACACACCCTTCCTTAGCTGTGCTTAGCTAAGGGCAAACACGGGCCACAGAACTCCAATGAGCTTACTGCAAGCATGACGCACCCCCTTATGAAGTCATTCAGCTCTTACACTTGCACTGTTGTATTGCTGCACCTACATGGTTAGGTACAAACTGACACTTTGAAGAAATATGTGATTCAGTATAACTCCCCTCATTTGCATACCTCAGTGTGTAGGTCATTAGTTACACTAAAACGGACCCTTTCCCCTCCTTGCAACCAGTGCTCCCTGGTATTGTTTACATTCTGCATGCCATTGACTATAATGGCAAAATGGAGAATTAACTTAAAATTGACTTTTCTAATTTCTTTTTTATTTTCAGCACAATCCCATTTGTGTGCCACTGAGATTGGCCAAAAGAAAGTTTAATTTTCATAATAATTAATCACTTTTTAATGCCGATGGCTTTATATTTGGCCATTGGCATGTCTAATGCACATAATACATACTTTTCCATGAGCTGTTATGCCTCCATTTTGTCAGTTGCAGTTATTTGCTGAATACATTTCTGCACTGACACTGGTCTAGCACGGAGACCTGGCAGCTTGGTGAATCGCAAAATCACATCATTTGCATGATTTTCACCAGCAAATGAGGTGATTTGGATATTTGCCGGTTTTCCATCCTAGAACAGTGTAGGACTGCTCGTGCACGTGAAAACAGCACTATCCTGAATCGTTCTGAGGCCATTTTCCATGCAGGATGTCCTACACTGTTCCTGCATGGAAAATACAGCTTCCTGAATCCCAGGACTACTTTGTTGTTGTGTGGGATGAAAAGCTATTCAAATTTTGTTTTATGCTTTAACGTCTTGACTTGTGTGGAGTGCATTAAATTGCTTTCAAACTTTCTCTGCAGTTTAGCCATTCAGTGGTTTCTATCCATATTTGGTGTACTTTTTGTGTTTATTATTCTGACTAAATCTGATTATTCATATTATATTTGCAACTCGTTTCTTAATACAAACTTTGATTTCAGTTATTTGTGACAGCCTGTATTGCTATCTGCTGTGGCACATGCAGTCAATACAGAGGTCTATTGAGAGCCTAGTACAATAGTCATGGGTTTGAAACTGTAACATCTGTATGTCAGAAAGCAGTGGCTTATACATAGATAATAATTAGGACCCGGTTAGAAGGCTACCTTTTCAGGCCTTTTCCTACAAGGTATTGTAGCCATATCCCTTCTGATAATAAAGGGCTGTAAGCCATTCAACGGTGTTCTTTATGACATAACCTAGATGCATATTTTTGCGGCATTCATGACTGGTATGCATCTGTCTGATATCTGTCCTTGCATGCATTTGAAAATGACATGATGTGAATGTTTATTATATCATTCACAGGCATTACCTATTTCCAAAATAATTATGCTCTGTTTTGCATGTCTTCATCCAAATATTTCTTTATTAATGCATTTGTTTCATCACTTTATATAGATTAATGGCAGATGAGGGCTTCCATAAATGTTTCTTACTGTAGGCATGCTCCCAGACCATCAGACATTGTGACTGGTCCTTTGTTACAACACTTTCTTGTGTGTTGGTGTTACTGAATTGTTACTGTTCCTTATAATTCCATGTGAGCATGCTCAGTATAACAATGTTCAAGATGTATGCAAATTAACTTGAAATTTAGAAATGCATCTAATCTGTGTTGTCATTTGTCACTTATGTGTGTTGAGTGTTATTATATTACCCTTTAGAGTTTACATAACAACACAACACTTGCTTGTCTATTACACATTTATTGGTGATTAACCACTTTCCAATGGGTGCCACTGACATTTGCAAAAACATGTTCATTTCTGATGTACATGCATCACAGCTGTAAGGTCCATTTGTTCATGTTAATACATGCTAAGGTGGAGAATGTAGCAGTAGTGTCAGCTTGCTCACATAATTTCCCTGTATCTACATCTCATATGCAATAATAGCAGTCTATACATTCATCCCATAATGTATTTTCTGTCCTTGCTGTCATCTCAGCTCAGCAATTTATTAACATGTATATTACATTTTAACTCATCTTTGTTAGAATGCAGCTTTATATCCCTATCACATCCTTTGCTAGCATGTCTGTATTTATTTATGTGCATAACTTCAGTATTGTCATTAATTATCACTACATCTGTACTCCAGTATTTATGTTGGAAGTGTTTCTTTGATACTTCAGCACATTTGCCTGCAGTGTATGAGCACACTACCCATTTCCCCTTTCGTATTAATTAATTATGCAGTACAAACCATTGTTATTTGTATACAATTCCCCCATTTCAACTTCAACAACTTCAGAATTCTTTCACTGTACTTGCTCTTAATATTTCAGGGCTACAGCATGTGCTTGTATCTTGGCTTTGCCTATATGCAAGACCTTTTGTTTACATTCTGTGCTTGAGCTTGCAAGCACCTTTTCATGGAAGTGAACACTATTGCTAGCCATGAAAAGGTACATGCAAACATGTAGGTATGATGAGCACAATGCATATTCGATGAGCGCTGCTGTCCATCGTGCTAACATACTTAAAGTATCTAGGCTTGAAGGCTACATGATTGTTAATGAATCCCAGGGAATAATAATAATAATTCTTGCCTCAATCACTGCTTTCTGTCTCGCACCATTCCATTTAAATTTTGCCTTAAACCAAAAAAGATCACCCAACTATTAATAAATGTCCCCACTCTCAGGTTGAAGATGCAGAAGATCAGTAAAAATGGACATTAGAGTTTTAATTAAAAAAAAAAAAAAAAAAAAAAAAAGGCAGAGCACCGTGTGTTATTTATTTTTTTTAGAGCAACTAAAGCAATTCCAAGCATGGCACCATAGGCTAGTGCCTAGTTCACTTATGCATTAGGCCAGCCCTGCTCAAGAATTCTGGACAAAGCTAAAAATAATTGGGGGGGGGGTGATTGTCCAAAATCAGGGGCGAGTTTTAATATTACCCTAATTTGATTAAAAAGTTAATAGAATAACAGGTTTTATATCAACATTCATTTTCTTAACAATAAAGCATGGAACTCTTAACGTCTGGCATTATTAATTGACTGTAGTCCTCAGTTATTTACCAGAATATAAAAAAAAATTATGAGGAGCAGGGTAAAAATATGATGCAAAATCAGATACCATCTGCCAAATCAGGGGCAGTTGAGAGGTATGGTTAAGAATCCTGACTGTGGTCATTCAGTATGCATACCATAGCTGCAGGACTCAAACCTAGTTTATTACGTTTGTATGTCAGGACTTTTAGCTGCTACTGTGTAATGTATTCTCCTTCTGGGAAAGCATGAATCTCTTATATAATCAACAGATGAATACTGAAACACCTAGTATCGTACATTTTAGATCTATAAACTGCAGATCATTTGCTGATGCCAAAAGCTGAAGTCTGCCTTTTGCTGAGCCTGGGGTACATGACCTTTTTTGCATTATTAGCAAAGAGTAACTCTTAAATGACTTCTGTCTAAGGTGAAACTTAAGAAAGCAAAATTTTATATATAAATTTAATACACTACTGGGGCTTGTTTATGTATGCTGAGGAAGCAAGGAGTGTAAAATGCTCACATCTGGCTATGTATGGGCATTTTTATGGGTTAATAAATGTGAAAGAATTTGAAATTTATTACCGTTTCTGAATATTAGACTCATCAGGTTGTGCAATGGTATAGTCTGTATTGCTGTTGCTCTTCCCTCAGGAGATTTAAAAATCTTTATGTGTGTAATAGAGGTTATGTATAAAACTGCAGACACATGTCTATCTATAACATATCCACACACACACACACACACACACACACACACACACACACACACACACACACACTCACTCACTCACTCACTTACATATGCCAGTATGACCAGACACAAGGTAAAATGCTCTTCTGCTATCTTTTAGGTTGTCTCTGTATTTGTAGCCTCTGACATTTCTCATTTTCAGAACACTATCTTGATTTTACTTCATGAGTACATTTACTTATTACTTGGAAACAAGCTGCTTCCAGTGCAAGAACCTACATGTAATTTACTTTAGCTGTAAGAAATTGTCTAGGAGCACTGCATTTGCAATGTACTTACTGTACAGTAGTTATAGACAATGGGTTAAACTGGGGGGTAAATCTGAAAGTGCTCAGTCAGCATGGAATTTTATCTTGCACTCACAACAGTGTAATAATGCACAGCATGTTATTTTCTTGCCTTCTAAGTTGATACACGCTGTAACCGTGAACTCTCCTGTGGCTGAACAGAGTAAGCTTGATGTGGTTTGCCCCACGGCAAGGAACAGTTCTGTTCAACTATACTCAGAGGCCAGGAAGGGGACAAATAAGTAGCACAAAACACAAAGTAGATCACTGCACTTGGGGAATTTTTTGTATGTTGCAGGCTTTTTACTATAGGTCTTGAATAATGTCAGTTGGAAGGCTCCCAGAATTGGAATTAGATACAAAAATCTGCTTAGAGTTTAGCAAATACCTTTGTAAGTGCCTTTTGGAAAGACTAAACTTTCTTTTTTATAGCTTCTTTAAAATATGTTTATTTTGTTTTTCTTGGAGTGGTGGGAGCAATTTGTGTATGCAATCTTTTCAGGTTACTTGCATTAGCTGTGTTACATACTTAGGTCTTTAATCAAGTCTACAGGAGATCAAGACAATGCATAAGCATAGGCTTGACCCATTTCCTCTTTTTTTTATGAAAACTCATGCAGAAAATAAAACTCCTTCCAGGGAAGCATATTTTCCAGACAAATTACAGATCTACTGAGCTGATTGTGGGAGATAGTCATCTAGGTATCCATCAGGAGTTTTCTAATGATGACTTAACTCCCTCCAGGTGGTGGCTCATGTGCTTGTTCACTAATGCAGGGGTCCTGCAATGACTCTGTTCTATCAGGAGGGCAAGCTTGTTTACATAAATGTCCACACAGATGCTACTCCCCCCCACCCTGGAGACTTCTGCATTGTTCAGGTTGGGAAGAGCCAATATGATGCCCCTAGTTCATATGCAGTATGTCATGCATCCTTCTCTACAGCAGACAACTTTGAATCAGCCAGGCCTACCTTCCTTCTCTCAAATGGGAAAGCTAACATAAGCCAGTCACACCCACCATCAGCTATTCAAACACTCAAGTTCTAACTGAACGCAGGTCATCTGGGTTATACTGTTTGAGCCCCCTTCCTCTATAGCACAGAGCTGTCCTATACTTGGCTTCATATACTATAACAAAGGCTTCAGTTCACCAGCTCACACATGTGCATATTCCTAAAAGGCTGCTCCCTGCCTTGGCTATGATGGTATATAGCATATGGCCCCATTCACTCCATCCTGGACTAGAATGAGCATATTATGCAGTTCCTTTGGTTATACCTCTCCTCTCTGTTCTCTGCCCTTGTCAAAGTACATCTTGTTTAACTATTTCTTTCCTGCTATTTTCTTGCTCTAGTGTACCTGGTTTTGTAATGCTCCTAGCCTCAGCTTACATTTTCCTCCACTGGGGAAACATCTTTAGGAAGAATACCTTATTTCTAAGCATGTCTCATCTTCTATACATTGGGAAATGAGAATCCGTTGCCAATGCCATGTCCCCATCCTGCAAATGTTAGTTGTGCAGTGTCTAGTGCTCACTTAACACAGTTTTACAGACTGCAGTGACTAGTGCTCACTTAACACTGTTTTACACACTGCAGTGACTAGTGCTCACTTAACACAGTTTTACAGACTGCAGTGATTAGTGCTCACTTAACACTGTTTTACACACTGCAGTGACTAGTGCTCAGTGTTCAGTGCTCACATAACACAGTTTTACAGACTGCAGTGACAAGTGCTCACCTACTGTTTTACAGACTGCAGTGACTAGTGCTCACTTAACACTGTTTTATACACTGCAGTGACTAGTGCTCACTTAACACTGTTTTATACATTGCAGTGACTAGTGCTCACTTAACACTGTTTTACACACTGCAGTGACTAGTGCTCACTTAACACTGTTTTATACACTGCAGTGACTAGTGCTCACTTAACACTGTTTTACACACTAGAGTGACTAGGGCTCACTTAACACTGTTTTATACACTGCAGTGACTAGTGCTCACTTAACACTGTTTTATACATTGCAGTGACTAGTGCTCACTTAACACTGTTTTACACACTGCAGTGACTAGTGCTCACTTAACACTGTTTTACACATTGCAGTGACTAGTGCTCACTTAACACTGTTTTACACACTGCAGTGACTAGTGCTCACTTTACACTGTCAGGGTCAGTGTTAGCATTTTGGGGACCCACGGCAAATGTCAAGTTGGGGTCCCCCTAGGCACTTCCAGTATAAGTGTCATCCTGTCAATCCCACCCCTTCTGAGAAACCTTTTAGTTTGTGCTGCAAACCTTTAGGAGTAGTACACACAGACAGACCTGTAGCTGCAAGCTCTTACATTACAACAGGCCTATATACCACACTCTGTTGACCTGTCTGACAAAGGGACACTCACAGTTACTGGCACTTAGTTGCAACAATGATACATTGCAATAACTCTATGTACAGGTCTGGCAGGCCTGGACTTAAATGAAGAGATGCTTAGGCTAATCTTTTCAACCCCCCCCCCACACACACACCCTCCAGTCCTCTCCTCTGATCCCCTCTTTGGGCTCCCCATACCATGCACATTACCTTTTTCTTCCTTTTCTCACATTTTGCCTTACTTTCAGCTTTTTCAAAAAAACATAACTTTCTATATGGTCTGAAGTGCACTTTAAAGTTTCTTTTATCTTTTTACACAACCTTTTCATCCAACAATGGCTTGAACAGAAATGATGATTAAGGAAAGAAATGCAGTGCTGCTGTTCAGCTTCAGTTGTCCTTGCATCCTTACCACAGAGCTTTCCTGACAAAGAAAGCACAATAATAACCATTTAGGAAGTAACCCGGATAACCCAGGACCCAAGTAGCCATAGGTTTACAGATGGTCTGGGATGCATTTTAGAGCATTTTCTCAGCCTTTTAATCCAAAGGTGTCATAAACAAAAATCATGAAAAAGAAAAGAATTTCACTCTTATTTTGGTTCTTTCAAGGAAGACATAAGTTGTGCCCAAGGCTTTATGTCCAAAGGTGACAAAAGAGTAGCTCACAATAAACTAGCAAGGCAGTTGCTGTGAGGATACACAGATCCTATCTAGGATTACTGCCTGTCTCCCTAACCCCCCTTCACAAAAGACAGTCACTGCCTATGCATCCCTCTGGTATTAGACTGGGATGAAAGCAGAGGTTCAGACTGCCTTGGTCGTATAAATCAATTGACTGCTAATATATGTATACATAGCATGTTTCCTCACCCCTAGCTCTCAAAGTCAGCCCCATGTATATGTGGCTGATGTGTGATTGTGAGAATGATTTCAGTAATATATTTTAATTTGTTGCTCCTAGACAGTACAACACCCCTACACCAGCTATAGTAACCTTGTTTTTACACCTCTGAGGTCTGTGATAAGTCACTCTGGGCTGCTGATCTCTGTAGTGCTTACCTTGCTTATGTTCATTATCAACTTCATCCTAACAGGGTCACATCACAGCCTTGTTCAGGTTAAAGAGCATAATTAGTAAATTAAGAACTTTTGTCTTCCTCATTTTTCCACAACCAGCAGCAGCTTTTGTGGGGCCCCCATACAGTCAAGGATGATTAAGCCCCCCCCCCCCCCCGTGGCCACAGGTATAGTAGGGACCTAAAGCTGGCTATGACTTTAGTTTTAGTGGAGAAAATGTCCAACAGCAGGATTTAATTAGGGGCACTACGTCAGTGGTAAAATGTTTAATGGAATTCTGATGCCTGTTACTTGACAAAAGACTGTTACTAAAACCAGAAATATATTTGAATTTTAAGGGCTCTGTAAATAAGAGTTATTACCCATGTGGTTTGTTAATTATACAAGAATGCTGTACTAGCATTTGTTGGTTTGACAGACATGTTACAAAATATCAGGATAAGACAAATTGTTGTAGTTGGGGGCCCCCAGGGCACATAGGGCCCCCAGCGACCGCAGGGTTCACTGGTGCCTAAAGCCGGCTATGAACACTGTTTTACACACTGCAGTTACTAGTGCTCACTTAACACTGTTTTATACACATCATACACATTTGCTTCCATATATACATCTACAAGCTTGCTGTTCACTCGTTTTTTTTTTGGATCATATCATTCAACTTCTTTGCTCAAGAATTCTGGACAACACCAAAATTAATGTAGGTCAAAGGACCAAAAGCATGGACAACTATTACTCTAATTCATTTACAAAGTTAATAGCATAACATGTTTTGCATCAACATGACTTTTCTGAACATTAAAAAGTATGAAATTGTAAATGTGAAGTTGTTCTATCTCGCCGTTCATTCTTACTGGTGGTTCAGAGCCGATCCCTCAGCTCCAAGTCGGCCTACTACAAAGCACAAGGTTTTCAAATAACTCGAGGCCAAGTCCCTATCCCATAATGCACCTAGAGTTACCTCAGATATAGTTTGACGCTGCAGCAGATCAGAGGTTCACGGTAGCTCGGGCCGGTAAAAACCTTACTTTTCAATATTTTCAAATATTATTGATACCTTTCTTATAAAAACAAGTTCTAGTTAGTTTATTAAGCTCTTATAGCTTTTTGTGTGTTTCCCTATTCCCTTGGTGTGCTTTTTCATATATTAATATTGGCCTCATTTTTCTTAGGCCAAATTTATCTTTTCTGTTTAAATATTGTTTAAATACTGGGCCAGATTCAGGAAGCCTCCGTGTAAGAGTTATAACTCTTACACGGAGGCTGCAGTTAAACTGTGTGATGTCAGCATGTCATGCATATGCATGAGGTGCATGAGGCATGCTGAATCACACTAGTAACTCTTACACGGTCCGTGTAAGAGAGTAGGGGGCGTGTCTGTAGGCTAAGCCCTGCAAGCGGACACGCCCCCGGAAGACTAGAATGGCTGAAAGTAAACAGCCACGAGAAAGGCCATGAAAATGTGAATAAACACACTACACAACACATGCCCCGATAGACCATCACTGTATAAAGTGAAGAGATGTTATAAAATTAAATTAAAACCTTTTATTTTTTTTTAAAACCCGTAAATGTTTGCTACTGTGTGCGCTGGTGCTGGTGTGCTACTAGCGCAATCACAGTTAGCAGTCAGTGGAAAAGGATATAAGAACTAAATATGCAAAGTAAGCCAAGAAATAATAGCTTAGCGGTAGAGTTGCCGGCCTAAGAGTAGGCAGGCAGGGTTCAAGCCCCTACAACAACCTTTTTTTTTTTTTTTTGTAAATAAGCACTAAAAAGCCCCCTGACAGTATTGTACAAATGTAAATGTATTCCCTTTTGTAAAATGGAATGAAATAGAGCATATATTTTAAAGTAACATAAGAATAAAAATAGTCAGAAATGTACTGATAGCCAAGCTGTTGTGAAACAGAGTGCCCGTAGCTGAGTAGTGTTTCAAAAGCTGCAAACTGCATGCCCGTTGCCAAGCTGCAGTTAGACAGACTGAAACTGTGCAATTAGCTTAACATGTGTGTCAGTAGCCAATTAGGATTTATCCCAGCGCACACCGTTTGCGCGGCGCTCCCATAAGCTAACTGCCAGTGCGCATGCGTTACCTCCGCAAACGGCGCAGACCTGGTTTTAAGTGCTTAAAAGTGCTTTTGGCATGTTTGATTGACAGGTCCTCAACTCATTCCTGTCAGGAAAATGAAAAATCAGTTGCCAGATTTGAACCCAGGATACCATGCACTAGAGTCAAGGAACTAAACCACCAAGCCATGACAGCAATACCTAGAAATGCAGAAATAGCATATATATGGGATAAAACCCAGAATGGAGCATGAGAAAGCATTTTCAGTGAAGTACATACAATTCCAAAATGGCCAATCAGAGAAATGTGCGGGAAAAGCGGCATATATAAGCCCCATAGGCGGGAATACACAGCATAACTTATTGTAGAACAGACTTGCAGTCAGCATGAGTGGAGTAGGTGAGGGACGTTGCTTTCGAGCACAGCGTTGGGGCGTTGAGGAGTCCAGATACATGGTCTGGCTCCTTGTCCATAATCACGAGGCCCAACTCATGCAGGGCCAGGTCTCATGGGGAGTATATAGGGCAGAGGCGTGGGATCAGTTGGCTCGTGATCTGACCAGTGCTACTGGCATTCCACGCACTGGTGAGCAGGTCCGTCACCACCATGCGGACCTGAAGAGACGCAAGCAGGACCAATTGAACCGTTGGATCCAGGAGGCCCGCAAATGCCCAACGCCCCACTACTGAGTAAGTCACATTTTACTCATGTATGTAAGGATTTCAACCAGCTGATACCATGGAGATGTGTAGTCCAATATTATTCCCTTTGTATTACAGCTGCAGGTGTCCGCTCTGCGAATCGTGAGATGCACGCCAGAAGGCTGGTGCGGCTGCGCCACCATGCAGGTTAGTAACCCCACCCAGTACTTGTAAATAAATATTATTATGTACCATGTATCAGAACAGTGCAGTGTATTGATTAAAAGTAATATAATGTGCAAGCAGGAATTGAAAGTCTGCAGGTATGGCTGCAACAAGTTCATCAGTATGCAAGTGTAACTGGAAATATAATTGATAGAATTAAACAGTGCTGTAATACAGATGTCCCATCATTAATTAAATATACTGTAACCTGCAGTAGTCTCAAGAGTACAGCTTCAGAATCTGAGGTAGTCACATGTGAGATATATCCCCTGTTCAAATGCTGAATCATGACAGAAGTGAGGCTGTTGGAAAGTGTTTGAATCACCACAGGTCTAATATGTGAACAAAGCCTAGAAGTACCAACCTGAACTGTGAAGTTGCAGAATGTGTGAGAGTGACAGAAAGGCTCATGTATGAATAAATAAAGTAGTAATAACCCCTGAATATATAAGCCTCAGTGTGTTTCTACAGAACTAAATGCATGTGGGAAGTACAAATTAACATCCCAAACTGATTTCAGTGTGTCTGAATCTGGAATGTCTAGGTCAAAATCTGTATATGGTGATAACAGTAAACAATTTGCAGATAGAATGAATGATTATCTGACAGACTAAACAGCCATAGTTGTCCCCTGTCCTGTCATCAAAGTGTAGCAGGATGATGTATCTGATCAAATTCAAAATAAGTAGGATAGTGATGTATGTGTAACAGGTGTAGCATGACAGTCAAATAAAGATTATTTTGAAACATCAGCCTCAACTTAATTGTGTACCTATGAGAAATGTGAATCAATGTGTAACATATGAATGTGTCATCACTTTCTATCCCCACCCAACCCTATAATTCCATATAACAACATCCACTAAATAATGGTATGTGAACATTTCATTAATCATGGACATTTGTCCGTTTCAAACATATATGCATGTCTGTTCGTGCATGTGCCCTGTTCATACCTGCAAATCTGATGGCCTGTTGCCATTAATCAACTCTGCATGTCATTTGACTGTGTTTTGCTGTTCAAATAATGCATGTGATATTGATATGCCCCTTGTTCAATGGTGTTCATATCTGGGTGTTTGTTTGATGGGAATACCAATGCATGCTGTTACAACTAATCTGAATGGAATAAAATGCCACTAACCCAAACTAACATAACTACTCACAAACCTAGAACGCTTGGGAAGGCAGGTCCCAGCGGACCCACCTCTCCCACCTCAGCTGGCGACTGCACCTGGCACTAGTGCCCAGGCCGGACCCCCTTCCGGTGGCCCTGTGCCACCTTCGGGTGGAAGCGCTGCAGGGGATGGGGGCCATCCCCTCTGCAAGTGTGGCCGGAGGGGTTCGTCCACTCACCCTCCGGTGTCCGGTCTGTGGTGCGTAGGGAGATCCAAGACACTGTTCTTGGACCCCACGCCAGCTTGAGGCTCGTGTTGCACAGCTAACGGCCCCGGCCGTTGCCCGCCTACACAGCCCCCAGCACAGCCCGTCCTGGGCTGTGAAGGAACAGTGGCAACTGCCTATGGGTGGGGATATCAGTTCCACTGTTGCCATCTGTGGGCTCGTGCATCTCGGATATCCCAACCTCCGTCCCGTCAATTGTGTAACCCCCACGTGTGTCATACACCGTCCCTGTATGCGTCTTGTCTGTCTTGTCTGTTAACCTACCCAACCTACCTCCCCAGCTTTACCGACTTCCTTCACCTGTCATACCACTCTCACCTGTAAAAAAAAAAAGGGCACTCTGTCCCACAAAAAATTACGCCCCATACATAGCTGTCCATGTCGCACACACATGTCCGCTGGACATCTAAACTGTTAATTACAATTGGCTGTACAACAAATATTAATGTTGTCCTGACACCTCTCTCAGAGGTGGAAGGTTTCAAATGTCTCACCAAAATACATAGAAATATACAGCTGTTGCTGCAAAAGACATGGGCATCTATGGGCCTTACCTACACCCTTCCTGCAAATCCCACGCTTCTTTCCCTACTGTCTTACCCTCTTTGTGACCCCTTTTCACCACTTTCCTGTCACCCCTTTTCTTTTCTTTCAAAGAAATTAGCGGGTGTAAGGCTTGTGTTAGCGGAGCTCACCGCCAGTCGCATCGTGAGCTCCAGCAAAGCGAGAGCAGACCTGGTTTAAAGTGCTTAAAAGTGCCTTTATGGCACTTTGATTGACAGGTGCTGTACTCAGTTTGAAAGTTTGCTAAGAAAAATAAATTCCCACTGTCAGTCTCGAACCCAGGACCTTAGTAACATTAGTCTGTATGACCTACCACTAAGCCATGCCTGCTTTACAAGAACATACTGCTAAAATAAATATAACATGTAATAGTAGGAATCAGTATAAAGGCAATATAGGAGATGTACTATCTAAAGCATGTCAGGTAGAGTTGTAATGGCCAAATTACTGGATTCCCATACTAGTTCAGTGTGAACAGAAACAGCACTGCTACCTGTTAGCTTGTACATAATAATGTAAGGTAATGTACATATGTGAAGGTATGTATATCTACACATACATATATATAAATATATATTAATACATATGAAATATAATCGTAGGTCTCAGTAGCCATACACACTCACTACAGGAAAAAGTTAACATAATTGCTGCAACCTGAATCTGCAACACAGCCTGACCCCTGTGTGACCTACTTACCCTTCTAACTGCTTACAGGTGGCCTCAGCACTTTGATTGACAGGTCCTGTACTCAGTTGGAAAGTTTGCAAAGTAAAAATTCCCACTGTCAGTCTCAAACCAGGACCTAGGTAACATTAGTCTGTTTGACCTACCACTAAGCCATGCCTGCTTTGGAAGAGCACACTGCTAAAATAAATATAACATGTAATAGTAGGAATCAGTATAAAGGTAATATAGGAGATGTACTATCCAAAGCATGTTTGGTAGAGTTTTAATGGCCAAATTACTGGATTCCCATACTAGTTCAGTGTGAGCAGAAACAGCCCTGCTACCTGTTAGCTTGTACATAATAATGTAAGGTAATGTACATATGTGAAGGTATGTATATCTACACATACATATATATAAATATATATTAATACATATGAAATATAATCGTAGGTCTCAGTAGCCATACACACTCACTACAGGAAACAGTGAAGATATATGCAGCAACCAGAATCTGCAACACAGCCTGGCTCCTGTGAGACCTACTAAGCCCTTTAACTGCTTAAAGGTGCCTCCAGCACTGTGATTGATAGGCCCTATACTCAACTCAAAAGCAGAATATGAGCATACTAGTAGGCCCTACCACAAGACCATTGTAACACTAGTCTGTATGACCTACCACTAAGCCATGACTCTCATACAGGAATATAGTGCTAAATAAGTGGAACATGTAATAGTAGGAATGAAGATAAAGGCAATATAGTATGTCTACTACCCAAAGCATGTCAGGCAGACTTTTATAGTCCCAATTACTGGATTCCCATACTAGAGTAGTGTTAACGGAAACAGCCCTGCTAATTGTTAGCTTGTACCCAATAATGTCAGCTAATGTACATATATGAAAGTATGTATATGTACACAGATATATATATATATATTTATATAGCAATACATATGACATATAGTTGTAGGTGTCAGTATGCATACACACTCACTACAGGGAACAGGCAAGATAAATGCAGCAACCTGAATCTACAACACAGCATGAAGCATGGGAGATGTACTAACCTTCACACTCACAGAACACTGTCAACAGCATACCAGCATGGTCCACGCCCTACAATCTGAAAGGGCAACGCCTATCTCACATACCCTTTTATAGCAGTGTCCTGAAATCACAGTGAGACATGCAATTAGTACACACCCAGCTGCTTGCAATTAGCAAATGCTGCCTTACAACTGGTGCAGAGGCCATCACATGGACCTATGCAGATACCTACAAAAGTATTCAGTACCCACACTCCACTCATGCAATACAGTCATTGCACAAACCTAATGAGAAAGAGAGAGAGAGAGAGAGAGAGAGAGAGAGAGAAGACAAAATATACAGACAGCCAGCAGCAAAACAGCAGCAGCAGCAGCAGCAACAGCAGCAAAATTCAAGCAGCACGGTGACACACCAAAAGCTGCCACAAACACAGGTAATGCAAAGTAGCAGGTTAATCCTGTGTATACTGTGACACCTCCAAATGTATCATAGTTCACTATCTATAGGTATGTCCATGAGATGGGTTGTGTGTAGATAGTCATGAAATATAAACATATGTAATATTGTTGTACATGTGGGCCATAACTAACACTTCCATAGCTTAGAACACAAGGCCAGTTGTGCATATGATGCAGTAGTTCCCAGGGTCAGTAGAGGTTCCTCCTCATTGGTGTGGGACCACTGTGTATGTATGGCACTGTTCAGGTACATATCCTGTAGTATGGCCAGGGATTAATATCAGTCTGTCATGTGGTGCTATGTCCTCCAGGGGTGAATGTAGCACACATCCAGGGATACCATTTCGTAACAGTGATGATATGTGTTCTGCAATGATGAGGGTGGCTCTCACCTGGACATGTGAGAGGATAGGAGGTTACAGTCATCTGGGATAACTAATAACACGTGTGTAGGACAATGGGGGTACCTGCACCTAAACTGTCTGCAACATTGTTGGCAATATCTGTGCATTTGGTGAATGTGAAGCATCTTAACACTGCAGACAACAGATGCCTTCCCATCATGTGAATCTGCCCTGTGCTGCAGTAGCCTCCTACTATTGTTATACAATATGCCTGTATCTGTAGTCCACTGGACAGGATTAATAAGTGGTGTGCAGTTGTTCTGGGTTAGATAACTGTGTGCACAGTACATGCAGTATGTGGGATGTCTGTGGTAAGCATATGCAAATGTGCTGGCGGTGTGTGTTGTGGCTTCCACTGGCCCAGTGGGCTGCATGGATAGCATCACTGTCATAACTACTGAATAACTGTGTAATAACATGCATACATAGCAAGGTAGTGTATTGTGCTTGTGGTGTTGTTCAGATATGTATATCCAGGCTGAGTAATGTGTGTCCACATCACAGGGTTGGATGGCAGCACACATCCAGTATGTATGGATGAACACCCAGAATGTGTCACACGTGTCACCTGTGCAGACGTATCTGGCCATTACCTGTGCATCCCCACAACACACACACATGCAATATATGGCAGAAGTACTATAGCAGTACACACATGTTCATAGGTTCATACTAGGCTATCTGCCCGAGGGCATTTACAAGCCTAGCCCATCGTTTTGTGGCTTACGCCACCCCTTTAGTATGGGGAACCATACCCATTATTTTGCTGTGCCTCTGTCGAGCAGTGACACTGAGGTAATCCCTGGGGTATATCTGCGATCTCCCATCCATTGGTCAAGATTTCTCTTGAACAAGGCCAGCGAGGTGCTCTGCCTCACATATACCGTGATTTTGTTCCACAGCATAGGGAGTCTTTGGGTGATGAATCTATCCTCCAGCATGTCCTATTAATAGCTGTGTCGAGGTTTAAGTCTCCTGCCCTTGTGGCTCTGATGGATCTAGATTTTTTTAGGTGAAGCATATTCATCAAATCTGGGTCTGACATGGCCTTGTATGTTGGGCAAAGGTCACCTCTGAGCAAGCGGTGGCGACTGAATAGAACATACATGGACATGCTGGAGGGGCAAATTCCTAACTGAGAGGCTCCCTTTACTCTGTAATGAGCTCGAACAGTTGAGAATGAACAGTTTATAGGTTCATACTAGGCTATTTGCCCTAGGGCATTGGTAAGCCTAGTAGAATGTGTTTGTCATTTGCCACCCAATCACAAGTTATGCTGCTATGCCCTTGTCCGACTTTAGTATACTATGCCTCTGTCTAACAGTGACATAGAAGTGATACCTGGGGTACAACTATGATCTCCATCCACTCATCCAGATTCCTATGGAAGAGAGTCAATGAGGGACTCTGCCTAACCAGTAGTGTGAGCTCATTACAGAGTGAAGGGAGCCTCTTGGTTAGGAATATGCCCCTCCAGCATGTCCATGTATGTCAGTGCTGAGGTCCAGCTCTCCTGAGCATGTGGCTGTATGGGACTCTGATTGCCTGAGGTACATCACGTTCATTACTGCTAGGTAGGACATGGCTGTATATGGCATGCACAGATTGCCCCTGAACAGGCAGTATGCCACTGAGTCCAGCTGGATTCACTTTACCTGGGCAGCATATGACATCTGTGTGAGCCATTGCATCCCCTTGATGATGTACTGTTGTCCTGTACCAGTTGCTGTAGGTGTCTGGTTAGGTACATCCCAAAAGGTGCATTATACGCAATTATAGGCCTGATGATGGATGAGTACAGAGGCACAATGACCTCCCCTGCCATACATGTGAATCAGTCATGATTAGCTGGGCTATATAACATGTCTGTCAATCCACGTTGGCCATGTGGTAGACAAATGACAGACTGCTACCATGTTTCTTCCCCAGGTCCCCAACTACATCTACTGTACTCAATGGCCTAACACCTATGTTGTACTGTGCCACCAATGTGGAGGCGTGGGAATCTGCATTGAATACTGATACTCCCCCTCCCTTGTTCAAGTGTCGTGGCCGACAAGAATGGTAACAGCTATAACGTGGTAGTACTGGTGTGCTCCTGTGAAACCTGAAACAGGTTCATGTTACTGCACAGATATCGATGTCCAGAATGCTAGGTAGGGTTTTGGGTGCGTGCATCCTTGGGTCTAGACGTCCAGTGTTGAGTAGCATCACTCTTACTTCCTCATCCTTTGTGATACAAATGGATGTGGGTTTGCCTTATGAGCCTTGCCTAATACAGGCACTATGGGTGTAGCAGGAGGCTCCGCCAAATGTCAGTAGGACTGTGGTGACAGGTGCAAGCTGTCCCTAGCAAAGCATACCACCCCAAGATGGCAGGCATTGGCACACCTGTGAATGACACCAGTATGTCAGTCAATTGTTGGAAGGGATCATCGTGCCTTGATATTGTGGCATTGTTCTAGGTGAGGGTAGGATGCTACTCAAGGTCAGGGTCAAACTGTCCCAGGCTATGTGCTCAGAGAGCTCTGTAATGTCTCATGTCATGTAGTCCAGGGAGGAATGTGTCAGGCCATTCACAGCAGTATGGACATTGACTGAGTCATACCTGTACCTGCCTTGGGGTTACCTGACTGTTTGTGTTATGTGGCAGGTCATAGTGCCTGACAGGCTGCACACCGTGACCCTCACCTCGTTAAGCCTGGTGAACGTGATGTGAGTGTGCCTGATGATAGAGGCACATAGTACAGGTGTATGAGGTGTGTTGTTAACTGTTAATGGCTGTGAGTGTTCAGCACATTGGCTTTGTGTGATATGTGTTGCACATGTTCGTTTATGTGGTAGTGGTTGCCTGGATGTCTGCATAGGAGGTCTCTGCTGCATAGGCAGAGCTGTGGTCTGAGCCTACAAGTATGATCATGTGTGATCATGTGTTAGGTCCGCTGTTGTGTTAGGTCTACGTGAGACTGGAAGTGTAGTGAGTGATCCCCTTTGCCACGTGACTGGTTATGGCGGTATTGAGTAGACAGAGCCTAGCCTCCAGTCTGGTATATGGTTGCATCACTCACATGAGTTTGAATTTGTTGTTAGGAGGAGGGGGTTGTCTGTGTACATGCATCTGTTCTAACATTGTCTCTGGAGTACCACACTCACCAGCTGGACTGAGGAGGGAACTGACAACTGACCTCTGGACATGCTAGAATACTATTGTGAACTCTGTAATAACTAATGATTGAAAACAAGGTCCAGTGGGGAGTGAGGGTGTACTGACATTACCTACAACTGCTGACTGATATAAAAGCGTCAGTGAGCAAATGCCAGGTAACCTAAGTGCAATGTGTCACAATGAAGTAAATGCAACAATGACAAGCAGTCACTTGCTGTCATGTGTAACATGGAAGTACGTACAGTAAGCAATGCAGATAACAGTAGTGAGTCACAGATGTGTTGCAAAGATGTACTATGTGGAAGTAGCATACCAGTGAAATAACAAGCTAACAGATAACAAGCATATAAACAAAGGTAGATGCAGGAGGCCTGGATGTAGTGTTTGCTACAACAAACAAGGTGTAGCAATGTCAGTAAGATACAGCTCAGATATGCAGGCACTATAAACCTGATACCAGATGTCCCCAGCTATGAATGGCAGAGTACAGCCTATTGTCACACATGAGTGCAGACCACAAACCTCGTTAATGTTAAATAACTGGCCTAAAGGCCAACTGCCCATACCAGAAGTAATACACTTGTACACTGGGCTCACAATCAGCAGTTCCCAACTTCAATGGATGAAAGATATGTGTCCTGCCACCACAGTGCTTGCCACCAACCTCCCTAATGTAAAACAACTGGTCTGAAGGCCAAGTACTTAGTACAAATGACATAGAATGATAGCTACACTGTAATCAGGTTTTAACCAATCAGTAATAAGTAGAAGTTAACACTCCCTGTATAGAATGTGTACCATGTATTGTTGAGATACTATGCTGATAACCTGTTTGTGTACCTTTCCAGATAGACATGGCACCTAAAAGAAATCCTGCGTACTCTGCTGCAGAGGATGACGTGATCCACCAGAGCCTGGTGCGTGACTATGCCATCCTGTTCTCACACACCACCCAGAATCAGCAGGAGAGGTCTGCACTGTGGCAAAGCCTTGTTAGCAGGATAAATGATGTTGGCATGCATGATAGGACATATGAGCAGGTGAGACATCACTGCAGTGATTTGATAAGAAATGTCCACCAGCGTGCTGCAGATATCCGCAGGCAACAGGCTGCCACAGGTGGGGGGGTGGCCACACATCCCCCCCTCACCAGACAGGAGGGGCTACTGCTAAGTGTTGTGGATCCAGCCCCAGAACAACAGCAACCATCATGCATCCTGATGGAGGTTGGATCCACACAGCAGCAAGACAGCGGCGTGCAGGTAAGATGCCATATTCATTTATTGTTATTACTTTTACATTTGTTGACCCAGATAGTCTAGCTGGATATAAGTTCATTTTCAGTAGAGGCCTGTGGAGAAAAGCTCCACACATAACGTAATAAAGGCAGACAGACAAGTTGTCAATACAGACAGCCAACATAATAGAATTGTACACCAGCCTGTTAATTAAATAAACATACATGTAAGGAAGTCAAACAGTTTAGAGTCATACACAATGTACCGTTGGTTTCAAAGCAATCCTACCTAAAGCATAATGGTTATGCAATAAGGCAAAAGCCATATACATAATAGTTAGGGCTCAGAAGGGTAGAGAAGTAGAAGGAGTATGACAGATACAATGATATGGAAGAGGCAGGAGTCAAGAAGGGAAGTGAGGAAAGAAGGAAGACAGTCAAGAGGAGGTGGGAGGGATGGGAGAAGTAGGTCAGAGCATAGAAGGACATCAAGGTGAAAGAAACAGGGTAGAAGCTAGTTTCTATGCACAATGAGGGTTAAAGGTGAAGAGAGCATAGGGAGAGGGACGTTAGCCTGGACTCCAAGAAGAACAAAGCCAGTGGTTTTGGAAGTACAATTTGAGTTGACGTTTGAAGAGAGGTAAGGGTGAGATTAGAGTTAACTCCTGGTATGTACATATGACTGTTCTGCACGCTGTTACTTCATGCACGCATAAGGTGTGCATGTGGTATGTATCTGTCATCATGATATATATACAGACATGATGTGCAGCTGATGTGTATAAGGGAACTAGTGTACTACTGTACTGTATCATGTGCAAAACAAATGGCACACATGTGCCCACTGACATTACTCTCTTCACACTTCCAGGTCCCTCCCATGTAGCAACGAGGCAGGCCATACATGCTGGTGAGTCTTTTTAACAGTATCTGTAAGAAAATTTATAAAACTAGGAAGAGTAGTGTAACTCTGTAGTAGACATGTTGGTGACTGTGTACACAATAACTGTAATTGACAGGTAGTAAATTGAGTAGTGTAACACGGTACTGATGTGTGTGTTTACTGTGGGGTGTGCATGTGTGCAAGTGTGCCTGTGCCCAAGTGTGCATGTGTGTTAGTGTCCATGAGTGCATGTGTCCATTTCTGAATGTGTGCATTAGTATTGAAGTGCATCTCTTTCAAATATGTATTGAGACTGTAATCTGTGTTCCATGTTTTCCTCCGTAGGTTCTGGTGCTGCTCTGGTGACCTGCAGCAGGGAACCTGAATCTTGTGCCCCAGGTACTGATGATGATGAAATGTCTGTAATGGTGCAGGAAGGTGTGTCTGGGTCCGCCATTGGTCAGCCAATTGACAGTACACAGCTTTCAACCCCGTCAATGCGCACAGTCATCCTGCCGTTACATCCTTTATCACCATTGTCCCTAGGTGATGGACAGTCAGCAGTGGGCATAGATCAGGGTAATGTGGTACCTGTGGCACATGCATCCTCACAAGGCAGCCATGTGCAGAGGCCTCCAATGGTACCACGCAGACAGTCGCCCATGGGTTCTCGTGGGGCATCCGTGGTCGTACTGCCTCTGGCCGACGTGCCCAAGGAGGTATGTCAACCTCCACTATGTTTAGAACTGTCATGCAGGCACAGGCACGTATGGAAAGGTACACCAGACAGGGTCTGAGGGAGCTGAGAGCATGTCGCATAGCCATGACAGACGGCATGCATGATGTTGCGAATGCTATCCGTAACTTCACAGATGTCGTTGACAGACGTTGTGGGGCATACAACAGCTGCTCCACAACCAGATGTCCATGGGCCAGGGCGATGGTGTGCGTTTGCGGCGCCGACGTGGCCGTATGCCAGCAAGAGCACCAGCTGGCAGTGGCCGCGGACGACAACGGGCCCACTCGCGCGCCTCAAGTGCCAGCACCAGCCCCAGCAATGCTGGGTCTGTGCTGTCATCCAGACGCCCCAGGAGACCACGTGCACGTGGCTCTGGACAGTCCCAACAGGGAACTGTGTCCAGTCAACACACCCCTGCTTCCGATGACAGTACCCAGTCTGGGTTAGTACCGGATATGGCCCGTAGCACCCCTGCCAGGCACAGGTACCGTGTCCGTGCCCACAGACACTGATCTGGATGACCTGACAGGTGCAGTCTGTGGCTGTCCACAAAACCCTGTACATGGCAGCCATTATGTGGGACTGTGTGCGTGCTTACACACATGCAGAAACCTAACACCTAGGGCAAACACATACACACACACACTGCACCAACAACGGTCCACCCTGTACTGCTGCCCCTCACAAACACACATACACACACATGTCAATTGGTGTTACCAGTGGCTGGCTTGGGCATACCTAACCCACACCCTGTGCATATGATGACACTGTGCCACCTCCTGCATACTACAACATCGGTGCAGGTAAAGGTAAACACATTGCTGATGCACAGGGTGACTACATAGATGTGTATAAGTAGTAACATGTTGGTAACTGTTGTGTGTTGCAGTATAAATGTGTGTATATCCCATCAGTCCTGCTGCAGTAACTGTATGAATGTCCTCAATTGTTATCTGCACCCATACTACTTAACAAAGTGTACCAGCTGCACACCATCACATGCTAACATTGACTATGGCAATGTGCATCTTGTGCTGTTATGTAGATTCAGCTACATGTATCTGTTTTGTCACACATGCATTTATACACACCCTGCTACCCACACACATGCACACGCCACCTGCCATTCCCATTATTTATCACCCTACATGAGTAGCTGTTGATACATGACAGGTACACATTTCAGAAGTGCACTATGTTGTTTACTACTGGCATCCCTTCTCTACCTGTACTCACAGGGTGCAGGCAACCTCATCAGTTGGAAGATGTAATGTGCATCAGGTACTGTAGTACCCTGATTGCCACAGCAAACATGTTTCCCATACGGAAATGCACACACAGACACATCCCACATCCACACACTTGCCACATTCAGGCTTCAGAACACTATCTAGGTATATTCGGTACATGTGCGTGTTACAGTAGCATGTAACACTATACTGAGTACTGGCAGTTAGTTGTCTGTTGTCATGTTGTCTGTATAGAATAAAAGAATTGTTTTATTATCCTACTCCGTTTTGTGGACATTACTTGAACAAGTGTTACCTTACATGTGTTATCAGTACCAACACCTTCTGTTTTGTAGTTTTGTTTGTATAGGGTGCTATCAACATCACTGCTTGTTAAGGGTAATGACCACCCTGCAGTGCATAGCCCCATGTGGCAAAAGCCACATCCCACCCCATCATTGTGCACACACACTAACCCCACCAACAGTAAAACACATACTTTCCATTTGCAAGATTCAAACCCATACCTAACTGTGCAATGACAGTAGAAACAGACACATTAGCAGAGTGTGCTATTTGCAGTAGTTGGAGAAATCTTTACTAATGCTGTACTTAGAGGGTGCTGACATCATCTGTGTGTAGGAGGAGCATGTGCACCCTGTAGTGTGTTCTCCCAGTTGGCAAAAGGCAGTTAACCCTCCCAGCATAGTGCACACACATAAACCACACTCATACATTCCCTTTGCAGGATTCAAACCCCCACCTAACTACGTTATGACACTGAAGAAAGACACATTAGCAGAGCGTGCTATGCAAATTACTGGAGGACTTTACTACAGGTGATATAGTTATACAGTCCTGACATCATCACTGTTTCAAAAGGGATCTGCATCCTGTACGATACTGTCACGGTTGCTAATAGGGACATTTCCCACACACACACATCGATGTGTTGGAGGTTTGCATATGTGGGGGATCCAGAACACCAGTGTGATTAGTATATGGTTTGATTGCAACAATGAGGGATATACTCCCAGTGGTGAGCAGTTTTTACTCATGTTTGTAAAGATCAGCTCTAGTATATCTGCCCCTCTTGTGGGAAGGTTGGTTACCTGTTCCATAGCCAAAGAATGTCTGATCAATGGGAACCTTAGAGCTTGGGTATTGTGGCCTGTGTAATGTACACAGTCTATGTTTGGGTAGCTGGCATCACCCAGTATGATGGTGTTTGCAGAGTAATCTAAACTCTCCTGTGTCAGCATGAAGGCTGTGTGGGAGACCTGAGTTTGAGAGGGTGCTGTAAGAGCTCCTCTGTGTCTCTTTCCATGTGGTCCAGGGAGGTGCGTCCCAACAGGTAGCTGACTGTGACCCTCCCTTGCTCTGTCTGGAGGGCTGCACGTCTGTCAACAGCTCATGTCAAGCAAGTGCACACCCCTCATAAATGATGTGGAAACCTTCAAAGGCCCAAGGCCTGTTGAAAACATGGACCAGACTGCAGATACCTGTATAGAGGCATTCTGTGGACACATTCAGGAATGCATGGATCATGAAGCCACATATGAAAGCATGACCCAATTCTCCAAAGGCAGATGTCCTGGGCGGACACCAGCCATAAACACACTATACAATAGAAGGATGGCGCCACTACATGATACAACAACCTCACAAAATGTGAAGGCACCACTGATGAGTATTGGAAGACAACTACAGGCACCCATATGATTGTCTAAGGCCATCTTTGAGAGAGGATTCCACAAGCCACTGAGGATAATCACAAGGCTGCCTGTAGTTATGTTAGTAACCTGGGTGGTACTACCCAGATATGCTCAGAGGTAATACAATATGTCACACAAAATATAAAACACACAGACATTGCCATCATCCTAGTGGACAGGTTCAATGCTGCCTTCTCCCCACCACACCAAAAGGGAACATATGTCTCGCATCACAGTGCTTCCCCCCCCTGACATCACAGATGCTCAGGTAAGAGATGCCCTTCCCAAAGCAATAAACACTGCATCAGTGGGACCAGACAGTGTCCCAGGCTGTGTCCTACATGAACCACAAGAAGAGCTACACCCAGACATAACACCACTGTTCAATCCCAGCCTTAATACATGATATGTGGCCAGAGAGTGGCATACAGCAACAGTGGTCCCTCAACATGCAGGTGGTGCCGTCACGGATCCTGGACACTACTCGCCCCATATGTCTGACTAGCTTTGTCTGCAAAGCTATGGCAAGAATCATCAAGAACCTCACATATCTAGATATTGTGGACCTACAGACATGTCACCATACACCGTTTGGCTTTGTCAATGGCAAATCCTGCCTATCAAACCTGTTTGCTTTGTTTGAAACAGTCACCAAGGCCACTGTCAAGGTGTAGGAGGTCCATACAGCCTACCTGGACCTTGCATAAGCCTTGGATACAATACCCCACTTGTGCATTCTAGGGAAGCTCACCAGTGTACATATTAACCCCTATGTCACTATGGGTATTGCACAGTGGCTCAAGGGCAGAACACACATGGTAGAATTGCTGGAGCCATGTCAGCCTCCAACCTGGTACAAGTGGTGTCCCACAAGGCAAAGCCCTAGGGCTGTCATGTTCATTATATATTTGTCATAGGTACAGGCCAACATGGAAGTACTGTGGCTCAGCAAGTCACAGGTGACTGCAGACTGAACACCATAATCAACTCAACAGCTAACACACGCATCCTCCAAAGGGACTCTTGCAAACACACAACTTGTGCCACAGCCATGGCCTCAACGTGAATGACAGAAAGAGTATAGTCATCCCCTTTGTCAAACACTAAATGACCACAATGTACCACATATGTGTTAATCCAGTAAGTGCAGACCAAGGAATTATGAACCTTGGGGTACACAGGTTGATAGCATTCTACCATTTGACAACAACATGGACAAAGTGGTTAGGTAAGCATGTGATATGGGCCACATCATCATGGGATCCACATGTAGGCCAGGGAGGACATTGTGCCCCTTTACTCATCCCTCATCATGCCCATAATTGACTATGATGAACCTGTCGGCATGCACCTTACCAGACACCTGCAGCAACTGGGGCTACCACATATCTACCTCGACAAGGGGATCAAAGTGCTCAAACAGATGCCACATACTGACTGGTTAAAGTAGCAGCAGCTGTACTCAGTGACATACTGACTCTTCATAGGCAATCTGTGCCTGACATAGAAGGCCAGGTCATACCCTCACGTAATGGCCATGCTGCATCTCAGAATATCCAGATCCCACCAGGATACATGCTGGAAATACTTGAACTTCAGGAGTGATATACATAGGACATGGTGGAGGGGCACATTCACAACTCAGAGGCACCCTTCATTCCTGATTATTATCCCAATAGAGGTTAGGTGGACTGACTCAGTGACTATCTTCAAGAGCGATATTAATGACTGGATGTGACATTGTAGGGTTACGCTGGGTATCACTTATGTGTCACTGTGAGAAAGAGGCACAGTATACTAACCTTGGAAAAGGGCATAGCAAGACAGATTCACAATGCATGTTGAAAGGCACGCACATTCTGGCTAGGTGGATACATGCCCTGGGCAGATATCCCTGTACGAACCTATGGACCTATGTCTCTTTTTCACCATTGGCCCTATGTGCTGTCAATCACCAATGTAATCTCAATACTCCGGTAGCATGTGCAAAGGTCAGTTGTCAGTTACCTCTATGGTACAGTTGTGGAATATGTGTGTCATGTAGTAATGTCACAGCTGCCACATGTACACAGTCAACCCTATCCCCTACCCATTGATGTACATCACATGTATGAGATGGAAACACATGGCCAAACTGTAACAGCAACATACAAGTCAGTCAGATGCATGGACACATATGACTCAGTCATTGTCCATGCCACCACAGCTGATGTGGGATGTCGCTCACTGGGATACGTGATAGGGAACATGGAAGGGATCACTGAGCAAGTGACACAGGCTGGTAGACCCCTGACCTTGGTTGGCATCAGACCCTCACCAGGGATTCTGAAAAATTACTGAATGCTAATGAATAAGTGTATCTACAACACCATAGCTGAATGGTTCTTAGCATGCAGTCACTGCATTGCTATGGAATACTGTCTTACCACTCCCACAAAAGGTGAGAACATGCAGCTCCTGTACATTAACAACATGTAGACTTTATGCCCCAGACCAGGTGTGCATCCCTCACTACTAGGCTGATAGCATCTACATCTCACACTGTATATACACATCCCACATGCAGCATCTGCACAGAAGACCACGGTCATAATGTTACCCTGTGCAAATACCATGTATTCACATGTGGCAGGCATCACACATGGTAACTATTGAAAGTCTCAGGTACATATGTGTATTTGGCACACACATGCATCATGTGTTCATTGCCATAACCGGTGTAATCAATGTCATGCATTATTGTGAGGGACAACCCACACACATGGGCATTCTGTGTGTGCACAACACACATGGCATGTCTGTAATCAAAAGCCATACATAATTATGATATCGTTTAGAAATGGGTATGTGCATCCTGTAGTGTGTTTTCCCAGTTGCCAAAAGGGATGTTTCTTTCATACACACTTACCCCCCTTCACACACACTTGCCACCTGCTGGATTCAAACCCCTACCTAACTATGTTATGCCACTAGAGACGGACGCATTAGCACAGCGCGCTATTCGCATTACTGGGGCATGTACTTTCCCCTGATATACTTGTAGGGTGCTGACATCATCAGAGTTTAGAAAGTGGAATGATCATCCTGTGGTGTGTTTTCCCAGTTGCCAAAAGGGATGTTTCTTTCATACACCCTTACACACACTTACGCCTTCACACACTTGCCACCTGCTGGAATCAAACCCCTACCTAATTATGTTATGATACTAGAGACGGACGCATTAGCATGGCGCGCTATTCGGATTACTGAGAGAATCCTTTTCTCCAATATACTTATAGGGTGCTGACATCATCAGAGTCTAGAAAGTGGAATGATCATCCTGTGGTGTGTTTTCCCAGTTGCCAAAAGGGATGTTTCTTTCATACACACTTACACCCCTTCACACACACTTGCCACCTACTGGATTCAAACCCCTACCTAACTATGTTATGACACTAGAGACGGACGCATTAGCACGGGCGCTATTCGGATTACTGAGAGAATCCTTTTCTCCAATATACTTATAGGGTGCTTACATGATCAGTGTCTAGAAAGGGGGATGAGCATCCTCTGGTGTGTTTTCACATTTGCTAGGGGTAACATTTGGACCAAGTGTGTCAGCATGCCCAGTTCAACCTTCCTGTGGCATGTTGTGTGAAAGATGTCTCATTTATCTAAGTGTGTGAGCATGCCCAGTGTGGGCTTTACATATGTTGAACTCTGCAGCCCATCACATTTGTGGATGAGTGTGACCTTCAACAAATACCTCCAGTTTATGGTTGTGTGTTCTGTGCCATGTTGTGTAGTTACTGTCCGAATGCTTTTTGTGTGAACAAAACTGGGAGTATACTGTGCCTGCAGGTTTTGCATGGGATACTTTGCACACAATTGTCAACATCCGTTCATACTGACCTAACACTGTAGCACTGTCTAGTGTAGTGTTTCAGTACTTTCACTGTGGTGGTCAGTATCCTGGGCTTCAGTCCTATCACTGATTTACATTTTCATAGTGTGCACAACAGGCTGGTTAGGGTCCAGTTGTGCACATCTGCACAAAGGCAGTGCCTCTACAGACCCTGTTAATTGCTGCCCCATAAGCTTAACAAGTGTAGTCTGCAAATCTATGGAGAGGATCATAATTGAGCTCATAAACAAAGATATAGGGGACATGCAGACATTGTACCCATCCCATTTTGGCTTGGTCAGGGGCAGATCATGCCTTTTGTACTGTGTTGACATCTTCAAATTGGTCACTTAGGCCATTGTTGGGGAAAGGCAGTCCATACAGCCTACCTTGGCCTTGCTAACACTTTCAAAACAATACCCCACTCAGGTATTGTGGAAAACCCTAACAACTGAAATGTAAACCCATATGTCACAAGATGGGTTGCAAACTGGCTTAAGGACGGGACCCACAGGGTTAGAGTTGCTGGCACTATGTTAGACTCCAGGCTGGTCACAGGTGGTGTCACACAGGGCTCAGTCCTTGGCCACCATTGTTTGTCATGTACTTCCCAGGAGTACAGGCCAACATGGGAGGGCTTTGGATGACAATGTTAGCAGATGACTGCACACTGGGCACCATAGTGGACAGTGCATCACACACAGATATCATTCAGAAGGGACTCACAGTAACTGATAGCTGGTGCCAGGGCCATGGCCTGAAGTCAGAGTGCACAACATGTGTAGACATACCCTTCAGGAAAAGCAAGGTGACCCCAAGCTACCATATAGGTGGCAATCCTCTAAGCACAGAGGAGGTTATCATGGACCTGGGGACCCAGGTTGACATTCGCCATTCTTCTGAGACTCACATTGCTAAAGTGGCTAGGAAGACCTTCTACATTGCCCACCTGATAAGGATGGGATTCACATCCAGCTCTAGTGGGTCATTGTTCTCCTGTACTCTTCAGTTATCAGACCGGTGATCGAGTCAAATGCCCTATTGTGGCTGTATCTCACCCAACATCTGCAGCAATTGGAGACACCCTGACTGTCCCCACCTAAAGGATCAAGGAACCACAACAGCTGTCATATGCTGCCAGATTGAAGACACTCACACTCTATTCACTCACATACTGTCTGCTTAGAGGTGACATGTGCCTGACAAGGCCATGTCCAAACAGGGATTAATGGACATGCTCCACCTCAGACTCAGAAGATCCACATGAACCACTAGTGCAGGTGACTGACACCTCAGCAGGGATGTATGTTGGACATACAGGAGGGATGGAGTTATCACTCGGAGACTCCCTATGCTGTGGAATACAATCCTGGTCCATTTGAGGCAGAGCACCTTGCTGGCTGTGTTCAAGAGGTATCTTGACCTAATGCTAGTCGGAGAATGTGTTTGTCCATCAACACATTGTAATGGCAGTTTGACATGTCATATGTCTTGTTTAGTATACTGTGCCTCTGTCTACCTGTGACATAACATTGATACCCAGGGTAAACCTCCCATCTCCCATCCACTCATTAGGATTCCTGTTGAGGGGACTCAACAAGTGTCTTTATGGACAACCTGTACTGGTAGTTTACTCATGTGTGGGGGTGGCTTCTGTGTTTTGGATAATGCAGTACAGCCTGTCCTATATATGTCAGTGCTGGGGTTCAGGTCACTCATGTGCATAGCTCCCTGCCATTCAGATTGTACAAGGTGCAGCATGTGCATTGATTCCAGCTTGGACATGGCTTTCTACATCAGGCACAGCTTGTGTCTGGGTGGCCAGCATGGCAGTGTGTGGAGCTGAATTCTGTTTAATCAGGCGACACATTACATGTGTTCCAGCTCTTTGATACTCCTGGTGAGGTACTGTTGTGGACTTTACAGTTGCTGAATGTATCTGCTGAGGTACACCCCACAGGTGCTGTTGTGGTCATTTGTAATGCTGCTGAAAGATAACTGCAAAACCACAATGACCTCCTGTTAGCTAGATGTCATAACCCTCATGATTAAGTTGGTATAATGGATTGTTTCTGTTAACCCTACAGCCACATTTTTGTCCAATGCAGGATATCTATCACCTTGTGTCCCCCATTCTGGCATTACATGTTAGACACCTATGTGGGAATTGGTGGTCACTTACTGGATATCCACAGAGGCTGACTATACTGTTTTCACCATTTAACATGCTGACATGGCTATGGCACCAGTTGTCTGTTTCTATGTGGCCCTTTTATTGGATGCTTGTGTCAGCTGGTGTATCGGATATGTCAGGCGGCTTGTTGTCCTCTACAAACATGTTCCAGCACAGTCCTTACTTGTTGGCCTGTACCTATGGGGCATATATACCAGATGGTGAAGGTCCCAGGACCAAGCTTTGTGGGATGCCTGTTATATGTGGTTTGTAGTCTGACATGGCTGCTGCATGTCTGACCATGTCAGTTCTGTCGTTGGTCTGGTTTGGAACCCTCTCATGACATTTGGGGTGTATATATCAGCTGGTGAGCAAATCTATACGGAACACATAGGGTATTGTACAGAAGGCTTTGCAAGGTCCAGCTACACTGTGTGGACCACATTGCCCTCATCACTGACTTCAAGTACTGTTTCAACTGAGTCACACATGTTTAGGGGTGGGGTCTGCACTTTGTAAACCCACACTGGGTAGGGTGACGTGTCAATAGATCCACAATATCATTATGTCTGTGGTCCATGCTGGTCCTTTCCATAGCTGTGCAGACCAAACCTCTCATGATTCTGTGGTAGGTGTGTTAGCTATCTATTCCGGAGAGACCTATGTTGAGAACACTCACTCTTGTTGTACACTGCTCTTTGAGTGCACCCTGTGGTAAGGGTGACATAATGTCAGGGGCGGCAGTCTGCTGGGAAGGTATTTGGCATTATGGGGGTTTGCACTGCACATGTCAGGATGTATGTTGGCCATACCTGTGTGTGTCTGGTATGTTGTTTGTAATATCTGTGTGATCCGGAGCATATCCAGGAATCAACAACATGCTTACTACCATCATTTGCAACAGCCTTGGGGTTATCTGTAGTGTCCTGTACAATCTGTATCATAATGGGTTCATACTAGGCTACCTCCCTAGGGCATCTGTAAGCCTGCATGTCCATTTTGTTTGATGGATTCTGGGGAATTGTCTACACCTGTGTCAGTGCTAGTATGATACCAGGGGTATAGTGACTAACAGCTCAGAAGCTGACTTCACACTTCTTGACTGAGATGGTATCCATTAAGCCCACTGGGCCAGTGGAAACCACAACACACAATGGTGACTCCTGCACAGACACTTTCTACGGACATCTCCGAGTAAGCATGGACCATGCAATCACAAATGAGAATGAGACCCTCACCACCAAGGGAAAGTGGCCTGTCTGGTGGACCCCAGCCATAAACGAACTGTATAACAGATGAAGGATACTAATGCAAGACAGAGCTACATCTCCAGAATGTAAGGCAGCTGTGATCAGCAGTAGTAGAAAGCTACATTCTCACATAAAGACACCCAAGTTCAACTTGGGGACATAAATCACCACAGGCGATGAAGGTAACCACACTGCTTTCTTCAGTTATGTCTGACGCCTGGGTGGAACCCTCATATATGCTCAGATTTGGTACACAACAACTTATATTCCAGGGACCTGACAGATATTAGTGACACCCTGGCAGACCAGTTCAGTGCAATGTACCCCTCCCTCACCCCCAAAACATGATAGTTATCACAGCTGTATGTAACCTCACTGTCATCCTGGATGTCCATGTGAGCCGCAGTCAGCAAAGCAGTACACAGCATCAATGGGACCTGATGGTATCCCCAGTTGCATGCTATGTGAACTACAGATGGAGCTAAACCTGTATATGCAGATGCTATTTAACCTTAGCCTTGCTACAGGATCTGTACCTGAACACTGGCACGGCAACAGTGGTCCCACTCCACAAAGGAGATGCCTCCACAGACCCTGGCAGCTACCACCACACAAGCTTAAACAGCCTTGTCTGCAAAGCTTTGTGAAGGGTCATTATGGAGCTTCCACACAGAGACATTGGTGTCCTACAGACCCTTGATCCCACCCAATTCAGCTTTGTACAGGGCAGATCCTGCGTTTTGCACCAAGTTGACTACTTTGAAACTGTCAGTAGAGCCGTTGATGAGGGCTACACAGTACACACAACCTACCTGCGCTTGGCTAAGGCCTTTGACACAATACCCCACTCAGGCATCATAGACAAGCTCAACAGCTGAAATATAACACCATATGTCACAGCATAGGTTGCAAAATGGCTCAGAAACAGAACCCATAATGTCAACATTGCAGGTGCCTTGTCAGGTTCAAAGCCAGTCACAAGCGGTGTCCCACAAGGTTGTGTCCTGGGACCTCTCTTATTTGGTATTTACTTTTCAGATGTGAAAGCAAACATAGGAGGGTTGTGGCCGACAAAGTTTACAGATGACTGCAACCTGGGCACCATAGTGAATACATCAGCCAGCACACACATCCTACAGACTGCCGTCACAGACAGATAGCTGGTGCTGGACTCATGGCCTGAAACTGACTGCAACTGATGTGTAGCCATCCCTTTGGGAGGAACACAGTACCCACAGATCTGTACATAGACAGCAACCCAATGAGTACAGGAAACAAATCAGACAGCTGGGGACACATGTAGATAGTGACATCTCATTTGACACCCATGTTGCCAAAGTTGTTTGACAGACTTTCTATCTTGGCCACCTTATCATGGAGGGTATTCCATCCAGACCATAGGAGGTCATTGTACCACTATACTTCTCCCTTATCAGGCCCATGCTTGAATACAACGCCCCATTTGGTATGTACCTCAACCAGCACTTGCAGCAGCTGGAGAGACCCCACAAGTACCTTACCATGAAGATCAGGGATCTACAACACATGTCATATACTTCATGAATAACTAAAAACCAGCTTTTGTCAGTGTCATACCACATACGTACAGGTGACCTATGCCTGACATACAAGACCATGTCCAATCAGGATTTGGTAGACATGCTCCACTGCAAGCAATCCACATCCACCAGAAACATGAGAGCTAAAGATTTGAACCTCAGCACATACATGTATAGGACATGCTGAAGGGACAGTCATAACTCAGAGGCATCTCAAACTCTAGCAGAGTATCCCAGTTCATGTTAGACAGAGTACCTCACTGACTCTCTTCAAGAGACATCTGGACAGCTGCATGTGGACAGGGGCACAGACTAGACAGAGGCATAGTCACATTATTCAATTATGTAAGGTGGTCATAATGTGTCACTACTAAGTCAGAGGCACAATATTTCGTATCTATGCAGTACACATATTACCACTATGAGGGGTGGCAATAGCAATATTCATCAAGGACACCCTCACCTCATGGTTGGTGGCAACACACGATGCATTGGACACCATCCGGGTGCAATTAACCATAGGCAAGACTGCTCTGCAGTTTGTAGCATGTTACAGGCCATCCTCTGAAACTCAGGTACCTCACAGAGCTTTCATGAAAACAGTGGCGGGGATACATGTACCTGCAAACACCATCACACTGGGTGATCCCAACTATCCAAATATAGACTGGGATCAGTACTACAGCCCCAACACTCTAGCCCACAGGTTCCTAGAGTTCATACACTCACATGCCATGGAAGAACTAGTCACCATCCCCACAAGAGGAGACAACATAGTAGATCTCATCATCACAAACATGGGCTCACAATGTTCAACACCAGAGGTATACCCATCATTGGTGAGATCAGATCATAACCTACTCTCAGTGGAAGTCCACATCCCACCCCAACCCAGATAGAAAAGACCACAGTGCAGAACTTCTCAGAGCCGACTACACACTTCTAATGACTGTTGTGTTCTCTTCTCAAGCCCCCAAGCCAGCAGACACCATTACCCAAGCCACTGTATCACTTACAACTGCCTTCTACCAGCACCTTCAGGACTGCATGGATGAGGCAATCCCAAACAAAACACAGACTCGTTGTACCAGAGGCAAGCGTCCAGTGTGGTGGACCTCAGCCATAAACAAGCACTACAACACAAGGAAGGAGGTACTACAAGATAGAGCGATATCCGTGGAAGGGTAGACACCCTGCTCAATATAGGTGAAACACTGAGTTCCCCATGAAATCATCCAAGGCGAATATTGGGAGTAAACCCACTAAGGACTCACGGGACAACCATGAGGCCTTTTATACATCGTTACACACCTGGGAGGAAACTCCCAGATATGCTCAGAATAGGCTCAGAATGCTGTAAATATCACTGAACCTACAGACATTGCCAACATACTGGCTGACAGGTTCAGTGCAGATTTCTCCCCACCCCTCCACCACAACTGGAGAGATATGTATGAAAGAGGATTGTAGCCCCCAAACATCTCAAATGCTCAGGTGGGAACTGCTCTATCCAAGGGAAAGAACGCAGCATCCATGGGACCAGATGGTGTCCCTGGTTTTGTGCTCCATGAACTCACTCAAGAATTAAACCCGCAGTCAGGGCAGCTGTTTGATCTTAGCCTCAACTCAGGATATGTTCCCAAGGAGTGGCATATGTCAATGGTGGACCCACTTCACATGGGGTGCCTCCACCAACCACGGAAACTACCATCCCATCAGCTTGACAAGCAGGGTCTGCTAAGCTATGGAGAAGATCATAATGGAAGTCATAGCTGAGGACATAGGGGACTTGCAGACATTAGATCCAACCCAGTTAGGCTTTGTCGAGGGCAGATCATGCCTTTTAAACTTGGTTGACTGTTTCATAACAGACACCAAGGCCATTGACAAGGGCAAGGCACTCCACACAGCCTACCTTGACCTGGCAAAGGCTTTCAACACAATACCCCACTCGGGTATCATTGAAAACATCACCAGCTTAAATGTGAACCCATACATCACAAGATGGGTTGCAAACTGGCTACGTGACAGAACAGACAGGTTCAGACTTGCTGGTGCCATGTCACACTCCACAACTGTCACAAGTGGTGTCCCACAGGGCTCAGTCCTGGGCCCACTATTGCTCAGCATCTACTTTTCAGAAGTACAAGCAAACACAGCAGGATTATGGCTGACAAAGTTTGAAGATGACTGCAAACTGGGAACCATAGTTGGACACCCATCTGACACAGACATCCTTCAGAAGGGTGTCATAGACACGGATAACTGGTGCCAGAGCCATGGCCTTACATTAAACACTAAACAATGCATAGCCATACCCTTTGGGAAGAACAAGGTTACCACTAGTTCCCATGTAGGTGGCAATCCTCTAAGCACACAGGAGGTTATCAGGGACCTGGGCACCCAGGTTGACAGTAACCTTTTGTTTGACACTCACGTTGCCAGGGTAGTTAGGTAGAACTTCTACATTGCCCACCTCATCATGCAGGGATTCACATCTAGATCCAGGGAGGTCATTGTTCCCCTGTACTCTTCACTCATCGGACCATTGATTGAGTGCAATGCCCCATTCAGCATGTATATGACCCGACACCTATGGCAATTGGATGGGCCCACAAATTCCTCGACAGGAGGAGAAAGGGTCTCAAACATATTTCTTATGCTGCCCGACTGAAGGAATTCCAGCTTGATTCCGTGACTTACCATCTGCTCAGAGGTGACCTGTGCCTGACATCCAAGGCCATGTCCAAACCTGAGTTAATGTACACGCTTCACCTCAAGACCTCTACATCCATCATAACTACAGTGGCAGGAGATTTAAACCTCAACACAGATATTAATAGGATGTGCTGGAGGGACAGATTCTTCAACCAGAGAGTCCCTATGCTGTGGAACAACATCCTGGTACATGTGAGGCTGAGTACCTCACTGGCTTTGTTCAAGTGAGATCTTAATCAATGGATGGGAGATTGCAGGTATGCCCCAGGGATAACCTCAGTATCACTGCTTGTCAGAGGCACAGCAATATAATGGGCAAATTATCCATCAGAGTGAAGGCGGCAGACTCCACGGAACTCTGGTCTAGGCTTATAAATGCCCTAGGGCAGATAGCCTAGTATGAACCTGTGAACCTGTGAACATAGGCCTGGGGCAGTTCCTGCTATTAGGACAGTGGTCTGCAGCAAGCTATATAGTAGTAGTCAGTTTTAGCCATTGGTGTTTGACCATGGCTAATGCATGTTGCTTCTTGTTGTGGTAACAACAGGGTGTGTGGTTATCCATGCCATTTATTGGTAGTCACCCTAATTTTGTATCTTGTTCCATGTTTTTGCACATGTACATCACTGTATGAGGTGTGACCCTGGTAGTGTCAGGGTGCTGATGTGCGCTTTGACCCTGTTTTCTATTACAGCACTGATATGTGCATTCCCTATACTGTGTGCATTTACACTGCACACATCTTGCTGTTTATACCTTTGGCATTGGGTAGCATTACATCTAGGTTCCTATCCCTTGTGATAGCTATGAGGTGGGTTTGTGTTTTGTGGTTTATGATTGGTGAGGGTGGATGTTAGTCATGGTCCTCAGGTGTGCATATGATACATGGTGTTACATTACTTAACACATGGCATTCATGCCTCGGGTGGTGCTGCAGGGCTGCCTCTGTCGGATGCACATACTACACTCCCTGTACGTTTGGAAGCAGGTTGTGTCATGTTAGGCATCCCTGTTACTGTATGAGTGAGTCAGAGCGGGTATCAGTCCCAGTGTTCCTACTGACCAAGCATATGTGCTATGTGTTGCCTCTTTGCCAAGGCCAGGGCATACTGGGCACGCCTCCTTCTGCCTACTGGGACAAGGTCAGGTTGTTCCTCCTCCAAGTCACCCCTGCCTGTGGTGGCCTTGGCAATGGTGGGGGGATGTTTGGCCCAGCCCTGTGCTGGTCCTGCTGCAGCTGTTTCCGCAGGATCATATTATGTAGCATAGCACATATCATGATCATTTGGGTACATGTAGTTGGTGTGTACTGCAAAGCTCCACCAGACGTGTCCAGACACTGGAACCGTGACTTGAGCAGCCCAAACACACGCTCTATGATATTACGTGTTTGTGCGTGTGCCTCATTATGGCGTTCCTGTTCGGGTGTGTGTGCATTTCTGATGGGTGCCATCAGCCACGGCTCAAGTGCATAACCAGCATCCCCCACTAGGTGTCCGTGTGGGAAGTCCCCATTGGCAAATGATTGGTACAGCTGCGTCAGATGCCAGATGTGGGAATCGTGGTAGCTCCCAGGGCAGCCAGCACACACATTCATTATTATGCCCTGGGCATCACACACGACCTGGCAGTTGATGGAGGGGTATCCCTTGCGGTTAATGTAGACTCTACTCCGCTCACCGGCTGGTGCCTTGATGCGTATGTGCGTGCAGTCTATTGCACCCAGCACCTCAGGGTATCCCGCTATTTGCTGGAAGAGACGCATATTGCTGGCCACAACCTCTCACGGTCATTAGGGACATATATATGATCACTGACATGTGGTGACATGGCATCCAGGAACTGGTGCAGTACCCTGGAGGCTGATGCCTGTGATATCCCCATCATATCGCCAGTTGGTCTCTGGAAGGTACCTGTTGCTAGTATTCTTAGGCCAACACATACCTTGGTTTCCACTGGGATGGGTTCCCCTCTGTTGGTTCTGTGTGTGAGGTGTGGCCTGCACAGCTCAACAATCTGCTGCAGGAGCTCTCTGTCCACTCTATAGCTCTACTATCTCCAGCTCATGTAACCCATGGTAGGTGACCCTGGGCCTGTATACTCTTCTCCTTCTCCTCACTCTGGGTTGTCTGTCAGCATCTGCATTATCACCACCCTCAGCAATTCGCCTATGTCTGATTATAACAGCTATGGCAGCCCCTAGCATTTCTGTTCTGAGTTCAGCTTTTTTTCATTTTTCAATTCTGATAGCTTAGTTTCTGGCAGTATCTCTTGTGAGAAACAGCCTGCACTGCTCTCTGTTGTGTTTTAAGTGCTGGGTTGGGTTTCTAGTCTGCCTGTGTAATTGCCTGCTTCCAATTATTTCCACCAATTAACTCCAGCAGTATTCCCTGGCAGTTTCCCTGTATTTTGGTTGTTTCCTGCTTCCTCTCTGTTTCCTGAGGGGGGAGCAATGTGCACACCAGCTTAAACACGCTCACAGTCACTTAAACGTGCGTACACATCCCTACATGGTGTTACACGCGCGCACACATCCTTACATGGTGTTAGCTAGGCTGATTCATGCTAAAACGCGCGCACACTGCCTTACACACGTGCACGCCCGCGCAAACCGTTGTAAACAGTTTGCAACACGCTCCCACATGTGGAACCTGCCTTACACGCGCGCACACGCAAGATGCACGATATCAAGAAACTTAGAGTGTAGGGATAGCGTATGCCCTCAATTTCTTGACTTTCCTAGTGTTCTGTTGGGACATCCTCCCTCCCTGATGTCTGTCTGTCATCTCTTACCTTACGTTGCCCTCCAATCTGGTACATTTCTTTCTATCCTTCCCCCCCATGATGTCACCTACCTCTTACTCTGTTCCTCCCCCTTCTCTAACTCTTACACTACTCAGAAAGTGCTCATTACCTATGTGGCAGTGTGATTCAGTATTGTAACCCTCATTTACATAGGATTGCCTAGTAATGCTTAGTTACATATCTTACACGGAGCTTCCCCCTCTTGACAACCACTAAACGGAGGCCATATTGTTTTTGCTCTGCAAGTCCCTCCATTGACATTTCATGTAATACATAAATCCCACAATTGTGGGCTTATAGGCTTCGGTTTTCAGTTTTAGGTAGCGCACCCGTTTGCTGGTGTGCTGCAGTTAAACACATAAATCCGTGAAAAAAAAGTTATTTAACTTTTTTGCAACACTTTTTCATGCGAATGGTCACATATTTCGCCACTGGCATCCTTACTGTAACAAATCCACCCTTTATTTGGAGCTGACAGAGCTCCGTTTTAATTTTGCAGAAATGTACTCAGTTGTCAGCTGAGTACATTTCTGCAGCTAACACGTCCGTTACACGGACTGGTTTGGGCTTCGTGGATCGCTCACATACCTCATTTGCATGTCTTGGAGCTGCAAATGAGGTATTGAGCATTTCCACGCCCACTCCGTGTAAGAGACGTGTTAGCTGTCTCTTACACGGAGATTTGGGCTGTTGCTGAATCAGGAGGCTTACACGGAGGCTTACACTACTCTTAAACTCCGTGTAAGCCTTCCTGAATCTGGCCCACTGTTTAAATACTGTTTAAATAGTGACTTCTGTCACATTTTTTTTACAAATAGTTAATAATTAAGAATGTATGTTTAGATAATGACCTTTTGTCACAAAATTAAGATAATTAAGAGTTTGGTTAGTGTGGTTCTATAGTAATTAGCTTTGTTGTTGTATTTAAATAGTGACTTTCTGTCACAACTTTATATATTATCAGCTTAGATAAATAGTGTTGGTTTCGCCTGTTAGCTATAGTTGAAGGCTTGTGCCTTTTGTATTTAGCCTGTATTTTAGAAGGCTTATTACTATTATTGTAGTTTATAGTTGTTGGGTATGTCTAAATTTTTGTCGATGGCTGATGACAAGGACAAACACCCTAAGTCAGGGTTCAAAAAATGCCATAAATGTGGGCAGAAAATGTCTGTCACTGACAGTCATGTCAATTGCATTTATTGCTTAGGAGCATTACATTCACAAGAAACCTGCTCCATATGCCATTCCTTTTCTTTTTGGGTTCTCCAAGAAAGAAAGAGGAAACTTATTGATAGGGGTTTATTGAAACCTTCTTTCCAGGAGGCTTTGAGTGACCAGGATGGATCTAGTAAGTCCTCAATGTCTTCCAAGACTTCCATGGATTAAAAGAAATCTAAAAAGTCTGTGACATTGGCTACAAAGGTCTCGGAGTTGACTGTCTTATCTTTTTGGAGCCGGTCCCCGGCTTTGGAACCGGTATCCGAAATTCCAAAATCTCCATTATTACAGTCGGTACCACCATCGATCCATTCATCTCAATTTTCTATTAGCCTTTCAGATTTGGATGTGGATCGTGTGGTGCAGAAGCTTTTATAGGCACCGGCCTTTGCAAAATTTTTATCGGCTCTGACCCAAGCAGCTTTGGAGCCGAAGACCCTTATGCCAGCTGCGACTCTTCCTCCTCTGAGCCATACCAGTCCTTCGGAGCTGGAGGAGTCAGACTTGTTGATTGTGGAGCCTTCAGAGCTGATGCCTATGCCAGTGACTCCGGCTCTGTTCACTCTGACATCCTCGGTGCCAATCGAGGACTCTAGGAGCTCATACTCTCTGGTCGGGTCCGAGGAGGATAGTTGGACCAACTTGTCAGTTCCGACTCTGCCTCTCAAGGCTTCAGCTCGAATGATCTCGGCTCCTACCTTTGGCTCGGAGCCCACTGTCCCAGTGCCGAGGGTATCAACGGTTCCCTCGGATCAATCGGTCCCTTCGCATCGGAGCAGGGGTGCCTTCAAAGCCATAAGGAGAGTTATGTCTCCTAAGACATTCTCAACCTGAGGTCTGGCTTCTTCCTCCCCTAAAGCGCCTGTGTCTGCTTCTGCTTCACAGATCCTGGCAAAGCGTAGAGACCCAGAGCATCAGGAAGCCCCATTGGGTGGCCGATGCTCTTTCGAGACCTTACCAGAAGCTCTCACTGATGAGGTTCCCAGGAAGAGAGTTTGTAAGAGGAAACATCTAGACTCCCCTCAGGAGTTCCTAACATCTGATACTGACTTGGATGAATCAGAAGGGTTCCCATGGTCCCCCTCTGAGGATATCTCATTTGCTGAGATACTAGAAATCCTAAGGCAGAGGGATGACTGTCCTTCCATGAACCCTACTGAAGACGAGTCGGTTCTCCTGAAGGCTTTCAGGTCTCAGCCCTCCACCTCTTGGGTGTCTCTGCCCTTCGATGAACTTAGGCACCTGGTCTCACGGAGGACGTTGGAGTCTCCGGACACCATGGAGCCTGTTCCTAGGAGGCCTAATAAATTTATCTCTGCTCCCTAAGACAAATCTTTTCTGACCAAAGGTGTGCCAGTTGATGCCATGGTAATGGCGGCAGCCACCAAAAAGGAAATGTCAGAAACTTCTTCTTCTATCCATCCTCCTAACAGAGACTCCAGGATCATGGATAGATATGGGAAGCGCACTTTTAGTTCAGCGACTTTTGCACTCCGTTTGCTCAACTACTTAACCCATTTCACGAGACTGCAAAGAAATCTCCTTAAAGAGCTGGGAGATACTCTTCAGAGTACAGTAGCTGCAGGAGAGTCATACAAAGTTGCTTCCCAGCTTGCTACGCATTCATGCGCCTCATTTCTTATGCAGCTGATGGAACGAGTAGGGCAGCGGGTATAGGAATTGCTCTTAGGAGACACTCCTGGATGTGCTTGTGTTCCTTCGTGGAGCCCTTCAAGTCATCCTTTGTGAATACCCCTTTTGAGGACTCGTCTCTTTTCGGGCCCAAAGTCAAGGAAACTTTAACCAGGTGTGAGCAGGAAGGAAAGACTGTCTGCTGTTGGAGTCCTTTTTTCCACCTCTACCAGACCCTACCTCAACGGTCAAAGGGGAGGCAAAATGTGGTTCCAAAAAGCCCAAGGAGCCTTTCAGGACACACATTGTGAACCCCCCTCGAGGGGCAGAGGAGGGAGCAATAATGGAAGATGCCGCCCTTGTGGCAGAGGGGGTCCACAAAACCAGGGCGTCAGAGATCACTTCTTTGGGAAGCCCTACCAACGATCCTGAAAGTAGGTCTGACTGTCCTATTTTGGAGGCAGTCTGGGATTGCTTATCTTTGTGCCCAGATGCCTGGCTCAAAATAACAAATGACAACTGGGTACAAAGTATCATTTCCAGAGGATACTTCATTTCTTTCACCACACCCCTCCACCGACAAGGAAAATCCCGGATGTTCCACCCAGTTACAGGGAACAAGCAACAGTAGAGGTCCAAATATTGCTAAGAAAAAGAATCATCCAAACAGTCCCAGCAGACCAGACAGGATCCGGAACTTACTCAAGATTCCTTTTAGTTCCAAAAAAGACAGGGGACTGGAGACTTATACTGGACCTCAGCAGGCTAAACAAATCTGTCAAAAAAGAGAAGTTTCGGAGGGTCATGCTTCAGTCGATACTTCCCTTCTTAGGGAAAGACACTTGGATGTGCTCGATAGATCTCAAGGATGCGTACTACCACATAAAAATGGCAAGACCATCCAGGGATCATCTGTGCTTCCGGCTGGGAGCCAATCATTAACAGTTTCGAGCCCTGCCCTTTGGTCTCACTACAGCTCCCAGAGTGTTCACCAAATGTATGGCAGTGGTCACGGCTCACCTGAGGCATTTAGGATTCCAGGTGTTTCCATACCTAGACGATTGGCTCCTCACTGCCACCACCAGGCATCAACTCATTCAAGCCAGGGACTCCACTCTGTCACTCTGCAGCCATTTGGGCATTACAGTAAACTCAGAAAAATCTGCCTTGTCGCTATCGCAACATACTGTTTCTATCAGAGTAGAACTGGACACCACCACCTCCATGCTAAGACTTCCAGTAGAAAGAGTCTTATTACTCTGTCAGCAGTTTCACATTCTGGTATCTAAAAACAAGGTTTCAGCATCAGAAGTTCTGCTGCTGTTAGGTATGATGGCAGCTGCAATTCTGGTCATACCACTGGGTCATATGCACATGCAGATACTGCAATGGCTGTTGTTCACTCAATGGTCTTACCAAGAGCTTTCCATGTCTCACATGATAATGATCACAAACTCTTGCAAAAAGGATCTTCAATGGTGGTTGATCTCACTTCATGTCACGATAGGACATCCCTTTATTTTACCCCCACCAGCAGCCACAGTGACCACGGAAACTTCCCTAATAGAGTGGGTGGGGAGAAAATTCATGTATGGAAAGCCCAAGCCACATGGACCGATCAAGAGACATCTGCATATCAATGTCTTAGAGATGGGAGCAGTACTTTTGGCGTTGCAGTACTTCCAGGACTCTCCTCCTCTAGGTATGATTGCGATTCAGATAGACAACATGTCAGTGATCTGGTACTTGAACAAACAAGGAGGAATCAGGTCATATCCCCTTTGTCACGAGGCCCTAAGAGTATGGCAGTGGGCTATATCCACCCAGCACTTTCTGTTAGCAGCACATCCCGGGGAAATCCAACATGATAGCAGACAAGCTGAGCAGAGCAATTTTGTTGCCCCATGAGTGGTCCCTCAAGAAAGAAATAGCAGACAGGATATTCCGTAGGTAGGGCCAGCCTTGCTGCAATCTTTTTGCCAGTCACATGAACACGAAATGCAGAAGCTACTTTGCCCTGATTCCCCCTCCGGGTGAAGTTCCAAGGGATGCACTTGTTCATGATTGGCCTCCGCGTCTCCTCTATGCATTTCCACCAATCCCGTTGATACCCAAGGTTCTACAGAAAGTAAAAACTCTAGGAAGGACCATCATTCTAAAAGCCCCTCATTGGCCTCATCAGATTTGGTTCCCCTTCCTTCAGCTTCATCTTTTGGAGGACCCTTGGATTCTGGACCCAGTTCTGGACCTTCTGACGCACTTGTTGGGGGAACTTCATCCCTCTCTGCAGTCCCTGAAGATGACAACTTGGCTGCTCCAATTTCCATCATAGCCAAGTTCCATAACCTTTCCAATGAGATGAAGCAAATTCTCTTATCTTTTCATAAATCCTGTATGAGGAAGCTATACCTTAGCAAATGAAAAAAAAATTCTATATGGGCCTCTAAAAACAATATTGATCCTTACCAAGCCCCTATGGCCTCTATTTTACAGTTCTTGACCATGATTTTCAACAAAGGAGCTGCAGCAGCAACTATTCAGGTTCAACTTGCTGCCATTTCTAATTTTCATCTTGGATTCGAAGGACTGAATATTATGTCACACAAATTATCCAAAGCCTTTCTCAAAGGGACCTTTCATCTCAGACTACCTGTGAAATTTCCCTATTCCCCATGGAATCTAAATTATATGCTTTCCCGCATTATTCTTCCTCCATTTGAACCATCTTCCTCATGTGACCTCAAATTTTTGTCATGGAAGACTATCTTTTTAGTAGCTATTACTTCTGCCTGCAGAGTGTCAGAGCTTCAGGCCTTGTCCATTAAACCGCCTTACTTGATTTTCCATGCTGACAGAGTCTCACGTCGAACAAACCCCTCCTTTTTGCCTAAGCTTTGCACTGAGACTAATCTTGACCAAATTATTGATTTGCCAGTTTTCTTCCCCAATCACTCCAACAATCCAGAATACATGCTGCACAAACTTGATGTTCACAGACAGCTCAGATTTTACTTGGATAGAACAAAAGATTTTAGGAAATCTGAACAGCTTTTTGTTTCCTTTTCAGACTCCAGGAAAGGTATGCCAGTGGCTAAAACAACTCTCTCTAAATTGTTATCTGATTGTATCACATTTGCTTATTCAGCTGCCAATATGCCATTGGAACATAAAATTAAAGCTCACGCAACCAGAGCAGTTTCTACATCCTCTGCCTTTTCTGCCAGACGTCCTATTGATAACATTTGTGTAGCAGCCACTTGATCAAGACCTTATACCTTTATCACTTATTAGAGAGTTGACAGGGCCTCCAGGGGCAGGGCCTCCTTTGGATCCACTGTCCTGAAAAATATACTCCCGTGAGCCACCTGAGATAGATGGTGCTTGGGACGCTACCCATCAGTAAGAATGAATGGCGAGATAGAACAACTTCACATAAAGAAGTTATGTACTTACCATAACATTCCATGTGAGTTGTTCATCTCACCTTCATTCTTACATCCCTCCCTCCTACCCCCTCCTGGGCTTTTAGAAGACCGAGATGCTAGATCTTTCCTGGTTACTCAACCCTTCTGTTCTTTCTCTTATGGAGTTATAGAATGACATATGGTATTATTATTATACGCAGCAAATAAGATCTGAGGTAACTCTAGGTGCATCATGGGATAGAGACTTGGCCTCAAGCTATTTGAAAACCTCGAGCTTTGTAGTAGGCAGACTCAGAGCCATCAGTAAGAATGATGGTGAGATGAACAACTCACATGGAACATTATGGTAAGTACATAACTTCTTTTTTTTTAGTATCACTGACTGCAATCCTCACTGATTTACCAAAAAAAAATGTTATGCGTGACAGGGCAAGAACAAGAGACAAAATTATATAGGGATATTCTGCAGGGCAGTTGAGAGGTATGCTTTGGATCATTTAATTTTGAGAATATATTTGCCTCAGCCTACACAAAGAATTGTGTGGGAATAGTGTGGGAGGTGCTTTGAGGATAGTGAATCAGCATTTGACAATGAAAACAAAAAGACACTGGAACATAGACATATTGTAATTTTCATTACATTTTTTTTCTTACACATGATATTGACTGACACCTCCCATCGGTGCCTACCAGGCCCCAGGCGTACAACATGAACCTGAGTCACTGGTACCATAGTAAGGACTATACATGCAGTGGGCTGACACTTATCCCTCACTTTCAAAGTACTGCAGCTACCATACCTCACTCATTTCTGCATAAGGCTGTGGGTTTGTTCCTTCTTACATCTGTTATCTGCTCCACATTTGATCTATTCCTAGCCATGCCACTCTACAGATTATCATGCCTTTAACATTTGTCATATCTCCTCCTATTTTGGGCAGTCATCCTTTATGTTATCATCCTGTCTCATGTCTCTGTTCACTTCTTATCAGTAGTTTACTGGATCCCATGAAGCAGTGTCTGCAACATCCATTTCTAATCATGTCCCACCCCTGAAATATAATGTTCCAATTATATTTCCTTATTATCTTCACAGAACAGTTGTTTATTTGTGAGCCTACTGCTTCCTGATCAAATGTTTGCTTATCCTCCACAAATATCTGCACTTGTGCATACATTATCAAGCATATAAATCAGTTTCATATCATTGTTCCTTTTCTTGGGTTACATTTGAAATGTTTTAGAATGCTTTTCTCATTCATCATTTTCAGTTAAGTACATTAGCTTTAACCAATATTTGCTGAATTTGGTTGATTAACATATTTTTAAAAATTAACCAAAGATTATAGAGAAGCAGAAAGACCATAGCCTGAGTGCATGACTAGTTGTAACACAGCATGAACTAACAGGCAATCATATACGTTAACAGCCCTCTTCTCTAGTTATAGAACAGCATTTGTAGTAGAACAAAGGAAGAGGCAGTGTTAGCTGTGGGCCTGCAAAGGACAAGCATTCCTAGTGCCGGGTAGGGCTGTGATATATGTGGAAATATGCATCATAGGTGGTTCCTGCTACAACATGTTATCAGTATCTGTAATGGGAAACATCTGTGAGCAAAACTGATTTTTAGGATCATTGACCTTGGATTCAGGGGTCACGCCATGTTAGTTTTATTTAGTTACTCATTCTCCTCTCTTTGGCCAGGAAACCCACACAGAAATTAAAACCCCTTTCAGGGAGGTGATATTTACAAAAGGAATGTTATTTCTACTAATCTGCATTCCTAAAACGCACTCAGCTTTCAAATGCAAATCTGCTATGCTTGAAAGAATAAATAACATGAAAGATATCATTCATTACATAGAGTGGCACAGCCTTTCACACACACAGCATAAGCATGAAACTGGGTATCTATCTTTCCACTCTCCTCTACTGTTATTTATGTCATGAATGGAACAAAGGACAGATCCTAGGATGAATGTTAGCAACGAGCCTGCCTTCCTTATGACATCACTGACATCAAACCCTAATAATATCAGCAGTGATCAGACACCAAGGAGGCAGAAATCTATTCAGACTTTCTTGTTTTATGTGAATCTGGATTAAATCATGCATACAAACACTATATCAGGCTTAACATATTTTGGTCTGTTAACAAGTGCCTGAGACAACAAAATATTCCTGCACAACTGTACAAAAGATCAAACGAGCAAATGTTAAGTTCCGCTTTTTATGGTTTATTTATCTTTGGGGTGGTTTCTGGACATCAGGAAGCTCTTGCTCAGATGTTTCCAAGTGCAGTATCTCAGTTTTTAATGTATTTCCATGAATGTTTCCTGGCTAAGCTTTATAAAAGTAAAAGCGTCTCATTTTATTAATTCATATACTACACTACTATGTATATCATCTTCTTAAACCTCATGGCAGGTTGTGTAAGAGCAGAAGGGGAATATTTTTATGCCTACCATGACAGTGCCAGGTATCAGCAATGACCCTCTCTGATTTAGTGCTTTCCAGAACCTCACTACCACATATTCTCCCTAGTATGCAATCTAACTAATTTCTAGCTGCAGCAGATGCTTTCTTTGGTCTTACTGGAATTTGCTATATAATAATTAGGAAAGACATGCTTATTACATTTTGATGACCTAAATGAATTTGCTGCAGTAGAAGAGCTAAGGAGCATAATCAGTTTTCTTAGGTCTAGCTTTTATTGTATTCTATATCCTGGATCTGGAGAACTGAAAATTAATAACTGTAGGATGTGTGTGTGTGTGTGTGTGTGTGTGTGTGTGTGTGTGTGTGTGTGTGTGTGTGTGTGTGTGTGTATTTTGGGAATGGGGATTCATTTATTTGGTTAGTGAACTACTTTGTTGTGGAACCTTTTCAGCCATTTGAGGCCTGCTATTGTATATCCTGTAACAATGAAAAATAAAGTTAGAACAGGATATTTAAATTATGAAACTAGTGACACTTTTAACATGTTTTGGTACAGAAATAAGCCCCTCTTGCTGTGTCTTCCACACCCCAGCTAACTGAATATCCTACTGTCAAGGATGCTGTATTTATTGGACTAATGGGAATACCTCATACTGCATACCTACGCTCATATTAACAGTCTCATAATTCTGAGGAGCACAGTTGTGGTTCATCGAACTAGAACAAGGACCTGTCACATATTCTACAAGGACTAGGACATATCATCATCATCATCATCATCATTATCAACTTCCCTTTTTCACATTTTTTTCTATATGGCATTGGGATCTCAAATCAGCTGTCATCTCCTCTAAATACCTCTCAACTGTACAGATTCTCGCAGCATGTCCAGATTTTTGCCTCATATTTTGGTCTGTTTTTCATAAAATTGTGGTTTTCTAACAAATTAGTGGCAAATCATTAAAGATTGAAGTTAGAAAATAATGACAGACATTTCATTTTCAGACTTCATACCCTTCAGAAAATTTGTGCTAATGCAAAACCTGTTATTTTAGCAACTTTCTAAGTTTGTAAGAGTAATATTTAAACATTATCTATACTTTTGGGCCTTTGCCCCACTTTTGTTTATGGCTTTGTTCAGTTTCTTGTTCTAAGAGGGTAAGAAGTATGCTCTTCATTCAGTGACATCCTTATACCTTCTTGGACAGTCATGTGTGACTCTTACAGGTCTTGCCACATACAATTCATCTCTTGACTGGACGTCCTCATTTCCTCTTGCCGTCTTCTTGTCTCATCCAAATCTTCTTCAACAAATAGATTTCTGCTTTTTTGCATGTAATCAAGCCATCATAATCTGTTCTGTTTTACATACTTGACAATTTGAGCTACTTTGGCTTCTTCTCTGATATTATGACGTTATTTGTCTGTCCCACAGTGTGTATTTTAACACCCATCTCAGGCACTTCATCTAGATCACTTCTAGCTTCCAGTACTGCTCTGACTTCATTGCCCAGGTTTTTGTGTCATGTTTAAGTAAATATTTTATATTCTGCCTTTATTATCTTATGTTTTATTTTAACTCTTTAACCTTATATGGTTGTTAACTCATTCTAATTTAAAGCTATGTGGTTTTTGCCTAATTGAGTAAATTCTGTGTTACTCATGTTTTATATCTTAGACACTGTCTCTGGGATTCAGAAAGATCCTCACTGCTCTTGTTTATCACTGGTGATTCCACTTGTGAGGAAGTGGGTTACAGCTGGCAGGTATGTGCACAGTCCAAAGAACATTATTGAAAAATTGTGTCAGAAAAACAGGCCCTGTAAACTGCCACCTACCATACAGGCAGCATTATTGCAGTACATTTGGTGATCTATAACTGGTTTGCAAACTCACTGCTACTAATGTGCTGGCATGTATTGTGGCTATCAAGGGTCACACTTTGTAGTATATGAAAGTATCAGAGAGTATTTTTCCATATTCATGCCTGCTTTACCAACAATTGGCCAAATGTTGGCAGATAGATTGTTTTTTCCACTCCTGCTTTCTACCTGCCTTCTACTTCATGAAGCTGCCTGCAGCTACTTGAGTCTCAGCAAGTGTAATTGCTTGAGCAATTAACTGAGTGACTAACCGCTGTAGGCACATTTCAACTTGGTGACAAGCAGGCAAGCGTTTCTTCACAATTATGTTTCCCGATGTAGGTGCACTGTTACCTCCCAGCTGCCACAATTCATGTCGTATGTCATTCTTTCTGAGAGTAAAAGATCCAGTCCAGGAATAAAGGAAATTTTATACATCATCAGTGACATTTTTATAGCATAAATTCATAGCTTGCAGTGAACACAAACAATATAAGCATTGTTGTACTTTATTCCAGTGTTTTGCTTCCCTTTTCAAATCTGATTACTTGCTATACATTGAACCGTCTTGTTTGCTTACTATGTTACACATCATGTTGAAAAAAGGTTTGGAGCTGTGAGTGTAAAGTATTACCTCCTCATTTACCTGCTGAATATGAATGACCCATGCCCTGAGCAGCATCCTACCATCACCCAGAATGATACCACAGTACAAACAGAAAATGATTGACTTCAACAATTGGCTAAGACTCTGGTGTCATTCTAAGGAGATCCAATATCTGTCTGCTAGGGCTGACATGAGTGACAGACCTCAATGCTTTGCCAGAGATGGCCTACATCTGTCACCCCTGGGTTTCTGGGTAATGGCTAAGGCTCTTGCCACCCCTATAGTGCCTTTTGTAGGTGGTGTTCCAAAGACCAAATTACCACCATAACAGCTATAAATAAATGCAATCTGAGGGTCATGCTGCTCAATGCTAGAAGTCTAAATCTCAAGATGCACTTGCTTGAAGCACTCGTCAAAATGGAGAACATCGACATTTGTGCTGTAACAGAGACCTGGTTTAAAGCAGCAGAAAGCACCCCTGAACTACCAGGCTATAACTCATTCCACACCTTTTGGCTCCAGAACATGGACTGAAGCTCCAAAGGCAGTGGTGTCTCCATATTCATAAAGGGATATGCACACCTCCAGACTAGTAGCCCAGCATAATGCATCTGAGATACTCCAGGTACAACTAACATTGGGTAAGACAGCGATTCAGGTCATAGGCTGCTATAGGTCCCCAACTATGTCCCAAGACTCTCACTCTACATTCCTAAACACCCTGGAAACTATTAAGATCCAACCCAACACTCTCATACTAGGTGACTTTAACTATCCCTCCATCAGCTGGGAAAACTACTCATGCACCAATGCACTGGCCCAACGCTTCCTGGAATTTATCAATTCCAATGCCCTAGACCAGCTCATTCTTACCCCCACTAGAGGAAGCAACATCCTTGACCTGGTTATTACTAACATGGGCAACCGTTGCTCTACATCAATAGTCAATTCCTCCCTGGTTAGATCCGACCACAAACTAATCACCATGGAAATCCACATCTCACCCATGCCCCCCGCAAAGGTATCCACTGTGAAAAAATTCTCTAAAGCTGACTTTGGACTCCTAAAAACAGAGGTGGCTAACTTCACGACACCCATGCCAATGGAAAATAGATGCATGACTGCCGAATCATACACCAATGCACTGTACGAACACATACATAAATGCATAGAACTAGCCATACCCAACAGAACCAAGATGCTCTCTGAAAAAAAAGGAAGCCAATCTGGTGGTCCCCTCCCATTAATAAACTCTACAACAGAAAGAAGAAACTGTTGCAGAAAAAGGTGAAGTCCCAAGACTGGAAAAATTCCCTTAGTAGCTACAACAAAAAGCTGAGATCCCTCATCAAAACCTCCAAAGCCAGCTATGAAGGCAGAAATGTGGCAGACACTAAAAACAACCACAAGACCTTCTACAGTTATATCAAGAATCTCCATGGCAATACCCAGATTTGCTCTGAGTTACTGCACAATGGTACCTCCTATACTGAGCCAACAGATATTGCCAACATACTGGCCGACCGATTCAGTGCCAGCTTTACCCTCACCTGCCAAGGACCAACCTCAATACTGGGAGAATGCCAGGAACCCAGCATTACTGCAGCACAGGTTAAGGCTGCATTGCCTAAGGCCAAGAATACAGCTTCCATGGGACTCGACAACATCCCTAGCTGTGTTCTACATGAATTAAAAAGTGAACTGGCACCACATCTGTGTGCTCTGTTCTCTTACAACCTCATCTCAGGCTTTGTCCCTACTAAATGGCACACTGCTACAGTCATCCTTCTCCATAAAGGAAGAGCAACTGCAGACCCTGGAAATTATTGCCCCATTAGCCTAACGAGTCTGATATGTAAGGCTATGGAGCACATTATCAAGGACCTAATTAACAAGGATATAGGGAATCTCTAAACTCTAGATCCCACTCAATTTGGTTTTGTGAAAGGTAGGTCATGCCTACTCAACCTGGTTGACTTCTCTGAGTCAGTCACCAGAGCGGTGGATGAAGGTAAGCAGTTCACACAGCCTACCGCGATCTGGCCAAGGCCTTTGATACCATTCCTCACTCAGGAATTATTGATAAATTCAGCAAACTAGGCATCAACCCCTATATCATTAGGTGGGTTGCAAACTGGCTCACAGATAGAACCCACAGTGTGAAAATAGGGGACTCCAAGTCAGAATGCCAACCAGTCACAAGTGAAGTTCCACAGGGATTGGTCCTGGGTCCTCTCCTGTTTAGCATCTACTTCTCAGAAGTCCAGGTAAACACAGAGGGACTGACCAAATTCACAGACAACTGCAAGCTGGGAGCCCTTATTAACTCCCCAAGTGATGCAGACATCCTACAGAAAGGCCTCACTGAGACCAATGACTGGTGTTGAAACCATGGCCTTAAGCTTAATGCCAAAAAATGCGTCATCATCCCCTTTCAGAAAAACTCAGTTCCCACTAATTACCACATCAATGGGAGCCCACTGAACACTGAATGCATTATAAGAGATCTGGGGACACAGGTTAACAGCAACCTGTCCTTCGACCACCACATTGCCACTGTGGTGAGAAAGTCCTTCTATTTGTCACTTCTCATTACCAAAGGGTTTTGCATCCAGGAAGATAGAGGTCATCATTTCTCTCTACTCTTCCCTCATTAGACCAATCATAGAGTATAATGTCCCATTTGTCACATACCTCACTAGACACCTGCAACAGCTGGAGAGACCACAAAAGTACCTCACGAAGAGGATCCTGTGCCTTAAACACATGTCCTACATGGATAAACTCAAAAAACTCCAGCTATTCTCTGTCTCATATCGTCTACTAAGAGGCGATTTCTGCTTGACATACAAAGCCATGTCTGACCCAGCTCTGTTAGAAATGCTACATCTAAAGAAATTCCAATCCCTCTGCACCATATGCTCCAGAGACCTCAACCTCATTGCCACAATCAACAGAACATGCTGGAGAGACAGGTTCATAACCCAGAGACTGCCCATGCTCTGGAATAGACTTCCCATACATGTCAAGCAGAGCACTTCACTAGTCCTCTTCAAGAGAAATCTTGATGAGTGGATGGGAAATAGAAAGTTCACTCCGGGGATCAATCCAGAGGCTGTACTTGATAGAGGCACTGGGAACTAATGACGGGCGGCACAATGCCAGGGCACATCTATGGGCTAGGCTTGTAAGGGTCCCAGGACCATTAGCCTAGTACACACCTATGAACCTATAAGATGACATAATAAATGAGAAGCAATGAAAAATAACATATACAGAAGCAGGTATAACTGATGCCTTAGACCATGAAAAGCTATTAAAAATTGAGAGGCCAATTATCCTTGAACAGCTGCTTACTTCAGACATTAAATTAGAACTATTATGCTATCAGCCAAATTCCCCAAATGCTCCTGATAAACATCTTTATTGAAGTTTGGGGAGTATTTTTTTCTAGTTGCTCTCCCCCCATGGCTGATGGTCATCAAGCCACCCCTACCCAGACCTGAAGCCATTGACTCTGTACATGTCCCAGGGAAAGAACTGCCCAGAAGAGCCATCATCCAGGCAAATTTTCAGGGTGCTTAGTGGTTTTGCTGGCATCCTGGCAATAAGAGCCATTTTGTGAATGGCTCTAATACTCTCCCCCTTGGGTAGTGACCTGGGGGCCTACACCCACAAAGAGATCCTCTAACAACTTTTTTTGTGTTGTCATGCATGCAGTCATCAAAGCCTACAATAATTGGCTAGGATGGTCATACCCACAATGTCCCTGCATCACAACTCCCCCCCACCCATATTACTTGCTTCTTGCTCTCAAGCAGGGATTATGTCTGGGAGTGGGAATTAAGACCACCTGGGAGCCACCTCCATCTCCTCCCCCAGGATGGGCATGCCCATCAACCCCTACCATGCCATCAACACCTGAGCTTCTAATTAAATCCAGGTTGCTGGGGTTGTAGTCAGGGCTGTATCCCTCTACGCCCCCAGCACAGCTAATAATTTATGCAGATTTCTTAAACATATGTAGCGCACCCACAGGTGTAGCTGAAGTAGATATGGGTTCCTTCCTACCTGACTCTGGTGACACCCCTATAGGACCAACACACCAAGGTGGCAAGAATGGCAGATTTTATTCTAGGCGACACATCTCGTTTAAAAGGCAACAGCACAACTACAAACAAATTATTCAATAGTGCACCAGTTAGCAATAAGGCAAGGTGAGATATGCATGCAATGAAAACATATATTCACCCTCTTCCCCAGAACTCAGCAGAAAAAGGTCTTGACATTCAAACATGCACAAAAAAGGCAATATCAATGAGCAGTAAAGCTTTATAATGCAGCAATACAAACACAGGGAAAAAATGCAATGTTATTAAGCAATAAAAGGATTATAATACAGCAATACAGATATGAGAAAATGCAATGTCTTTGAGCAGCAAAATTCTTGAAGGCAGCAGTCCTAACACGAGCAAAATGCAATGTCATTGAACAGTGAAAATTTATAATGCAACAATACGAATATGAGAAAATGCAATGTCATTGAGCAGTACTAACACCCTCAACCCCCTTGATCAATTCTAAACAGACCAATTATGAAACACTCTATTATACCCTGTTCACTGCCCAGTGACTGCTTACAGTCTTGCTGCCGAAATGATGGGGCCCAAGTTGGAGCTGATATGGATCCCAGTTATTTGTAATCCACAAAGCATTTGGGGGGAGGGATCCATAATCTTATAAAAATATAAAATGATGGCCAAGGCCTCTTACCACTCCATTGAGAATATCCTAGTGACCAGGCACTGTGGTTCCTCTGATGAGAAAAGTAGAAAAATCACCTGCCAGAACTCTGGTAATCATCTATGGCTTCTCTGCACTAAGACCAAAGGAACTCCTTTTCTTGCTGAATCATATGCAGGTGTGGAACTACTGGTTTCAGACTTCTCTTTTGATTCCACAAAATGCCATCATCCAGGATTTCAGCAAAAGACAAACACAATCTACTACTTCACTTCCCTGTCCCAAAGCACTAGAAAGAAAATCCAGTCATGCTGCCAGGCCCTTTTCCCCTTCAGCTACCTGTTTCAGTCTTCCCTCCTTCAGCTAGTATCTCAGTCTCCTCTTTCACTTTTGAAATTGTCTTTTATATTCCTGAAAAGAGCGCTCCACCTTGTGGTGTAATGAAAAACTACAGTCTATTACTTCTACAATGAAATGCAGTGGGAGCTACACTCTTCCCCACTTGAAAATCTTGGGTCCCCCCAAGAACTGAACAATATTTTTGCATTCAAAAGGTACATTCCACCAAGGGTAATCAGCCTTACGCTTAACTTGGGATGGGGTGTCACCACTGGAGTAGGAGGCATAGGAATTATGGGAGCAGACTCTCTGATGAGCTGTGGTCACCAGTTCCTGTGTATTATGTCACAAACTGTTATATGTAAGTCTCTGTTGGGGCCGAATCTGTCTCTGCAGTTTTTATTTGGAAGAGACAGCTAAGGAATTTTGCTCGGAAGGTTTGTCACTCACATCACATTCAATGTCCAGTTCTTCAGTAGGCATATTATCTACTTTTAAGATCTCCTCTTGTATAACTTCACTTTCATTTTCCATAACTGTACGACTCTCCTTAACACTATTTTCTGAACTTTGCATAGCCAGGCCGCCATCAGTATCAGGTTCTGCAAGAGGTACAGAAACATTACTTAGACTATTGTTAGGTTTGGGCTGCTCAAAATGACAAGGAATGAATTCCAGGGCATTTACATTGAGATTACAACCCATGGGGTCTTGAATGTCCTCATAAAAAAGCTCAGTCTCCTGGCTGCAAGTCAATGCATCTTTACTTTTTTGTCATAGTAAGCCTTGTTTTGCTGATGTCTTTGTCCTGTTGATTTTTCAGCAAGCCTGTCTGATGTTCTTCTTGAGTCTCTCTACATAACTGCCATGAGATTGCACTGGTGTATCATCAGCTGTGACTCCAAAGGTGATGTCAACAGGAAGAAGAGCTTCTCTTCTAAACATTAGGAAGTAAGATGAGAATCCTGCAGCATCATTTTTAGTACTGTTGTAAGCATGCACCACTGTGGCTACATGTCTACTCCATTGACTCTTCTTCTCAGGAGATAATGTCCCCCACATGTCTAGTAAATTTCTGTTGAAACGCTCACGCTGAGGATCCCCTTGAGGATGATAAAGAGTGGTGCAGCATTTTTGGACTCCCAACAGAGTGAGTAGTTCATGGACAAGCTTGCTCTCAAAATTATGTCCTTGATCCAAGTGTATCCTTTTTGGCAGGCCATAGTATACAAAGAACTTCTCAACTAGTAGTTTTGCCATTGTAATAGCTTTCTGATCGCAAGTGGAAAATGCTTGAGTGTATCTGGTATAGTGGTCTGTCACCACCAGAACATTACTGATCCTGCCTTCATTCAGTTTAATGCACAGGCTTAATGACAACATGAATTTGAGCAGTGTTTTGAAATTAAGAAGAGACAAATTATAATAATACAACATAAAATTGGTATATTCACATACTCAATACACTCCCAAAGAATTGATTCATACATTTTTTATTATTTTGATTTTTTATATTTATTCATTAATTTTTACTTATTTATTCATTTTTTCTTTATACTTATTTGGTATTCATTAGCATTTATTATCTTGATCGCAATATGATTCATTTAATGTTTTGTTGTTGTTGAACAATGTTTAGCAAGAAGTTTATGTTTCGAGCCTTTATGTATATGAGAAATATTATGACAAGGCTATTTAACTGGTTTTACATGTAGCCCTTTTAATACCAAGCACTTGCAGGTGATATTTTATCAATTAGTTTTTTAACTTAATTGATCACATGATTTTTTTAGTATTTAAATAGAAGCAGTTGTTGCATGGTGTTCATCTTGATAAATCTCAGTATTGCACTGAGCGAAAGTGCTTGAGGTATTTGTTACTGTGTGGTTTTTATCCAATAAATTTGTTCGTTGAATTTCACCTACTGGATTTTCATTTACCTTCTTTCTGCTGTGTACAACTACAAACAAATTATTTCAACAGTGCACCAATTAACAATAAGGCAAGGTGAGATATGCATGCAGTGAAAACATACATTAACCCTCTTCCCCAAAACTCAACAGAAAAAGGTCTTGACATTCAAACATGCACAAAGAAGGCAATATCAATGAGCAATACAACCACGGGAAAAAATTCAATGTCATTAAGCAATAAAGGGGTTATAATACAGCAATACAGATATGAGAAAATGCAATGTCATTGAGCAGTACTAACACCCTCAACTCCCTTGATCAATTCTAAACAGACCAACTATGAAACACTCTATTATAATATAATATCACTGGCCAGTGACTACTTACAGTCTAGCTGCCGGCATGATGGGGCCCAAGTTGGAGCTCATATGGATCCAGCCTCTCACCACTCCATTGAGAATATCCTAGTGACCAGGCACCATGGTTCCTCTGATGAGAAAAGTAGAAAAATCACCTGCCAGAACTCTGGTAATCATCTATGGCTTCTCTGTACTAGGCCCAAAGGAACTCCTTTTCTTCCTGAATCATATGCAGGCATGGAACTACTGTTTTCAGACTTCTCTTCTGATTCCACAAAATACCACCATCTAGGATTTCAGCAAAAGACAAACACAATCTGCTACTTCACTTTCCTGTCCCAAAGCACTAGAAAGAAAATCCAGTCATGCTGCAAGGCCCTTTTTCCCCTTCCGCTGCCTGTTTCAGTCTTCCCTCCTGAAGCTAGTATCTCAGTCTCCTCTTTCACTTTTGAAATTGTCTTTTATATATCTGAAAAGCGCTCCACCTTGTGGTGTAATGAAAAACTACAGCCTATTACTTCTACAATGAAATACAGTGGGAGCTACACATATAAATGCGCTAGACTTTCAGGCAGCATCTTTAAATTCTATTTGGGGCAGGGGAAAAGTCACAGAATGAGTTGTATTAATAATAATATTTAACATACTCAAAGTTTTCATAAGTCAAACATTAGCATGTGCTATATTCAGGTGTTTTGTCCCATACTGAATATCTCCTTTAACACCTATGTTGTGTAGAGTGTCACATTTCTAGTAGCCTATATACAGTTTGCATTCCAGCACATTTTATGAAAAATAAACAAAAAAAAGCATAAGATAGATAAATGTAAATATTTTGTGAACGATAAAAGCTATTAAAATATTGCACAAATATCAACAGTATCAATAAAAAGTATTTTTAAGGTGATAGTGCATTCATAATCTTTCCATAAATACTTAACATATTACAATACACGTGAGCCCCAAATTATATATTTTTTGCTTAACTTTGACAAATTCTCATATCTTAGAAACTGTACAACCTAGACCTATATAGTTAGTACATTTTTGTTAACCATACATAAGATTTCACATGACATCAAGAAATTCCTGTTTGAATATGTTTGTTAAGAAATTTACAGAACATGAAAACATAAACTTAATTGCACAATTGTATAATTAGTAATATAAATAACACTGACTATCTCTCAAGATGTGCAACTTAAAGGCAGATATCAAAGATGCTTTTCTTCAACAACATCTAAGGTTTCACCTGATGTTATGCAACAGTTTGTAAGTCACTAGGTTTTAGAAGTATTAAGTACATATGGAAAATTATTTACTATAACAAGCAATATCTCAGGTAAAGTACGATATAAATGGACATTGACAATAACATGGAGGGCTCTCAGTTATGAAAACATGAACACAAATATGAAAGCATAAATAATAAGTGACAAATAATGATTCATTTCTCTACTGCAGCCAGTGCTAGATTAACAATCTTTGAGTCATTTGTTAATAACTCCTTGCACTTTCTAATACTGCCTATCATTAGCTGGAAAATTGCTTTGTTAAAATAGGCCATAGGCCAGACCCAAAAAAGTCTGGATGGCATAAAGAGCCATGGGTGTGAACTGGAAAAATACAAAAAAAAGGCGTTATAAGCTTGAATGAGATATACACCTAACAAAAAGTAACATTAACAAAATATTCACTTTAGAACTCTCATTTATCATCTGGGTTGTAGTACACATATATCTCAATTGTCAGTAATGACATAAGGAACTAAGACATCAGATTTACTATGAAATGGTAATCAACAAAACTAAGTAAGCAAAACTGATAATAAATTCTAAATCAACAATATTAACCAAAGACATTTACATGTAATGCAGATGACATTATTAGCCAAATGTCTGGTCTCCTGTCTTGTCTCATTCATTTAGAAATTTCTTTTTTGAGCCAAGCTGCATTTTAAGGTGGGAAACTAAAGTGTGTAAAGCATGAGTAAGTGAGTTCTTATAAAAACTGTGAAGTCTAGAAGTAAATAAGCTAAAGTTTTCCAATTTCCTGAGGTCTGGTGGGAGGGAGTGCCAAGCACGGCTGCTGAAAGACCTTTTGTCCTATGTTCTGCCGGAGGTCAGCTTGGATTTTACAGCCAATTTTCTGTAAACAGCTGTGATGGAACTGATTAACGATAGTGGCTTTTCTCAGATAACATCTACTACTAAAACTGCAGTGAGAGTTTGAGTATGCTGGTGCAGGAGGCTGGGGGGGGGGGCAGACAGCTATAAAATAAACAATAAAAATACAGATATTTTGAATCTGTGAAACACATGCTGAACTGAAAAAGAATAATGCCTTTTACCTCCATGAATAATTCCAGCATTTTGACTCTCTCATCAGAGTACAGCAGCTGTTTGGGTAGTGTTTTTGAACCATAGCAGTATATAGGATATATGACAAGCAGATTCAATGAATGTTTGCATTGTGGTGAGCAGTGAAGCAAGTTCTTTGCTTGTCTCAGTCACTGCAGCTAAAGCTTTGTTAGGTGGGTAAAAAAGGGCACAGGGCATCGGCAAAAATCATCTCTCAGATAAAATCAGTTTATCTGAATTGATATAAGACGTGCTGCAACAAAATGTATTCTTTCGTAATTAAAGTTCAGTAGCCTCTAAGGGTCCTCAAGAGGAGAAGGTCACAGATGTTTGCTTATAATTAAAGAATAATCTGTGATAGGATAATGCAGTCTGTGTAGTAAGATGTTCCCACACCTGGTCAGTTATTCACGAGATTACATTGTATTCCGAGTGACTAAAATGTTCAGTACAGAAACATCTCAGCTCATTATACATACATTCTTAGATTATTATTTTGTACAATTAAAACATGACCAACGCACATTAATTAGTTGCTTATTCTAAATTTTAATAAACTAGAGCGTATAATTAAAATAGTTATTGCTAGGAAGAGGCAGATTCATTGAAACTGCTAAGAGATGAGTTCTTCACAGTGATATAGAATAATTTATTTCTGTACTCTGTAAGAGTGATCAGTGAGCTCAGCAATCATTGTTTTGTTACCATTTTTAAAATGTCACACAGAGGGATGGAGCCCTGACTTTGATACAGGAGAACCAGGTTCTGTTCTCAGGCCTGCCCTCTGGGGAGCTGGTTGGGGTGAGGGGAAGGAGTATCATTTTACGGGCTTGCTGATGCTTGAAGAGGGAGAGGATTTTTTTTCAGTGCTATTTTCTGCAGTGGAGATCACAGGCTTCAGATCTGCTGTAAAAATAGAGAAATGCAGAGGTACTTTGTCTGCAGACTTTGCTCTACATGGTTTCAATATTTTATGTTGGGTAGGCCATAGTATAGAGCAAAAAAAAAAAAGAAATTCAAACTCCCTAAAAATGAGGGTTAACATCAGCCTGATTCTCAACCCTGTCAGCAGTGTGTCTTTAAAAAACATGTAGGAGAATGAAGGGAATAAAAATCTGAGGAAGAACACGATGGTCAATAAAGTTTATTTAAAAAATAATGTTGATATATAGGCTTTTACTTTTAAGTGAGGCAGTACAGGGAGGCCTACAAACAACCAGATCAAAGACACTACTCTCATTTCTTTAAAATCCAATAGTTTATTGTAGTATCATGATTTCTTATATAGAGATGTACATTTGGCATTACAATTACACGTACACGTTTTTTTGTGTTTTGGAATTTGTACTACCTGGCTTCGTTTACCTGCTTTTAGAAGTCAGTACAGAGGTCCTCAGGAAACTGTATGGACTCTGAAAACAATTCTCTCCTAGCTTTGCTCACTCATAAAACTTATGATTTTCTAACAAACCATTCAGATTTAGTCAGTAAATAATACCAGACTTTAACTTTTTAGATTTTTTTTTATTCCTTTTTTAGGGAACTAGGACATGTAATAATCAACCCAGTCAATGACTCCACACTTGTCAAGTTCCATTTATTGAAGGCCCCACTTGGTGACCATTTCTTAATTACATAGCAGTACTGTTTCATGCTTTTGTTGATGTATTGAAGATCAGGTAAGTACAGAGAAACAGCTGATATTACGCAGTACCTATGTCGGTATTAAATAATAAAGAACTGAAAGCAATAAAAGAAAAATCTATTTTATCAACACTTATAATGTTCTTTGTGAACAGATTAAGTTGTTGAAATATTATTGGCCATTTTTGATGAAAAATCAGGACCTTTTTAGAGTAATGTCTCAAGTTCCATATACTGCATATAAAAAGGGCTGGAGCTTGGCTGATATTAGTACATAATAACTTTGTTCCCCCTGTTTTGCATATTTCTACAAATGTTTCTATGAGAATGGGTACATTTCGGTATGGAAAATGATCTATGGGAAATAAAAAAAAACATTCAGAAGGTCCAGTTGCAATGCATTTTAAACAGTATCACCAAGGGGACTTTATTTTATTGTGGGGTTACATTTTGGAACATGTGTCTGCAAAATTTGGGGAAAATGTCACACTTAAAGATAAACTGTTAATCAAAGAAGCTATGTATATTTTAAAGTATAATGCCTCAGTACCTAGGGGGTTAAATAGTGAGTTTAATTGGAAATATTTACTTAGTTGATTGGTCTTTTAATTAAATAATTATTTAATGAGATGTTTTAGATTTTGCATATATACTGTTCTCATTTTGACTAGTGTATTACTCCTTGAAGGCATTTGCTGAGGTGCTAGAGAGGTGACTAAACTACGTTTTTATTTAGTGCCCTTTAGTTTTCTTTTCTTTTCTTCCTGTTTCTGGTTATTGATATTACATAGCACTGTCTAGTGTCCATTTTTCACATTTATGTCATCACAGAGTTAGTACGTATAACTAGTAGGAGATGTGGGGGTGGGGGGCTTATCAACTTGCAAAATTAATTTAATACAGTCTGTGAGGTTGTCTGATATTGAGAAGTTTCTGTCAGTGTGGTTTGTACCCGATGAACTGTTCACACAAGTTTTCAAGGTATCCTGTAACCTTTTAGAAAGTGCAAGTTAATGCAAACCATGTTATTCTATTAATTTTGCAGTCAATAAGAGGAATTATTAAAACTGACCATGATTTTTGTACCTTGGCTCCTCATTATTATTGGCTTTCTCCTTGATTTGTAAGTGAAGAGGATGACAGCTATAATAGTTGTTAAGGAGATGGATGGATGGATGGATGGATGGATGGATGGATGGATGGATGGAGATGGATAGGCAGAGTCTTCCCCAATAAGTAATTGTCACAAGCAATGAAAAGTCCTGGGTGGGGGTGCCAGTCCATTATAGGGTATCCACAGTCACAAGCACCTATTTAACATGGTTAAACCATGTAGGAAGAAACTGGAATTACCTGTTAAAACCCACAAAACATGGAGAAAATGTGAACGTTATATACAGAAAACACCCTAGCCATGAAATGAACCAGAGACACAGGTGCTACATTGCCCAGTCATGGAGATCAGTAACACAGATATGAAATAAAAAAAAAGAGTCATTGCATTCTATGGCTAAATCTTGAACTTTTAAGTGTAAATGGTAGTATGTGGAATAAATAAACACCTTGTATATTAGAAACAGGATTCATCATCATCATCATCATCTTCATCATCAAATATCTTATTCCATTTTTACAGGTGGGGAGGTCTTGTGCCAAGTGTCACCCTTTTCTAGATTCAGATATAGCCTTCTTTGAAAGTCATGCCTGCCTACCTGTATCCCATCATTTCTTTTCCACAGTCTATTCGTCTCTTGACTGGATGTCCTTGTCTCCTCAAAGGTTCATAGGTTCATAGGTGCTTACTAGGCTAATGACCACAAGGGCCTTTTTAAGTCTAGCAATGCATCCCAAATCTCTGATAGGTTCTGGTACCCTTGATAAATGTAAACAGGAGCTTGTGACATGAAACATTTACAAGCAGGGGCCTGGGAGATGAACTAATTACATTAGAGACATAGGCACCAAACCAGGGATGAATTTCCCATTCCACATCCAATTGTCCAAGTTACACTTGAATTGGGTTAGGGAGGAACTCTGCTTCACATGGGTGGGGAGCCTGTTCCAGAGACGGGGTAGTCTCTGAGATACATACCTGTTTCTCCAGCAGGTATTATTTATATCACAGGAAGGTTTAAGTCTTTAGAATGGGTAATTCTGGTGCTGTTTGTTTTGTGGATATGCAGGAGTTCCATCAAAGTGGGGTCTGACAATGCCCTGTATACCAGGCATAGATCCCTCTCAATAGCCTGTAGGTGACAGAGTACAGGGGTAGGGCCTTGAGGTAGTCTGCACAAGACATGCTACTTATGCCCTGTATTCTTTTAATGAGGAACCTTTGTTGACATTTCATTTGATTGATATGCCTGGTTCATAGCTTCATAGGTTAGTACTAGGCTAACTGCCCTTTGCGAGTCATTTTAAGCCTAGCCAATTATCCCCTGTGAGATTCAAACCCTGTACCTTGTGTTTGTAAGGCAAACACCTTAACCATTAGGCCACCCTCCCAACCCAGGTACATACCAAAGGGGCATTGTACTCAGTAACAGGTCTGATGGATGCCAAATACAGTGGAACAATTACTTTATAAGTTATGCAACATAGAATTATTTCCTCACTACTGTAGACACATGATGGTCAAAGGCTAGATTACTGTCTAGGCATGTCCTTAAGTCCCTGACTACTGGGTCATCTTTAAGCGGTGTGTTGTCAATATGATAGTTACCAAGGGTGGATGACTTCCCGAATGATACTATTATGCATTTCTTGGTATTTAGTTTTAGTCCATGACTCTGACATCAGTTGTTTGTCTGTGTCAGGTCTTCCATGAGAACATTTCAAAGCTTTACTGGAAAAGCTCACCTAGTCTCTGACACAACTTGCTCTGAGGGAAAGGTTAGTTTGCTTTTGTTTTCTTGTATTGGGGTCCTCAGGATGCCCATATCCACCAAGCTGGTAACAGAGATAGTGGGAAAGTTCATATCCATGGCAACAGGCCCATTTTTATTGATTAGAAAGTTGGAGTGATAATATAAAACAATGTCAGGAGTATGTGGTTTGCAACTCTGGGGACAGTGCTTATCACTGCAAACTAGTTGCCTTGTGTTCACATAGGTATTGGTGAAATTTCAATTGTGTTTTTACAGAAAAAATGTCATACAAGGTGTCTGTGTCTATACAGGGCACTACCAAACACTCGATGAGAAACTTATACATAGATCCAGAAAATTTAATGATGAATTATTTAGGCAGATATTCTGAAGTTAGAAACAAATCAAGCAGTACTTACTGAAAACAAAGAATTATCTTGTCAAGAATGATGAAAAGAGGGGAGTTGCATGAATGGCTACTGCCTGGCTACTACTAGTGCTATTCTCACCACAGCTTCACTCTGCTGAGATACAATACTCCTTTGCTTCTTCTCTGACCAGAAGCAAAATATTAGTACCAGTCCCAAGATGAGAAGCAGGCCACAGTCTGTTTGGTGAGCCACAGTCTTGCCCCAGCTGATGCAAGGGTCTGTAGGCTTGTTGTAGCCTTTTCCTGGTAGATGCCTTGTATAGCATAATCTTTTCATGAGTTCCACTCCTAAAGTCAATTGGATATTTTTTTCATAGTGAAGGAAGAACTTGCCTACCCCTCTCTAATATAATGGTTCTAATGGGGATCAAATCCAGAATTTTTTGCAGGTTAGGCAGATGTTATTACCACTACACTAATTTTAAACCTAGCCAAATTCCCTTTTAAAGGTAAGATTCAAATCCTGCACTTTGTGACTATGGGGTAAACACCTTAACCATTATACCATCCCTCACTCTTCTGATCTCTCCCAAATCTGCTTTAGCAAATCACTTTCTGATTTCCTGCAAATCATCTGCTATAATTATGGCTACTTTGGCTTCTGATGTGATGTCCTCATTTTTTCATCTGTTTAAAATGTTCATCTTACTATCCATCATCTTTAGCTTCCTCAGCTGCTGTGCCTTTATTGCCTATGTTTCTATGCCATAGAGAAGCACCAGTCACAGCATTGTTTTTCTACACTTTAATTTTCAAGTTTTTTTGGCATTCTTCTCTAAACTACTAACCCTGACACTTTGTGCAAGTTGGCTGCAGCACCTCTGATTCTAGCTTTGATTTCCTCACTTAGACTTCCCTTCTCCATCATCCCTCCCATATATTTGAAGCTGTTCACATGCTCCGCTGTTCTGTTTTTCCATTGTATGTCAAGGTTTACACTTCTTTAGATCCTACCCTCAACATTTAGTGCCATGACCACTGTCTTGAATGTACTCACAAACAGGGTTATACAATAGAAAATCATTCAGTATATAAAGTAAAATATCTCGTAAGTTAAAGTAATATAAAACTAGTCATTCATGAATGTTCATATTACAGGACAGGTAACTAATGAATTCATCTGCCTGGGTAAATAATGAGTCTTCTGAGTTTTTTTTTTCTGAAAGAATGGAAACTTTGTAATAACACAAGTACATTATTTCAAAGGATACCGGCCATATAAAACCATGTGTTAGATGGCACAGCTTTACTCTTAGAACATTCAGCACCTCTCATCATTACAACTCAGCCAACATAAGGGAGCCATAATGGGTTAACAGACCCCTTAGATGGAGAGGGCTCTGGTTATGTAAAAGTTCTGTAGGTTATAACATCCATATTGAAAAAGACATATCACTTGAATGGCCCCATAGCACATGATGGATAAAGCCCTTACTGCAGCCCAGATGATCCATGTTTTGTTAGCAGCACATGTGCTGGCCAAATGGGGAGTATGAAAGTGAACCATCAATGTCGTCTCGGCAGTCATGGACAAAGAAGGTAACTTAGGCTCACTGCAATGGCAGTGTTAAGAGCATGCAAGCTCTGGTCTGTAAGAGGCAGACCACATGGATGGGAGGTTGTACATGTGGGAAAGACAGCAATTGTAGAGACTGTAAGGCTGTCATGAGGTGGGGGGGGGGGTTAGGGCAACTCCCTGAAAGCAGTATTATTCTGCATTAGCATCTTCAATCACATCATCAACCCTAGACATGGGCTGGGTTGGCCCAGCAGACCTGATGAACAAGGAGAGGAGCTGCTTGCAGCTGATGGTTGGCTATGGGGAGAGGAAATAGAGAAAAAGCCATGCCATTTAATTGGTAAACAGCATGCGAATGGGGTTATATGAGATTAGCTTGTGTCTTTAGTCAAAACATAAAAAAAGAAAAAAAATCAGGCAGCATTCATATTCCTCTAAAGGTACAGCAAATCTCACCCCCAGCAATCTCTAAGACTGATATATTATATATTACGTGCAAAAGATTTGCAAGAGCTTGTACAGTTGTTGGCATATTCTGTGGGCTTAAAGCATGCAATCCCAGAGAGATTTCATAAATGGAAATAAGCAACTTTAACCATCATGAAAATTCCGTCTCATAAGCCTATTCATTCCCGAGTAGCATATTCAATATGCTTTTTATGTAGGTGCATGTCAGTTTCTAACAATCTGTCATCCAACATGTCATGTGGATAGTTGCTTCAGAGATATAGCTTCTCAATACTTGGATGGCATTTTCATGGTAAGGAATGAATGAGGAACAGAACTGAGATCATGTGCACAGACATGAAATCACCACCTGAGTTTCTGAATGATATCTCTAATGGGTAACCAACGGACTCCAAACAACACGTATGATGGAAAAGATCTCCGAGGCATCTAACACACATTAGGTATGTGCTGACAGCTCAGATTCCAGATACAACTACCTAAAATGTATTCTTCAAAACCTGATGAACCCATGATGGGTACTGTAATGAAGCTTCCTTTTGCTGTACATGTGTGTGCAAATGTGTGCACGTGCTTCTGCAATGTTCAAGAGCAAGTAAGTGCGAGTAGCTGTCTGGACCATCTCTCAGTCAGGCCCTCTGTAATTGTTATTATTATTAATATTGTCATGGTAATAATCAATTCTTGAGAATGCAACAAATTCAAGAAAAGATGGTCTGACGCACACAGTATTGGTTATTCTACAGGCTATTTGGAATGGGAGCAAGAAAAATAAAATAAAAGAAAATAGTAGGCACAAAAACCTGCTGATGTGCCTCTGGAAGACTAGCTGAGTGAGTACTGTGCAAGCAAAGAGCTAGAGCCATAAAATGGCTGATTTGTACAACAAAGGGGCTGATCAGCAACTATACTAAGAAAGAAGTTATGTAGAGTGATTTTTGTCCATAAACAATTTGCCTAAAGGCATGATAAGTGAGCTAATTACTGTATATGTACAGAAACACTTCATAAAGAATGATTTATGTTTACAAAAAATATGTAAGCAAGGCAGAGTAATTTTTCCAATAGCACAATTATATTTACTGATTCAGTCATGAGCCATTTATACAGAGAGACTTAACATAAAAATGATTTATCCAAATGCAGTATGAGGCAATTACTATATAATAAAGATCCTAATGATTGACTGATAAGTAAACAAACTGTACAGCATGATTTGGGACATAATAACAATATACAGAAGCTGACTTTTGTATATTACACAGAGCTATGTAGAGGGCATGCTACAACTGCATGAGCAGAGAAACCTATACAAAAAGGTAATTCATACTGCAGATGTGAGGGCTTTTGATCTTACTTTGGAAGAATGATCAACGTATACTGAAAGCACGGAACTTTACTTTGTAGTTAATGACAGTGAGAAGAGCAGTAATAAGTGTCAGAGGATACCAGTTACTGCAGAATTTATTAGCTACAGAGAAAAACATATCACAACTGTTTTAAAACATTGATTCTTATTCATTAGTTAAGCAGGTAAGCCTGATGGCACAAGTACTCCCTTTTCTGGGGCAAATTGGGAGCAGTGACAGGTTAAACGGCTTGCTCAGAATCACGCAATAGCAAATGGAGGTACAAGGAATTAAACCCTTGTACCTTTGGCAGTAGGTTATGAATGGCACAGATTCTTAACCCCCTCCACTATTTGTCAGAGAAACTCTGGAGACCGCACACATTTTTTAAGATTCAAAGCATTTGTGACTGAAAGAGCAATGTTGTTGTTTGTCTTTTTGGCTTTTCCCTGTTAGGGGTCACCACAGCAGAACTCTGGTCCGCTAATGATTGGCAGTAGATTTTTATGGTGGCAAGTTGCCAGCCCGATGCCCAACCTTCAGCGAAGGCACGCCCATTCATGCATGTCTTTAGGAGGCCACTCGACCGCAGGGAGGACATGCAGACTCCACACAGAAGGAACTTCAGCCGTGAATCAAACAGGAGAACCTCTTGCTGTAAAGCAACAATGCTACCGCTGTACCACCGCGGCAATGTATGTTTCATAAATCAGAAAAGTATATCTGAACATATGTTTTAAGAGTGCAGTCTGGAAAGATGTTGTCAGTTTGGAATGGGAAAAAGAAAATAAAAGAAAATAGCAGGCAACGTGATGTATTCTTGTGTAAAAAGGATTGCAAAGATGATCTAAAAAGATTACAGTCAAAGATTTTAACAGTAGCTTATTAAACATAAAATATTGCAATGTCAATGGAAAGCATTGCAGGAGATTCTGCTTAAATGTAACACAGTTTAAATGAGTGCATAATTATTAAAAGACCAAGAGATTAAATGACACATGTATGGGTACTGTTGAAATTTTGAGGTCCATCACTGCAACCCTCAGAATAGCAAGCCCATAAATATAATGGGGAATATAAGCTAAATCTCAGGCCATGGTAGTTGGAGTTTTCCCTTCTACTTCAAGAAACAGCAGTCTTTGAATCAGAATATATGTAGCAGAGATGTAGGGGTAAAATCTGAACTTTCATACAGTGCAGTGGTAAAGGTACCCTGCAAAAAGGTTTTAATGACATTACAGTGAGTTTTGAAATTCACATTTCTTTTACAATTGCACACTATCTTTCAAAGCTGCAAAATCTGCAGTTACAAATTTCATACTTCTGATAGGGATTAACATTTGCAGTTTTACTCTTAAATTAAACTATAATCATTTTTTTGGGGAGGAGGAAAAACATAACCCCTATACAGGTGTATAAGAGTATTAAAGATTACATCTTAAACACAATATCCCAAAATTTGGCTGCGAACTGCAAATCATTATAGTTTTAAATATGGACTGGAACTCATGTTGTCACACTTACAGAATGAAACACCTTTACTTTGACAGGTTTTGACCAGATTGAATTTTATAAGTCTTTGACAACTGTTTTATGATTTAAAGGACACAATGCTATTGGAATAAAACATTATGTGGATTTGATGATTTTAGCCAATCTAAAAATAGACATTTTATTTTTCTTCAACCAATATTTTCTTCCTTTCTGAAGATTCTCTTTTATTACAGTGTGAGCATTTTTTATATTTATCTTGATAAAAGAACTGTAGTGAAGGAGTTTGGGGATATCATGAGATATGTATTACTGTTTTTCTCAATGCACAACTTGAGACAGCTTCTGAGCTCATTCGCTAGAACCTTTTGATTGTCTATATTATTATTAATATAAATTAATCCTGCTGCCAGGCTTTTTTATTTAATGGACTAAATTATAAGCTGAGAATTGAGGTTCAGGTTCAAGCTCAGGCAAAAAAAAGTTTCTTGTTTATTTTGTATAATTCATTTGTTGGTATGATTTTATTGCTGACATATAAAAGTTTTGATTTTGGCCTCAAAAGTCACATATTCTTATAATGAGAAATGTATCCATATGTGTGCAAGCATGTGCATGCGTGTGTGCGTATTTATGTATGTATGTTCTTGTGTGTGCTTTCATATGTGCGTAGGTGTGTGTGTGTGTGTGTGTGTGTGTGTGTGTGTGTGTGTGTGTGTGTGTGTGTGTATGTGTGTGTGTGTGTGTGTGTGTATGCATATGTGTGCATCTATATACATACATCTATCTGTCTGTCTGTCTCTCTCTCTCTATATATGCATATATGATTTACCTTCAGTTGGTCGACTAATATGTACACTGACATCTTGAGGATAAACCACTATATGTCGAAAATTGAAACTTTGACAACCTACTACTCACACACAGAGGAAGAACCTCAGAGTATGCACTTTAAACATTGTTTTTTGCAGGGGGGCAAGCCCTGTCAACCCCCCTTTGCTAACTGTATGTTGTAACTCTGAAGTTGCACAACCCAGAAAGGGAATATTCCCCTACCCCAGGACTGTCGATCTCACATACTTGTTGACTCTGTATAATCGACCAAATGGGGTTGATTAAACAGGTGTCGGCCAAATCCCCTGTTGACCAAATCAATGGAACCCATATATAGATAGATAGATAGATAGATAGATATATTGGATGAAATAGTCAAATGGCTGTTAGTCAAATGCATTTTTGTCAACTAACATGTTCAGCAAAAGCAGAGTAAGAAAATATCTGAGTTCACATAATATTGGGGTTAAGGGACTTTTTCCTTTTCTCCAGTACTGTGCAACCTCTGAGTGATTGTGTATGTGCAGTGTGTGTGTGTGTGTGTGTGTGTGTGTGTGTGTGTGTGTGTGTATATATATATATATATATATATATATATATATATATATATATATATAAATAAATATATATATAAATAAATAATATATATATATATATATATATATATATATATATATATATATATATACACACACACACACACATACATTTTAGATACACATTTGAAAGAGTGAACACTCATATGAGTGAGTGCTTTTTACTGTTATAAAAAAGCAAATAGTATGAGCGAACGTTCTTTAAACAGAGTTTTTGATGACAGTCTTTTGTATTAGATTTGTATGAGATTGCATTGCAACAGGCAAAGGGAATTTGCCTTTATCCTGTTGTTGTGTGATCTCAGAATTAGTATATATAAATAGCAGACAGTGTGGGGGAGCAGGGGGCCTCCCCCTGCAAAAGAAAAAAAATAATTTTACTTTTGAGTATTTCTGATCATTTTAGATTCACTCTAAAATGGTAGTTCTTTTTATAATCTCTCTCATGAGCATTTGCATTTCATGAGACACTCGTATCAGGTTGCACCTCCACATTTGTAGATATTTGTGCACGAGCACTGATTCACTGTATGTAGTGTTTTTTTCTTTTCTCCATGTGTGTACGACCTTGGAGTTTGAATATATAATTAAGGGAGTGTGGAGATAGAGGGGAACTTGCAGAAGATATGTTTGTATTATATATGTTGCTCACAATGTTTTTGACAAACTGTCTTTTCATTTAAATCCAGTTTCAATAATTTTTTAACCATATGTGATTCAGTCAATTGTAGTTTTGATGAAACAAAATAGAATCATATACATATATAGTTGTGTCATGAAATATCACATGCTCAATAGAGGAGCTGTAAAAAGAGTGAATCTAAAATGATTGAAAACAGAACAAAAACTCAAGCTCCCCTGCACCCCCCACACCCCCTGCTAGTTATACATTTTAACTCTGAGAGTGTACAATCCTCAGGGAAAAGGGAATAATCCCCTACCCTGGGATTGTTGATCTCGCACAATGACCAAAGTGCCATTCAAAAAAATCCCTTGGACCCATAGTTTTATATATATATATATATATATATATATATATATATATATATATATATATATATATATATACAGAGAGAGAGAGAGACAGTTGTGGGGGACTTAGAGTGCAGGGAGGCTTACACTCTACAAAAATAATTTCTTTACTATTTTAGGAACTTTCTTGATGTGTCTGTCTTGGATTATTTGGATTCAGCTAAACAGCATATACATATGTGTGTGTGTGTGTGTGTGTGTGTGTGTGTGTGTGTGTGTGTGTGTGTGTGTGTGTGTGTGTGTGTGTGTGTGTGTGTGTGTGTGTCTACTTCAAATGATCAAAGTTGCAGAACATTGAACCACACATAATCAAGGATGAGATGATTGATGTTTTACAACATCGAACATTAAAGTACAACAAATTAAAAAAGATAGAAAGTCTTCTTGTATGTTTTTGCAGGGGGGCAAGCCTCCCTGCACCCCCCACACTCTCTGCTACTTAAATTAGGTCCATATTAAATTACTGGATGCTTAAATAAGTGAACAGTGATTGATCGACTCTATGTAAGCGAAAGGTTACAATGTCGAAGTGTCAGAACAGCAATTTTTTCCAAGGGGAAAAAATCGCTGTTCCAACAAAAAAAAAAAAAATTCATTTAAACATTACATTAAGTGGGGGGCTTTGCCCCCACCCCACCCCCAATGTGGAGGTCTGTGCCCCCCACACCCCCTTACTTAAATATACCAACACTGAGACCACATTACAGTGCCAAAAACTGCAAAGTACCAAAGCGGCCAAGTGAGTTCTTTCCCAGGGAAAGAATTTGCTTAACAGCCGCTTCGATATTTTCCATTTTCTGCCTTTTAAGTTCGACCAAGATGCATTTGAAAGAATGCGTCTTTGGTCTTCTAATATAGACCCCTTAAATATACCAACTCTGAGATCGCACTAGAGTGAAGAGAAAGGTAAATTTCCCATTCCGTGCTGTATGGTACCATTCTCTTCACTCTAGTGCGATCTTGCTGTTGGTGTATTTAAGTAGCAGGGGGGTGTGGGAGGTGCAAGCCCCCCCTGCAAAAACATGAAATGAGAAGTTTTCACAATTTATTTATTTATTCTGAGTTCAATATTGCAGAACTTCGATCCTCTGGTCCTCGATGATCAAGGGTTCAATTTTCTGCAGTTTTGATACTCTGAAGGGGATCCACACACACACACACACACACACACACACACACACACACACACACACACACACACACACACACACACACATATCTATATATATATATATATATATATATATATATGAAATCGGATAGATATCTTTCTGTCTACAATAAATAATAGATGTAGATGTTGCTATAGATATAGATATAGATATAGACAGGAATATATTTTTGCATTCTATAATGCTTACAGTGATAAAACCAGTCCATACAAACAGCTTTCTCAGTTCTTTAGATGAGATGTATTTACAGGGACAAAGGTAAAAAACGTTCTTGTAGTAAAACATTCAATTCCATTTACAATAGTCTTTCCAGCCTTCATTCACAGGATCAAAGGAGATTACTAGGCTAATGATCCTGTGGCCATTACTAGCCTAAGCAAGTTTTACCCTTATTTCCACAATCAGCACCTATCACCCCTGTCCAAGAGGGACATAAGTGGAACACTTGGGGTGAATTTACGGTTATCGATCCAATATTTAGATTGCATTTGAAGAGGGCCAGTGAGGTGCTCTGCTTGACATGAAGCAGGAGTCTGTTTCCAAGGTGTGGTAACATCTGCAAGACAAATCTATCCCTCCAGCAGGTTCTATTAATGTCAAATACCAGGTTAAGGCCATTTAATGCGAATAACCCATGTGCCATTTGACTTACGTATATGCAGCATTTCTAATAAACCAGGGTCAAAGATTGCCTTATATGTAAGGCAGAGTTCGCCTCTGAGTATTCTGTATGAAACAGAATAAAGTGACAGTGATTTCAAATGATCCTCATAGGATAGATGCTGAAGACCTTGAATTTTCCTTGTGAGAAACCTTTGTGGTGTCTCCAATTACTGCAGGTGCTTTGAAAGGTACATACCAAAAGGGGCATCATACTCAATTATTTGCCTGATGAGGAGGAGTACAGGGAGGTTATAACTTCTTTTTTTCTGGAGGCAATGCTCTTACATATGAGATGAGCAATATAGAATGCCCTTATTACCACTGTGGACACATGGTGATCAAAGGTTAGGTCAACCTGTGTGCCCAGTTCTCTCACCACTGAGTCTGCCTGGCACTGGAATTCTACTACAGGGCATAGTTTCAAAATATCTTTCTTACCCATTATGGTTTTTCTGTTGTGCTGAATTAAACTGGTTCTGCAAGGCAAATCTGAAAACATGTCCCCATTCCTGAGTAAAATCCTTTTACTTCTTTCCGAGGCATTGATAATGCCTCACCAATTTTTGGCTACAAACATGTTTATAATAGAAACGTTAGTTTCTCTTCAAGGTGTCTGAACATTTATGTAGTATAATTGATCTAGTTTCCTTTTCGTCTGTTGTTTCACCCTAAAATGTACTTTACATACTTTTTTCGATAATTTAAAAAGATGCTTGCCACTTTGTAAGGAGCTTGTTTTCTACAGTGGGTACTACCACAAATATTTTATTCCCATGTTTGAATTCTGTGAAGTGAGCATTTATGTTATATGCTCTGTTTTGTCTCCTGTGCTCTGTCCATGCTATAGGGATTATAGTACTTTTCCAGCTTCCATGTTTATTTTATTAAATTTAGGAAGCTCTTGGGGACGTCTTCCATACAGCAATTACAATGATGTGAATATAGTTTAGCTTTGGGGCACTTCCCTTGCAGCAGAGAGAGGATATGACAGTTAATACTAGTTTAAACTCATCCAGTTCTATAGCCTTTTGAAAGATAGACTTTAAAGTTTTGATAGAGGATCCAGTTAACCCATTTGCTTCCAGATGTTTTTTAATTCTTTGTATTTGTTAACTGGATAAGCCTAGAGGACATGTGTATCTTTACAGGGGTTACCTAGGAGCACCATCTGGTCAAGTGACTTGCTCAAGAGACATACCATAGGCAAATAGAGTTGGAAGGAATCAAACACAGTACCCCTGACTATAGCTATTTAAAGAGCTGCAGTTCACAGAAAAAGTTCACCAATAGAAAAAGCAGGTATACAAGTTTTGAATTCACATGAGCTAGCAGAAAATTTCTTCAAGGCAACCTTCTCTAATTCCATGAGGATCCCCTTTGGCAGAGGAATACCCATATGAGCACTAGGATGTTTATGCTTCTCACTCCCTTTTAGAGGTGTCAGTATTCCAGGTTATGTTTTCATGCAGCAAGTATCACTCTAAGCCCTTGAATTTCAGCCAAGAAGGCTGCACTCCTTTCTGAGGGTTGGGAAAGTAATTCATGCACAACATTTTTTATGCAACTTAAAAATTCATTTTGCAGCAACACTTTTTCTGCCTACATCTGCCAGCAGTGTAGCATTCTATAGTGCTTACAGTAATAAAAATAGTCCAGGAAAGCACATTTCTCAGTTTTTAGATAAGGTTTATTTACAGGACAAAGTAAAAATGCTTTCTTGTAGCAAAACATCAGACATAGCAACAGAAATGAAGTCTACTCACAACACTTTTTCCAGAGTTCAGTTCATAGATTCAGCATTCTGTCATACAGTGTTTTAAAAAACAAAACAGTCCTGGGGATTAAATAGCCTACACCGAGTTTACATGTTTGCAGGGTGAGCAGCAGTGCTAATTGCATATTCATGCTGCACACAGTGCTTAAATGTATACAAGCGTGGTTTTGTGACCAGAAACAATGTTGCTGGCCAGGAAACCATGTAAAGCAACACGTATACCTGCAGACATGTATATCTGTTTTCCCTTGGGTAAACTAGGTCTGCGGGATTACACTGAAAGCCACAGTGACTACCAGGGTATATAGTTCCAACACATTACATGAAAGTGTATACAGTACAGAGTTGTATGGAAACCTGTGTCAGGCATATTGAATAATTTAAATGATCAGTAAGGGTACATAGACTGTATTATAAATAGTCAGATGAAGTGTGAATATTGAAAAAGGCTACACAGATGAATTGTAGGAATGAGCACAGGGGAAGAGGGGAAAGTGAAATATGCTATGCTAATGTACAGCAGATGCAGGCATGTCAGAAGACAGCTGTAGCATGAACAGTAATCACATACTGACATGATACAGTATGGACTGCACAGTTATTGTACATTATGTGGCTGTCACACACGGTGACATATTAATGGAGTGGATACTTTGTGATAAAAGCATCCTGACATGAACAATAGACAGGACATATACCAGGGATGATATACATGATAGGGATTATGTGCATATTGTGAAGCTGTGCAAAATGAGTTGCCTGAATATGAATGTACTGTCAGCATAGGTCTCGGCTAAGAGGGACACATAGTAACAGGCCCATGGCCAACAGTAGACAGAAGCACACACAATCAGGGACAATATCAAAATAATACCACCAGTAATCCCATGTCTTCCACATAACATATGTGATTACGAGTGATCATAGATGGTTCTGCAAGAACACACTTGTACAACCATTATGATTAGTCGGCAATCTCTGAGGGAACTCAAGCACACCTCCCTCAAAATGTAACATCTGCGGGAGGTGTTTGGAGTGACACTGCTATGCTTGTATTAGAAATAATGAGCAATCCTGGCTAGTTGATAGGTGTACATATGTGCATACCACTTGGTCTATTCATAGGGGTGTATTGTCCATATTGTACTTATCTTGTATATTTGTGTACATGATGGAACTAATCCCCCCCATGAGTTTCCTTCATCAACCATGTCCCTATGGCTGTGGCATCAATCCTTTGTGTGTGCTGATACTGCATGCATTATACCAATACCACACTTGGATTCAATGATTGTCCACAATTTGCAGTCCATCACAAAGCTGGTTGGAGAAAGGATGTGTAAGCCAGTTTTGATGTCTGACACTTAAATAATGGACTGGATAGGGCCTATCACAGAGCCCTGATGTATGCACCTGGTCACTGAACTCTAGATAGAGGTGACTTCACATACTGCAACATATTTCTCTGTCACGTATGTGTTCCAGTTGTCTACTCACTTGCTGACGTAGGTGTTTATGGCCACTTGTAACAGTTTCTCTGCAACACCTGACTGTTGATTTGTGTCAAATGCCTTGGCCAGGTCAAGTTACACAGGATGATAATGTTGTGACCATGCATGCCTTTGGTAACCCTCTTCAAGACAATGGACAGTTGTAAAAGACATGATGTAGCCTGAACAAATCAAGTGTGGGTTTAGTACACAGTCGGGATATTATGTTTGTCATTTTAGAGAAGGTCCATGATGACTCCTTGGCCTACCTCACAGATGAGGAGAGTCAGGATGGCTGTATAACTCCATGCATCAGGTGATTGTCCCCCTGAGTCAGAAAGATGCATGCTGCTGTGCACCCTTCTATGGGAACATAAGCTGTCTTGAGGCTGTGTTGATGTACAGCTCCAACTGTGTATGATAGATCAGGTTTTAACTCCCGCTATAGGCAACGTATGATGTTGTCAGGGCCCACTGATTCTGTGTTATTAGCCTTAGAGAGCTCACAGATGTGCTCCCCTGCTGAGAAGAATAACTGAGTAATGTGACATTTATTTATTTATGTATTTATTTTAGATTTGTTTACCTGGATAGTCTGACTGGGACAGTGGCCATTTTCAGCAGAGGCCTGGGGAGAAAAGATCCAGCCTAAGCTTACATACAAAGTCATCACATCAAGCAATAGAAATTATAGAAAAAAAATAAGTGTTAACACATTTACAGGATAAAAATTAAAAAAACAAAAATACATACATGGTATCAAATAGAACAAGACTTTATACACTTGAATATAGACAAATATATGGTTGAACTTCTGTATGTGGAGGAACATATTATTATTATTATTATTATTATTATTATTATTATTAGAGACAAACTGCCAGCTAACAGATTGTCTATGTCCTCTGGGTGGGTATGTCTGCTGACATCCACACATAGATCTGTGCTTAGTTGTGTATTCTCTTTAACATTTCATATGTATTGGAATAAATGATTTGTGACAAGACTTCCCTACAGCCTTGGTCATTCATCACATTCCAAACCCTGTTGCTGTGCAAACAAAAGTAAAACTGTAACAATGTCACATACTTACATCACTTGCACAACATATGCTCATATGTATCTCACGGGCAAGCTGTGTTTGAGTGGACTAATGCCATATCAGGACACATTAGAGAGGAGCTGTTTGTGGCTCATGCAGAACATTTCCTGACACAAATGATAATAGTCACTGACCACCAGCTGCTGACCACCTCAATAATCCTTGGGCATAGCAATACAACTGCACATACAATGAATTCTGCAATGTTGCAACTGCATCAAAACATGTGATACATTGGTTGTGTATATCACAGCATAACACCCGTGTGTTTGAGACAAGACTTATGTAACCATGTAAGCAATATGAATTGATATTGATATCAGTCACAGAACATTTGATGGTATGTAGACACATGCACACCAGTGCCATATTGCAAGTGTCACTGTGATGGCAGAATGTGAACTATGTAGAATGTTGATCTGCTCCACTACAACAACACATGTCTTAATATGCCACCAATATACAGAACAATGTATCATACAATGTCAGCGGTTCTCAGGAGGCATATTACTAATGTATTATAGAAGGAGCATGTACTGCAATGGCAGCAGTGGCCATAAATACATTAGCTCACATCACAGACTGTTAAACCCTTTTGTAGCCATACTGTATATCAACACCTCAGTATAGCACATGTCAATGACAGCAGCACTGACATTTCAACCATTCATAGGGTCATAGGACATTATCAGACTAATGGCCAACATCACAGGAAATCCTATCCATTATAATGCCATGTAAAAAAATCCTATTATCTTTATTAGAGAAGATAGTAAGCTTATTGTGTGTATGTGTATACCAGTTTGATTGCATTACATCCTGTTACTGCCCATATGGGATAGGTGCATCACACCATGACAGAATTAACAATCACACATGCTGTGGTCTTGATATGGCTTGCAGAGGCTCATGGAAGGACTCTGATTCATGATGTGTGCATGCATATTTGACATGAGGACATCCTCTACTCTGCTGCAGGAAGGGTGTCATGTGGCCAGTGGAAAAAGGAGGATAGTGGATGCACGAGGCTACATGAAAGGTTTTCAAGTGGTAGTGCAATTAAGTCATAACCACACACACACACACACACACACACACACACACACACACACACACACACACACACACACACACACACACACACACAGCGGTAGACTGGGCCAGTGTCGGTGTAGAATACAGTATGTGTAGAATATGAATGCCATGCAATGTCACAGTAGCAACATCACAAATGTCTGACAGTAACACTGTCACACTGCACTTTATGGAGTATGATAGCATCATTGTATGCTATGAAGAACATGTTGGGAGAAGTTTAGGACATGGATGTGGAGTCACGTCCCTATGTAAAATTGTCTCAGAAGTGATAGGCGTATGTAAAGACAGGCAAGCCACCTGCTGACAGATTAGAAGCCCTATATGTGTAGGTAAACTAGTTTGCAAACACAGTAGTTAATGTTACTGCCACAGCACAGGTTTGTCTTGAACACTATACAGGATGACCTCATCATTGTATACTACAATGAGATGTTTGGAGTATTGAGTGACATTGCTGTGGACTCGCATATCATTCTAAAATTCCCACCATAATGATTGTTGACTAAGCACGCAGTTAACTATAGTGAGAATAGAACCTCTACCTTCCTTTGTACATTGCACAGTGCTTAACATGAGCACAATGACACAAGTATGGTTTTTAAAGTGTCTGACAACACGTTATAGCTGATGACATCAGCAGTGTGGTGAGAAGAAGTTGGTAATAGCAGTGTCCCAAATGCTGGTATAAAATTGTCTCTTGAATGTCAACCAAATGAACACACACACACACACACACACACACACACACACACACACACACACACACACACACACACACACACACACACACTCACACTGACTGCAGTGAGAATGGAACCCCTACCTTACAAAGTACACCAACTAGGGAATGCAGTATGGAATGCAAGCACCACAGCAAAAGTCTGACTTTTATAGTGTCCCACAACACTTTGTGGCTGATGACATCAGCTTTGAGTGTTAAGAAGAAGAAGACGGTCATAGCAGTGTCCTACATGCTCGTATAAAATGGTGTATTGAATGTCAACCAACTGAACAAACACACACACACACACACACACACACACACACACACACACACACACACACACACACACATGACATCAGCAGTGTGGTGAGAAGAAGTTGGTAATAGCAGTGTCCCAAATGCTGGTATAAAATGGTCTCTTGAATGTCAACCGAATGAACACACATACCGATACTCACACACACACACACACACACACACACACACACACACACACACACACACACGCACACAAAGGTTGGCTGCAGTGAGAAGAGAACTCCTACCTAAGTACACTGACTAAAGAATGCAATATTTAATGTAAGCACCACAGCACAAGGCTGGTTTTGATAGTGTCCAGCAACACTTTATATATGATAACATCAGCAGTGTCTAGTTAGAAGATGGTAATAGCACTGCCTGACATATTGGTGTAAAATGCTCTCTCGAATGTCAACCAAGTGAACGTACACACAGACAGACATACCAATTGACCACAGTGAGAACAGAACTCCTACCTACCTATCTATTTATACAGCACAGTGTTTAACTCAAGTACTACAGCACAAGTCTGACTTTTGTAATGCTGCAGGACAAGTTATAGTGGATGTCATCAGCATTGGATGTTTGAAAGAAGATGTTGGGAGGACTGAATGAAATGGATATGTAGACATGCACAATTGTCAAATATTGGGACTTCATGGGATTGTATTGATGACTGCAGGATGCATAGTTATGTTTATTTGATTAGACAGACACACAACAGTTGACTGCAGTTTGATTAGAATCCTACTTAAGTACACCAACTAGAGAACTTAGTATTTAATGCAAGCACCATGGCACAAGTCTGACTTTTATTTTGCTGCAGGACAACTTATAGTGGATGATATCAGTATTGGATATTTGTCAGAAGATGTTGGGGGACCTGAATGAAATGGATGTGTAGGCATGTACAACTGTCAAGATATGAAAGATCTGCATATTACCAGATTGATGAGTGTACAGTGTGTAGCATTTGCTGTTGTGTTTGCAATGTGCAGGTATAATTTAAAAAGACAACTTTGCAAAGTATATGCAAACAGCTGTCGGCATTACTACAAGTACTGGAAAATCTGAATGTGTACTGTGAGTAAGTATAAAGACATTCATGGTATATAAGAAAACATTTTTTATTTATTTCTGTAGTGTAGTTGATGTATTTGGGAAAAAGCACTGAGATACCAAGTTTCAAGTGCATGGGTGCAGGTAAGTATGTGTTCTTTCCTTAAAAAGTGCCTTCCCTTTGTGTTTTTACATGTACTTTCATGGGATGAAGACTAAATGGGCAGAAAACATCAGTAATTCATGCTATTGTGCAATTTCCATAGTGCACCATTGAGCAGCTGGTTTGAGCGATCAATGTCAAAGAGTTTACAGATGTGAGATACATATTTATTCTGCTTTTCTCATTTGCGTGGAGTTAAATGAAAAGCAAATGTGAGCCTCTGCTTCACTAATAAAATTGTGAATGGTACAGAGTGTAAGAAACATACTTGTCTCTAAGTGACTCTGGCAGCAAGTGTAAATGCATTGACAGATTTCTTTTTGAGCCCAGTTTGAATCCAGGTGTATCTGTTTTAAATATGTATTTATAATTCAATGGCATAACTATTTATTCTACATTCACTGTGTATTACCTTAGTGCAGCTTGTTTAAGCAGCACTGCATGGAGATAACCACACCATTGAAGAGCCGTTGACAATGCTTGGCATAGGTGCATGATGCCAATCTCCATGCAAGCACAGAGGACAAAAAGAGAAGGGCTTCATTGTCTTTTTTTTTTACTTATGTGTGTGGTGTGTGATTCTATTTTTGACCAGATTAAAGGTGTCAAAATAGGGTAGACAGGAAATTGGTGTAATGGGGGCCAAGCAGGGGAAAGAACAAAGGTAAAGCAATAAAGGAATGTGCAGGAGGGAGGTAGGAAAGAGCCATAGCTATACCCTTCTTCAACCGTGTAAAATGAAAGGGTATATATTACATTATCAAAGTTTCAAAACTTCGAATCTGATATGGTCAACACCATATAATCGAAGTCTTGAAACATTAAAAATATACTAAAACACAACAACCTACAAAAACAAACCATTTAAACACTTTAAGCAGGGGGCAAGCCCCCTGCACCCCCCACATGGGGGGCTGCACGCCCCAAACCCCCCAGTACTTAAATATACCAACTTTGAGATCGCACTATAGTGCAACAAAGGGAAATCTTCCCTTTCCGTGCTGTACAGAGATCTCCATTAAAAGATATGAAGTTTTAAGACTTCGATGATATGGTGTCAACCATATCAGATTTGATGTTTTGAAACTTTCGATCTTCTGATATAGACCCAAAATGAAACTATGTACAGAATATTAGAAGAATTTTGACTGTCACCTCAACAAAGAGGGGTGACAACAACAAAATCATGTATAGCCAATTGGACCAAATCAAGTGTGTCAAGAATACAGATGTGTGAAGTGGAGAGCTATGCATGGGACAATTTTTTTTTTTTTTTTTTACTTCAGTAAGAGAGGAATTTTGAGTAAGGGGCATGGGTATTTCTGGGTCAGGTAAGTTAGGGTAGGTGAGGAAGCAGATGCAAACAAATAGGACAAACAAGACAAGACACAGGGATGGTGAGGGACATGACAGGTTTGGGGACACCATGACTGGAGTAAGGTAGGGGACAACAGATACCCATGTCCATTAAACATGGGGACAGTGAGAATCTAGTCCTCATCTGCAGGATTGTCATCACTGTCCCCTTACTCCATTGGCTGTTGGAGTGCTTGACATCTTCTCCTGCAGACCATAAAACAGAGCATCCTCTCCATCTGTCGTAGTTGTGCACCAATGGTGCTGTGCATGACCCTATTCACCAAGCCAATCAACTGCTGGTGGATGATGAAATCCTTACCTCTATCTGTACTCCTGGAGGGTACCACAGTGCTAGCTGCTGGGGTAGTACTACCTGATGTGGAGGGCCCAGGTAGTGCAGAGGCAGCAGAGGCAGTACTGCCATGTTGGGTCCCAGATGTGCTGGATGTAGGTGCAGAAGCCAGTAGAGTGGGGGCAGGCTGAGCCATGGGGGTTGGCCTAACTCCATGTGCTGTAAAGCATTTTCTGAATTGAGATGGATGACATGGAAACATTTTGTTGACACACAGAAAAATTAAAAAGGATAGATAAGGGTTTGGGTAAGAGAAAAAGAAGAGATAATTAGTTCCATCATATGTGACGTACAATGTATTATTACAATAATAAAGTATTTTATATTCATCTGTACTTTTACATTTAAGCATACTTCTTTACAACTACAAACTATAAGCAATGATTGCTCAAAGTAATTCATGCAATGTGCATACATTGCACAAATGCTTGGTCAAATTATACATATTAAGTTAACAGCAGGACATTTATGCCACTTTTGTTTAAATTAAATTATGTAATATTTTAAGGATTTTACTTATATTTATTTGTGACTTATGGTATTTGAATTCACAACATATGACTACAGTATTACACTTGACTCATACAGCTTGCTTGTGCTACAGACTGAAGCATCCATGCTTGCTTTTACAGTTAGGATATGCCCGCTTAGTTTACTACTTTATAGAAGAGCAATACTTTAGCTAAAATAATAGTTATGTTGCGCTGCATATATACCCTTGCTTCCCTCAGTCTTTCTAGATATTCAGCATGGGCATGTCTATTCACCATAATTTTTTGGTTGGCTGTGGAATAAAGAGAGGAAAACAAGAGTAAAGCATTAGGCATACCAGTCTTGCCTATATGCAGCTTTCTATCTAGTCTAAATTTTTTTTACCAGTATACTTATACAACTGTGGGGTGCCAGCAGTCCTGAACTCATCTATCCACTGGTTGAGTCTATCTTGCTTGTGCCTTTTCAGGTCATTAAAGTAATGCCTACACTGTTCTCCAGTGTATGAAATGCCAGACACCCTAGAGACAACCTTGGCTAGACTATTACATGCTTCAGACTTGTACTGAGAGCTGGTATAGTCTCCGTGAAGCAGCCTTTGGCTGTGGCACTTTGCAAGGAGTCCAATGTAGACTGTAGACTCCTCAACACCTCACCTCTGTGCCCTAAATTGGGCACCTTTCCTTCTACTGCCATACCTGTCCGACCATGGAAAACAGCAATAGTTCAAAGTGATTTCCCACCAGTGCATATCGCATTTACTGGTAGCATGCAAACCTGAGCAACAATGCCAATCATGTTTGTGTGATGCTAAGCAGAGAACAGCAGTGCCAAACAGAACAAAACAGAATTTTTGAAAGTGGAAGGTTAATCTGACACTTGATATTAGTTTATGGGTTGTTTGCTGCTGTAACTGTTAGGTGATTTAACTTGGCAGACATGTATAGGGGCATACATTTTATGACCTGACACATTTTTTGTGTGGCTTCATACACTGATAAAATAAATATTTACAATGTGGAACTCAAACTTATGCATAGGAGACAAAACATTTTCTTCCACAGTGGTGATTTTTCATCCTTGCCACAGAAGAGGTGCTTCTCAAACATACTCATGAATTATATATAAATACACATGACAGGCTGAAGGGTTAACCAAGTATGTGTGTGACCTGACAAGGTCCTAGTTTATTCAGTCATGTGTGTTTGACTATCATTCAGGTCTGAAGGCCATCCAATGCCAGAGAAGACAATTATAATCACAAAAACATAATAGTCAGTATACCCTGAGTCACACAGATAATTCATATGAACTCCAGTGCTATACATAGTTATTTATAATTATGTTTAAATTTTTTATGTGTGTACAACCTTTAATAAAATTTGAAGTTTGTAATAATTGTTTCAAGTGAATGTTAATATAGAGTAAACTGGAACAAAAGTAAAAATATTTGGAATTTGCCATATTAGAACAAAGGATAATCTTTATTACAGCCCTATACATTTGCCTGCTGCCACAGGAGCAGGTAAGAAACACCTGGATATTTTTGTATTCATTATTAACTTATGTGTATTAACTGCTGCACAATGCTACGTAATGTGTTTGGGTGGTGCCCAACATACTTGATAGAATGCATCTATTTTGAAATTGTCTAGTGTCTGCTTCCTGTCTGCAGGTGTTCTAGATCTGCAAGTGTTAGGGAAGGTTACTAACTGCTGTACAATGCTATTTAGTGGGTTTGTGAGATGGAAAACAAAAGATGCAACAATGTATCCTTTTTGAAATTGAGAATGTCTGCATCCTGTCTGCAGGTGTTCTGTCTGCTTCATGTATGGGTCATTAATCCAGGTTTGCATGAAGGTAAGTGATGTTCAAACATTACAAGCAAAGCTCACTTTGTTTTATCTATGTGAACATTGTTTATTAGGTTTTATCCTTAAAAGACAAATGTGGGACTTGAACTGAGATCTATAGATAGTATATACTGTGTGGATCACTGTGTTTAGCAGATGTGCTACACACACACATGATTCATAGGTTTCATTTATGTACTGGTTATCATAGAAGTACATTAGATGACATTTATTGTATTTATCTGTTTCCCATGTTTGCTCTAAGTTGCGTACTATGCAAACAGCAGTATTAAAAATAAACAAATGAATGAAATAAACAACATTACAAAATAAATGTTATTACACATGAAAGATTTTTACACAAGTCTAGAGTTTAACTCTCACATCAATGAACCTACAAAACACAGTAAGGGTGTCTTACCCCTCTTTGCCACAGAAACAGCTTTGCAGCAAGAATGAAAATCATTGTGTATACAAGCAAGTTCCAAATCATCCAAGATATTAACTAGAAATATGGCACTTATACATTTTTGAGTTGTTTCTACATGTATTAATTTCAGATTTAGTGTAATGAGTGATCACACAACCATTTATGACTATTATTTGCAGCAATTCACCCCAGTCTTACCTTTGTATGATGTTCATTCTTCACTTATCTGAGTAGTAATCTGAGACATGCAGTCTGTAAGGCATTTTTATCATTGTTCTTAAAATGTAGGAGAATATGTAATGGTGAAAAGGTGAACTTTGCCCTTTTCTCCAGTGTGGTGCAATCTCAGAGTTGGTATATTTAGTTTGGGGGTGTGGGGGGGAGCAAAGCCCCTTACATGGGGGGTGTGGGGGGCTTACTCGGGCAGGTTTAGTTTGTATCTGTGTTGTTATTTTTTGCTGGTGGCCAAGTGGTTAGTTTCCCTATTCAAAAGTGCAGTGTTCCATATCTTCAGTAATTAGTGGTTTAGGTGAAGTCATCTCCGCGATTAGAGTTTCGGTAAGTGTACTTTTGGTAATTACAGGTAGACCCATATATATATATATATATATATATATATATATATATATATATATATATATATATATTAGCAAGTGCAACCCAACCTTTATCTGCATGCACTTCTTAGAAATTTTCTAATGGCATTTTACTTTCTCAGATACATAGTGTTATTAACTTTCATCACAAGTCTTACTATTGCAACTGTTTCTCTTTACACTCTTCCATATTATTTCAGTGAAATGTAAATGTGCTATATTGTCAATGACAGGGGGTGCTAGCTTTCTAGGATGGCCCATAGATACCTCTAGGGGAGTGCTGGAGATATGTAGAGGTGAGTGGGAATTGCATAAACTATCTGTTATGTCTTAAATGTATACACATGCTTTTGGGGCAGTTTGAATGCACTTATAACAATTGACTGATATTTTCCTTGTTTGGTACAAAATGTCATTTGCCTATTGTTTTGGGGATGGGGAGCCAAGTTCGATTTCTGTGTTGCCACAATCAAATGTTTTACTGAGGTTTACTTTGCTATTGTTAGTCTTTTTTTTGTTCAAACCTTGGTTTGTGTGTGACTGTGATACATTATAACCACATAACCCTTTTTTATAATTGACTAACTGAAGTTTTTTTGTTTCTCCAGTGGGTCATATTAAAAACTAATAATATGTGTTATAACTGAGCAGGACTTCTATTTATGTGATATTTATGTATAGTATCATTTTGTGTTTTATGTCATCTAAAACTATGGCACTCAAGTGTCAAAATCCCTGTAAACCACCTTTCAGTGTCTCTGAGAATGATGTCATTGTCCAAGCCTTTCATCTACATGGTGCCTTAATGCTTTAGAGAGGATGTGGAGATATGTCTGGAAGGATGCAAGTTTGGAACCAGCTAGTGAATGACATAAATGGTCTTGGGGGCACAGCAGAACATATGATTAGGTGCATCATAGGGCCACTGATATGATTTCATCAGCCCAGAGGAAAGGCGCTGCAGTGGCCCATGGACAGCTGGCTACTGGAGGGGGACCTGCTACAGAGCCACCACTGACACCAAATGAAGAATTACTGTCCACTATCAGGGATTCAGAGAGCTCAGTGACAGCTAAGAGAGTTACTATTCTCTAATAACTTACTTAATTAGAGCAAGGCATATGAAGTGGTGAATGGTTCTTCTTGTCAGGTCCAAGACAGAATACAGAATGATCTGTCTCACTAAGAGACTTCTCAAAATAATATCTAAAATATTACTGTTGGATAACTTACAGAATAACATTGTTTATGTTCATCAGACTTCTAGTTCCCATGCAAAACTCCCACTGCTGGAAGCTGGCAGGACTTAGCACCTAACTGTAAAAATACACACACAAGGGATTTTTCCCAGATCTTTGAGAGGTGCTGGAAGTCATAAAACAATTGCATACCTCCGTGCTTCCAGAGTGTAATTAGTTCACCCCAAAGACAATACAGAAAGCTTCCTAGTACTAACTCTGTGTTTCTGGCTGCATTGAAACCTATAAGATAGCATCTTTATGGCCCAGCCTATAAAGTGATTTAATTTAAGATATTTTTCTAAAGTTTTCTGGATTGAGGTTAACCCTCCAGTTTCCTCTGTTAAAACATATACATTTAAACAGTTACAACAGTGCATGCACATTTCTGTTCTATCCAGTAAGGCACGCTGTGCATACATTTCCAACCCAAGCACTTTACAAAAATACCTTTTTAACAGAAATGTCTGTACAAATCAGTTTGATATACATATGACATACAGTTCTAATACATTTGTGACACAAGCATATTGCAAAAATCAGTTTGATATGCAAAAATGACATATAAATTCCAGCTAGCTGTGCTGGCAGTACCTTCTTTCATCACAATTCCCATAGTTCAAAGCAGTTAGGCCTTAAAGAGCTGGGTTTAAAATTATGGGAGCTTACATTGATCAAGGACTGGACCTTGTCATCTGTGTTTGCCATGACAGATATTTCACCTTGTTTTTTTTGTGTCATTAGGCAATATAAAGTTCAATGACACAAGAATAACTTTAATCTCCTGGCATAACTCAGGAGAATTATGATGTACAAAAAGTGCTTAACATGGCTTTCTTGAATACCTTTAAGTGCTGTTAAGTTCTAGTCTTATACTATACCATTAATAGCAGTTAGTACAGAACAGCTTCTGAGGCATTTCATAGCTTTAAAAGCTGTAATACACTTTGTTGTTCAAAAAAATGTCAGAGTGAAGTGTCTAACCACGTTTAAAGCTGTTCATTTAGCAAAGGGACGTTTACCTTCCAGCTGCTGTCTGTGGGCAGCAACACATATTTTACTTCAGTCAAAGCTGTAAAACACTCCATGCTCCTATCCTTTTTCTGTAACTAGTAGTACATCAGAGCAGCTATAGCTTCATGCACTACTAAAGAATAAATGATTGAGTCTACATAATTTACTTGTTACACGTTCTTGACATGGATATCAAGCAGCACCTCATGATCTTCAAGTGAACTTCACTCTGCTCTCATGGTAAAGTTCTTGATATCTATGTCTCAGAATAATATTTTGGTATGCAATGAGTATCTCACACTCAAAGCTACTGTTAACCTACTAACACTATAGCATACTATATCACAATTAACAACCACTGTTAGAATAAAAAGTAACAGAGACAGAACTTCATCTTTTAGAAATGACTGACACTCCCAAATTTTTTACCCTAAATAATTCCGGAAAGTGAGAAAACCACTTAATCCCTCAAAGTCTTTTCTAACAAAAACACGTGTACTCTTCACTCGACTCATCCAAATTCAATCAACACTTACTTTTCTACCCTCATATAGCTCTTCTGCATTTTAAGCTGCTACTATCCTCTTATCCCAAATTCCCAGTCTGTAATATGATTGATAAAACTAATTTCTATTTCAACTCTTTTTCTGCAAAATCATTTACAAAACTTTCTGCTCAAGCTGGATTTTATCTACACTCCCATTTTCATATACTGCTACCAAATAAGTACGGGACTTATTTGTAAATCTTTCACATTCATCTACAGCTTTATAAACTCACTAATCATTACTTTATGAAAATCAGTAGTCCTGCTTCAGGCAGCAATTTCAAGCCTATCTCTAATATCTGCCCACCGAAAAAATTATTAGAAAAAAGTCTTAATCAACAAATGTTAGAATGCCAACAGACCCATGATATCATAACAGACAAACAACATGCCTTAAAACCAAAGTACAGAGCTGTTAATACTATCTGCTACTTAGTCAAACAAATAATCTCCAACATGGAAAAGAGCTCCTTACTGGTGCAGTCTTCTTTGACTTAAAAAAGCCTTTGATAATGCCAACCAAGATTTACTAATTGACACAATCAACCCTACTTTTTTCTGTCAATATCTGCCATTGACCAAGAACTACCTGTTCAACAGATTCAGGCACACTATCCAAAGGGGTACCACAAGGCTCTGTTCTTGGCCACTTCTATTCTTTTATCAATAATCTACCACATGACCTTCCACATACTTACTTTCAACTTTATGCAGGTAATACTTCCTTGACTACATCATATAAACAAATTCATTCTACTAGAGGACTAACAAACTTGAAAATAATTAACATTATGCTGTTCAATACCCCTAAATGACTATGTCAGTCTAAGTTTCTCACTTTCTCTGTAAACCTCAATGGCTTCCCACTGCCTATAATAAAAGAACAAAGGTACCTTAGACTTCTTTTTGAACAATCCCTTTCCATTAACTCTCACATTCAACATCAGTCTCAGTGAGTGCTAAATCAACCTAAAGTGTTCTATAAGTTTTCTCACCTCTTTATAAAAGAAGCCAGGAGAAGTTTGAATATGGAGTTCCCATTTTTGCTTACAGCTGCACTCACAACAGAGCTATACTGCAGAAAAATGAAAACAGAATACTAAGATTCTTCCTTCTTGACCCTAGACAAAAACATCATTATAGAACCCTAAGAAAAGTGAAATGGCTTCCTATTAATCTCAGATCAGACTTCTTCTTAAACACCCTTACTTTCAAACTGGTATATTAGTCCTTTTACCCCCTTTTATGCTATAAATTAAAGATTCACTCACCAGTCTATATCTCTCAGGAACCAAAATGTTCTACAACTGATAAGTTCTTACTTCACATTCACCATGGGGGTGACCTCATTTGCAGAGTGAACAACCAATGTACGGAACTCAGTGCTTGAAGACATTAGACAGATTACAGACCAGATCTTTTCTCACAAGCATCTTAAGAATCTTGTAATAAAAAAAGCTAAATGTAAATACTTTACTGTGAATGGCTGATGTACTGGATGATACCCAAGTACCTCTTTCCAGGTCATAATACCCCTTGCAGTTGTTCATGGATGGATCTTCTTGCTTTGTTTATTTACTGCAAATGTTAGCATTTTTACAATAATCTTTGATCCTTGTCCCTTTGTTGTGCTTATTTATATAAATACTTTACTGCTTTTACCTGCTATGATTATTTTCTAAATGTCTTATTGCTATTATTATTACTGCATATGTTAGCACTACAGGCACTACTTAGCTGTGTTATAATTTCTTGTACAAATACTGCATTAATTTTAACTAAGCAATAATCATGGACTCCAATTGCTGCTTGTTATTTCATTGCTTATTTAGTATTTCATATTTGTTATATTGCTTATATATTAGTTGTATTACTTGCATTATCCATGTGTTTATTGTTTGTATATGCTAAGAATTTCTTGTTGTATGTCTTGTTATTTGTCTTATAGACTGGCAGTGACTGAAAAGTGTCCTTGGACCATCTCATTCCCCCAGTTAACAATGTTAAATTAATAAATGAAAAAAAGAATAAGTAAATAAATAAACAAGCACATAACAAGCTGGTTATCATAGTATCATGGGAAGTTACTAGGCCCTTACAAGCCTAGCTAAGAATTTAGCCCATGTTCCACCAAGGTTATGATCAGAGACCCAGTCATAATCCAGAATACTTTTTTACCTACTTAAGTGTGAGCCTCTTAAAACTAATATAATTCTGAGATGTTCGTCAATCACTGCTTGAATATTTTTTACATAACATTTTTTCAACCAGAATATGTCGGCCTGCTTCCAAAACTTTTCTGAAGAAAGCATGTGAGGGGTGCGGGTGGAGACAGACCATTTGTACCATTTGTACATTAAGGTTCAGTCCAAGTTGGAAAATGCACAGTGAGGCATAAAATGTGAACTACTTGTTGTAGCTAGTTATTTAATTTGTTTTTTTCATACGTTTAAACATTTGGCTAACCAAAGTGTGTTTGTACATTAAGAAGCCTGGAACTGCAATTCTAGTGGGAATAGATTGGTATCCTAAGTTGTCCAAGCTGGCAAACAAACAAGAGGGCTTAAAGTGACAATAACTTGTTGTGGCTAGTTGGTATGTTTTCAATTTTGGCTAATCAACATGTGCTTTTACTTTAAGAAGACTGGGACTGCTATTCTAGTGGCAGTAGTAAAGTAGCCTGGTCAGTGTGAGCTGGAAAACACACAGGGAGGCCTAAAGTGAGATTGTTTCATTAGCCTGAGGGCTTTTTATAGACTTAATTGAGTGTTATTCTGCACTTAGGAGCTACATTTGCTGTACTTTTGAATTAAGAAGTTCCAGGACCATCCATCCTGTGGTAGAATATGTTTACCTGGTCTCTCTGAGTTGGGAGGTACTCCAGGGAGCTCAAAGTATAGTCATTTAATGGTCAGAAGGCATGGGAGTTAGTTTTTAGCTTTTTTCTGTTTATTATATATTAGGAAATGTTTGCAGAGCTGTTCACCACTCAGTGGTGGTTAGCAGTACTCTGTATAGTAGCGAATCTATAAAGCCAGTACTTTGGACTTGAACCTGTAACACATAAAGGCTTTGCATGGAGCCAAGCTTCGGGCAGCTAGTTAGAGTGTCAAACAGCTCTAAGATCATAGCACTATCATATTGTTCACTCTAGACACCACTAAGGTGACTCCTGTGAAACCAAAACCCTAAACCAAAATAGCCCAAAATTGGACAACATTGATTTGCAATTTCCTAATGTCTTTGTCATACTGAGATAATGTAACAATTGTCTCATGTAATCAGATAATCTTTTAATCCTTAAATAAAGTAGCACAGTATGCAAGACGTGTACATATATTAACTTCCTTGGAAGCAGAAAAATATCACTTACAAACGTGGTTGTCAAGAACATACACACACTACATCCTTCACACATTATGCTCACCACATGCATAGACCTTCTTATGCTGAGGGATTTATAATAAACCTCTCCAAACCTGAAAGACCTCCTAAGCCATCAAACTACAACATGTACTCACAGTAATCACTAAAGCACACACTAAAGCACACACTAAAAGCAACATCTAACACCACACATAAGCCTACACCCAATGATCCTCCAAGAACAAAGCTCATAAGGCAAGCAAGTACTCTATCTAGTACTCTTGTCATAGTGGATTCTATCGTATGACACATGCACATACTCTTCTCACCAGGGAAAATAATGGTTAATTGCCTATTTGGAGCTAGGATCCACAAGGTCACTCATGCACACAAGTCACTGTGCCACAGGTGCCATAATGATTCTATCATAGTCTATGTGGGTGTAAATGATATGAGGCATACCTATCTGGACTATATGGAAACAGACATTATGGATCTCTCTGAATATGTGTCGCAGACAGATATGGGCCTTTCATTGGGCAGCATTCTACCTTTACCAAAGGTGATGCCACAGTACGAACAGAGAATTATTGATTTTAATAAATGGATTAGTTCTGGTGTCAGTCTTGGAGAATCCAATATCTATCTGTTAGCAGACCAATTTGCTTTGCAAAGGATGGTCTGCACCACTCCCCGCTGGGCTTTTGAATATTGGCTAAAACTTTATCCGTCCCCTTATACCCTTTTTAAGAAATATTAAAATGACAAAACTACCAAATTCTGGAGAATGTAAACATCTGTTCTGTTACTGAGACTTGGTTTAAAGCCACAGATAGTACTCTGGCAGTGGAAGACTACAGTGCCTTGCATACATTTAGACCAACAGCAGCATAGGTGGGGACTAAAGGTGGAGGTGTCTCAATCTACATTTATAAACAAATGCAACTATAGGTTGATTAAACAGGATGATGCCCTGGAATTCATCCACATCCAAGGCTACATAGACAAAGTTCCTTACCATGTCTTGGCCAGCTACAGGTCACCCTCTATGACCTATGAAGCTCACAGCTCTTACCTGGACCTACTAGAGGCGCTCACCATACAACCAAATACCCTGTTCATGGGAGTCTATAACTACACCTCTATAGACTAGGAAATGTACACTGCCTCTAACTCAAAGGCACAATGTTTCCTGGACTTTATCAACACAAACACCGTGGACCAGATAGTGCCCTTTCCAAACAGAGGATAAAACATATTGGACCTAGTACTCACCAACATGGGAGAGCATTGCACCTTCCCATGTCACATCCTCATTTGTTAAGCAAATCAACAAAGCTGTCTCCCTTAAAATAAAAAAAAATCAGGGAAACCCAAATAAACCCATAACAGTTAGAACCTATTCTAAAGCAAACTATATCCTATTAAGTGACAGTTTGTCAAAATTCACGTCTCCCACTAACCCTGAGAACACAGCTACCTATGCAGAATTATTTACAGAAACCATGCACAAACATATAAATGCTGCATTGAGGCTGCCTTGCCTACCAGAAATAAGCCCAGATCTAACATTAAAAATTAAACACATTAGTGGAATCCTAACCTTAACAGGATACATAAAAAAAGAAAAAAGGCCATAACCAAAATCAGAAAGAGCAACTCTCATAGAGACAAGAGGTCTCTGATTCAACTAAACAAGAAAGTAAGATGTCTAATAAAGCCCAAATAACAGTTATGAGGTATGGATAGCCTCCCATTTTAAGGACAATCACAAAGCCTTCTTCAGCTATGTCAGGAACCTTAAAGATAATACTCAACAGTGTGCAGAACTGGTGGTAAATAGCATAACCTTTACTGACTGGGGTGACATAACAAATCTACTGGCTGATAAATTTAGCTCTAACTTCACCTCCCACTCCCCTCCGCTACTTTCTGTGAAATATCTTTTAGCATATCTCTCCAACTATCAACAGGGAACAGGTCCTGGTGGCACTAGCTAAAGCCAAAAACAATGCTTCATTGGGCCCAGGCAATATTGCTAGCTGCCTCCTAAAACATGACCTAGCAGAATCATTTGAGACACTTTTCAACTACCACCTCAAAACACGTTATGTGCCAGGTGAATGGAGGATTGCAATGGTTATCCCTCTTTATAAGGGTGGACCATCAACTGACCCCAGAAACTACAAATCCATCAGTCTTACTAGTCTAATATGTAAAGCCATGGAACAAATTATCATGGAAATGGTCAACAAGGACATTGTCAACCTATAGACACTAGACCCATCACAGTTTGGTTTTGTTAAGTGAAAGTCTTGCCTATGTAACCTGTAGACTTCTTTGAGAAGGTCACCATGGTTATGGATGAGAGGGAAATGGTGCATACTACCTACCTTGACCTGGCCAAGCTGTTCAGTACAATACCTAACTCATATTTTGCTTACAAACTCTCAGAACTAGGCATAAATCTCTACATAACTCACTGGATTGCCAGCTGTGTCACAGATAGGACCAAAAAGTCAGGATAGTTGAGACCATCTGCACCAAAAGATCAATCACTAATGGAGTACATTGGGGCTCCATGTTGGGCTCTTCCTGTTTGGCCTCTACTTCTCAGAAGTCAAGTTTACTGTCAAAGGTCTCTGGCTCACCAAGTTCACAGATGACTGTAAATTGGAAGCTACCACAGATTCCCCCATGACACCAGCATCCTACAAGGAGGTCTAACACAAACAAATGACTGGTGTAAAAAAAAACACTGACTAAAAATCAATGAAAAGATATGCATTATAGTACCCTTTGAGAAACTGTCCATCCAAGCTAATTACTTGAATGATAAAACACCCCTAAGAGTTGACTCGATAGTTAGGGATCTGGGAACATGTATAGACAGAAATCTGGCATTCAACCAACATGTAGCCAAGATACTTAGAAAATCATTGTATGTTGCCCAACTTATAAACAAGGGTATGGCATCCAGGTCTAACAAAGTAATAGTACTACTCAGCCCTTATCAGACTCATCAAGTACAATGCTCTCTTTGGCATGTCCTAACCAGGCACTTGCAACAGTTGGAGCACCCTCAAAGGTTTCTCACCAGGAGAATCCAGGGTATGAATACCCTGTCCTACACAGATTGCCTTAAGGTTCTATCTCTGTATTCAGTTTCCTACAGATTATTGAGAGACAATCTATGTCTAGTATTTAAGGCATCTTCAGATCAAGCTTTGGTACATCTCTTGCACATCTGCAAGACAAGCAATGTGTGAAACACTAGATGCAAGTACCTGACCTTTGCCTACAACATAAACAGAACCAGCTGGAGAGACCGATACGTGTCTCAAAGCTCCCCATCTATGTGAAGCAGAGTTCATCCAACACCCTGTTCAAAATAAACCTTGATCATTGGATGGGAAATTGCAAATTCACCCCTGGTCTGGCCTCCATGTCCATAGCTCTCAACCTTCCATCTCCAAAATGAGGAACACTTGCCTTCATAATGTGGAACAAATGAGCAAAATGTGGAACACATACTAATGGATTACTAACAACTTCAACTAGGAAGGTCATAGGATGGTTAAAATATGCTGGTTTTACTTATAAAGAAGATCCCTTAATGAATTCATATGATTAATTTCTATTTACCATGGATTTCACTTAAAAAAATTCCTAACACTGAATGTGTGACAGACCCTTTCAATGTGGAACTTTGAGGAACTTCGAGGAACATGAACTTTTTAAGACCCCAAATGAGGTATGTTCTTCGTAATGAGGTACACTTGAGAGGTATGTCCATGTCTCTGATGGACAGAGGTTGACAGTAATTAAATTAATTAATTCCCAGCTAATCCCCCCCCCCACACACACATAAACCTTAGCTACCTCTTTAATAACATACATCACCATAAAAGTGTCCAAGGAACTCTGGGACAAAACTGGGTTGGGTTGCATGGCTGGGCTTGTAAAGTCCCTGGTGGTCATTAGCCTAATATAAACCTATGAACCTAACTGCATGTTTAACAAACTAAAGTAATGCTTTGGAAAATGTACAGGTCATAATTCAATTTTATTTTTATATATATTTGCATACAGATTATTTAAGTTATTTTGTTCACCTAATAACATAACCATAAAGTTAAAGTACCAAGGAATCTGGGCTAAGAGACTTGGTTTGTATATACAAATAAATGTTCTCCCTAGAAACAGAATGTAAGCTGTCCTATGGCATTAAAAGCCATCTTCTCAGCTATATGTAAGATAGCTAACAATGGCTGCCAGGGATTTTCACACATATAATAATAACTTAAATAGTGGATACATGATTAAAAGACTGTAGAATGTACACAGGCACGCAACATACCTACAGTTCTAAAAGAATGTACAAAGCAGCAAGACCAAGCCAAAGCCTGAGAATGAGAGAAAGAGCTTGGGTTAGTTCCAGAATGAGAATATGCATCAGTGGAATGTACATATGTGGGGGGGTGGGGACTCTCAAATTACTTTCAGGTTGCTTGAAGTTAGGCATGAAGCAACAGGACCCATTGAAACAAGTAAATGCTGATTGAAGAGAAGTGACGGCAAGGTTATATAATGATTAAAGGGAGTTGGATTAAAGAAACAGCTGGATTCTGTCACAGAAACATAATACATGGGAGCCCACTCAGGAACTAAAGAAGTTAGAAGTGTTTGTTTTCATTTAAGATTGCAGGATGATGTTGACACATTGGAAGTAATAAAAATGAATATTTTTAAATAACTAACATGGAGTGAGACAATAGGCAGAGAAAAAACAGGGTGATTCTGGCAGACTATGGAGACAAATCTACTGCAGGACAGACCCAGCTTTCACTTGCAGGGCAGCCTTTGCAATACAATTGACTGGCTCACTCCTTTCTCTAAATGTATTTACGTATCTGTTGTTATAAAAAATACATTTAGTACTTGTCTGAGTGAACGATTAGATAACTAGTTTAGCCCTCGTATATGCTTCTGGCTGAGTCCTACTGAAGAAACTTTCTAAAACTGCTAATTGTAAGAATTTATGAGCTAACAAATTGCAGCTGTTAACCAAATGCTAGACTCCTGTGACACTTTTTTGTAGCCTTGCAATGACACAATTGAGGAAGGAGCAGAAGAAAGTATCTGGGAGGGAGGGGTCAGAATAAATGTGAGACATCAGTTTATGATACATTTGCATGGGCAGTGAAAAGGTAAGCAAAGTCAAATGTGAACAGTAGAGCAAAAACCCTAAGGTTGATCTTTTGTGAACATTCACTTTTCCACTTGTGGTTTTGGTTATCAAATCTGGCTTTGTAGCTCATTTATTCTAAGTTGTGTATTCACTTGTAGAAATAAGATTATATTCTTTAAGCAACATGGTTCATTTGCATTGACTCCAAATTTTCAACTTTCTGCAGAGTTCAGGATTACTCTTCAGTGGCAAACATAATGAGTAAACAAAGAGCAGTCTTTAGCACGTTGTACCAGACAAGTGCTTATTAGTGGATAGGCTGCATAATTGCTGTATTTTGGTTTAATTGGTGTCCTCAGTCAATATTCTACTTCATAAAATACAAGGTAACACACATACAATAAACTGTCACTGCTATTCAAAAATGTACACGCTGATCAGCGCCAGATCATGGTCAAATGGGGCCTTATTAGAGTGTATACACCACTTTCTTCTTTACTTTTGCAATGGTTACAGAGATGTGGATTTCATTTAAAACTTTTATTTCAAATTTTATAGCACAAACACTGATGGCCATTTGCTAAACAAAACTGTTGCATACTGTAAACAGACTTGGCTTGAGCAACAGTAAACGTCTATTGAAAACAGACAGCATGAGCAATAAATCAGACTTAACATGTACAACAGTAAACTTCTCTTCCTTTGAAGTTCATATTCATTGAAAATGTATTGATATTCACATTCAATGAAAATGCATCTGGCCACTGGTGAATTAAGGGTGCCTTGGTGCCTGGGCAGTTTTCAAGCCATGGGCTCCAAGCATATAATCTTAGGACCACACATAAATGCATTCTTTCTTTGATATCCTTCCAGATTATTTTAAATTGTATTTCTTGTTTAATACAGTAATATTTGTTAGAGTGCATTTTAAATTTGTAGTTTTGAACATTTTAAGCAGTGAAACAAAATGTATGAGCCAATACTGACAAAAGTACCTATTTCAGAAAATTTCAACAATAAAAGACCACTCAAACTGCTGTCATTATAATCCACCAATATCTGTACTCAACAATTATGGCCTCTAAATTAAATGAATGCACATCACTTCTGATTGTGATAAGAATGGCTAGAGTTAAGCATTCCAGTTTGCTTTACACAAATTACTAGTATTTCAAAGACAGACTAACGCCTTTTTAAATTCATCAGCTTAACATGGTCAGTCATTTTATGTACAGATATTCCCCAAACCCAGCAATTATAGCTATACTGAGTCCATCCTTCTCAGATGTCTGTGTCAAAGAATGAACAATAATGACAGAGTCTCATATTTCAAATTTGTTTCACAAATGCACAGTAACCAAAGTTGTTGTTGTTGTGTCTTTCGGCTTTTCCCGGTCAGGGGTTGCCACAGCGGAACTCCGGTCCGCTAATGAATGGCAGTAGATTTTTAAGTGCTGAGTTGCCAGCCCTGACACACAACCTTCAATGAAGGTATGCCCATTCACACATGTCTCCACACAGAAGACGCATTAGCTGAGAATCAAACAGGACAACGTCTTACTGTGAGGCGACAACACTACCGCAGCACCACCACCGCAGCACAGTAACCAAAGTATTCCTACTTAATTTATACACACAACAAGCACACACACACACACACACACACACACACACACACACACACACACACACACACACACACACACACACACACACACACATACATACGTGTCCTGCAAAGCCAGATTAAAGACTATTTATAAATGACCAGCTAAGTGCTAAAGGTACTTTCATCCACAGAGAGCCTCCCAACTGCCAATAACAGTTATAGCTACTTTGTTGACTTTGTACACCCTTTATTGTTATGAAGAAATAAATTACATGTACTTTTTTAGTAGCTTTGGAGGAACTCCATTAAACTGTATAAGGATCAACAGCATCATACTGTAAGGTCCAGGCATGTGTGGCACAGTTTAAATAGAAGTGTATTTATAAGAGCGTAAGAAATACTAAACACCTGGTAACATATGCTAAGTCAATATGCACAATCTCTGCAGAAGTAAAAGTCATCTGAATAATTATACATTAAAAATAACTATTATAAAATACAAACAATGCTGCTGGCAACAAACTTTACATTTCAGTACTTCATTGCAATGTTTGCAGCCACTGAAGCATTAGCTATGTTGCATTACAAAATGGTCTGCTGGTGATATTGCCATAATATTTCTTGAATTATATCAGCTAAGCGATAGGTGATGGCTGTCAAATAACAATAGTTTCTTAGTTACTAGGCATGCAGTGCAGGAGGCCATTAATTGCCCCAACACACTGGTTAAGAGACATGTTGAATGTCACACAGCAAGATTCAAACCCTACACCCTTGCCACAGGAAGTAGCTCAATAACAAGCTGGAGCTTTAGTCCTCTACATTATTTGCCAGAGTACATTTTATAAGTAAATGCAGAAATCCTTTATAATTCAAACTTGTAGAGAAGACTGGACCACAATAACATGCAACAAATGCAACAAAGTTACACTATATTACATAATTAACGCCTCTTAATGAATCAGTTCAATCTTTAATACAATGAATAGAGCAAAACATTTACAGACAGTATAAATTCTGCAGTACCTCTCGTCACATAACCTACAAGACATACAAAAATAAAAAAATACTGAAATTACTGCATATAGAATACTTTGTGGAAGGTCTTACATGCTTGCAGGACACCTATATCTCATTTTGACCTCCTTTTGTCTTCTCTGTCATCAAGAATACAGGTCTAACCCACCTCAATGGCTAATAATGCTGCATTGTTGCAGCATACACCTCTAGAGGCCACAGGGTCAGATCATGGACAAATGGGGCCCATTGTAATGTAATGAATCAGTCCCCTGTCAGCCATACTAATATTCCATTAGATATTTATTTACTTATTTATTGACATTTGATTACCAGGAAAGTTCGACTGAGTAGAATCCCATTTTCAGTGGAGACCCCGGGAGAAAAGCTCCAAATTATTGCAAAACATTTTAAGAATAACAATTTTACAATCTTTAAAAATAAAACAAAAACATCTGCATTTTAAATAATTATAGCAAATTAGACATAATATAAAAAATTGGTTAAGAATCGAAAAAAGGTATATGACAATCATTTAATATTTGCAGAAATTTTAGATAGTTTATAGAGAAATTAAAGGTAAGTTAGTCTAATACAAATAAAAACTGTAATTTGAAGTGAGGGAAAACATGCCTATGGTATATTTAGAGAGAAAGTCAGGGAAGAGAATTAGATAGCAGTGAGGAAATAAGGGAAGAAGGGAGAGTAAGGAGGTATAAGGAATGAAAAATACTTGTTCACATTTAGAAATATAGTTTATCCTGGTTTTGAGCAAGAACAGATACAGATTTAGCTAGGAAGTCTTTCAGAGTGGTTTTGAAAAATTGGAGGGTATAGACCTGATGGATACAGGTAAGGAGTTCCTGGCCTTAGCAACCTTGTACGAGTACAGACTGCCCAACAGATTTGCAAGGTTTGTAGACAGCCAGGAGTTTTTGGTCACTGAATTGCAACAATCAAATGAGAACACAGTTGTGTAGAATGTTTTTTAGTGCTGGACAGGCAGATGGATGCTGGATAATTTTATAGGTGTTAAGAAGTTGTGCATATGTTAGTTGATGTGACAGTTCTAATCAATTAAGGATTTTCACTGCTATACAGTGGTGGATTCTGAAAGGGCTATGTGCTGCAAATTTAGCATCTGTGTTATAGAATTGTTCAAGTTTTAATTTTTGTGACGCCTGGAGGTTAGTAAAGATGGGAGTGTCATAAAAAGAGTGGGGAGGAGGTAAGTAGTGGGAAGTTTAGTTTAAATTGTGTTAGCAAGAAAGTTTTTGGCTTTGTAAGGCATAACTCTTTTTAACTTTTTTGACTAAACACTTGAAGCCATTGTTGGTAGGGGTTAGTTCCCATATTCAAGACACTACTGAATTTCTTAATATATTGCAAGAAGCCTAATTGGTAGCTCCATGGTATATGTGTGCATTGGATGTTAAAGCCCTACATATGAATATTCTGCATTGGTCTGGTTAGCTGGCTATAGAGTTTTGGTTGGAAAAGATTCCTTTATATAGACATGGGTTCAGTACTTTTCTAATTTGTTTAGTTGAACATGTTTTGACTAAGAATGTGTTTTATTTTAATGGTGACTGCTTTTGCAATTAAAAGGCACAGCCATGGGAGCATCCTTTGTGCCTATATATGCAGGTCTCTTTATGGGATATGTGGAAGAACAAATGATCTATGATGTTAACCATAACATTTTTGGAAGAAATAGATATATGGTGTCATTATCTAGATGATTGTTGGATGGTATGGAAATCTGATATCACTTATTTGAAAGAGTTTGTACAATATTTGAATGATAATAAGTTGGGGTTACAATTTAGTTTGATCTACAGTCTAACTCAAATTTATTTTCTGGATGTTGAGGTTGTTAAAAATAATGATGGTGTACTGTCCACTCTTTGTTTTGGAAAGAGTTTCATTATAACTTGTTTCTAGATGCTTCGAGCTGCCATCCATCTCATATTATTAGAAACATTCCTAAATCCCCATTTTAAGGGTTAAAAGGATCTGTTCCTCTGCTGAAGAGTTACATAAACACAATTTTAAAATGGCAGAAAGATTTTGGTCTGGAGGCTATAAAATGGATGATATCTATCTGGCACAAAATGTTGCTAGCTCTATTGATAGATCTTTTTTATTACATTATTTCTGAGAGGGAAAAGCAGGATGGTCCAATATTTATGATCACTAGTTTTGGAAGAAACACTACAGCTTTTTGCAATTTAATTAATAAACAATGGGGGGCAGTCTTTATTTTATTTTTATTTTATTTATTTAATATTTGTTTACCAGGAAAGTCCAACTTGGAATGAAACCAATTTTCAGTAGAGGCCGGGAAGAAACGCTCTAGATGCATATCTTTATCACTCTTGTCTGATAACAGGTTAGCACAGCTGTTATCTACACATTGTATATTTAAAGTCAAAGTAACTTTATTGTCACTTCGATTCACATAAGTGCGAACCGAGAGAAATTATGTTTCTTTGGACTCAATGTACATACAATACATAGACTACATTTAACATGACCATAATATGCAAAATTCTATAGACACAGATGACAAACACAACAATTACAAATAATTGCATTATTGCACTGATTTAACAGATTGTCACTCATTACTTGGTTATTAGCTTATTTTCACTGAAATATTGTACTTAAGTGATTGATTTAAGGCCTGCATTTGTATTGCACAGTAAGACAGTTCAATTTAATTACTGCTGACTTTGCTGTCTGGGTGTGGGTAAGACTTTGTTACATTTTGCACTATAGAGACTTTTCAGTATTGTTGGATTACTGCCTTAATGTCCAGTGTGAAGGGTACTGTTCCTAGATTCAGTAACCTGATGGCAAGTGGAAGCAGGTCTTTCTAAATCTCATGGTTTTGCAGCGTATGTATTAAAAGCGCCTTCCTGATGTTAAATGTGAGAACAGCTTGTAAGCAGGATGAGTGCTATCCCTGGTTATTTTCCTTGCCTATGGATGGGAGGGAGTTCCTGATAATCCTCTCAGCTGCTTTCACTAACCGCTGGTGCTCAAAAACAGAGCAGCTTCCAAACCATATTATAAAGCTGTTTGTCAGTATACTTTCGATGGTGTCCCCTGTAGAAGATTGTGAGAGCTGTTGATGGTAGGTTTGCTCTCCTCAACCTTTGCAAGAAGTGAAGCTGTTGGTGCACCTTCTTAATGATGGCATTTATGTTGGCTGACCATGTCAAGTCATCTTAGGTTCATAGGTTCATAGATTAGTACTAGGCTAACTGCCCTTGCGAGCCATTTTAAGCCTAGCCAATTATCCCTTGTGAGACTCAAACCCTGCACCTTGTATTTGTAAGGCAAACAACGTAACCATTAGGCCACCCTCCCAACCCATCTGCAATGTGCACTCTTAGAAATGTTGTGCTTTTTACTCTCTCAACTGTTTCTTCAATGATTATGAGTGGAGAGTACTCTCCATTGCTCTTCCTGTAGTCCACAATTATTTCTTTGGTCTTGTTGACATTTATTGCAAGATTATTGCTATAACACCAACTTATGAGCTAATTCACCTCCTCTCTGTAGGCTGTCTTGTCATCATTCCTGATGAGGCCCACAACTGTCGTATTATCTGCAAATTTGATTATTTGGTTTGAGCCGTGCTTGGCAGTACAGTCATGGGTTAGTATGGTAAAAAGCAAGTGGCATAGGACACATCCCTGTGGGACTCCAGTGTTCAGGGTGATGCTCTCTGATGTATTCTTGCCTGCGCACACTTTCTGGGTCTATCTATAAGAAAGTCCAGAATCCAGTTGCATAGTGGAGTGCTGATACCCAGTAGAACCAGATTTCTGATCAGGTTTTGTGGGATGACTGTATTGAAAGCTGAACTGAAGTTAATGGAAAGTAGCCTCACATAGCTATTCTTGTTCTCCAGGTGGTCCAGCGATAAGTGGAGTGCCATAGAAACAGCATCTCCTGTGGAGCGATTGGGTCTGTATGCAAACTGGAGTGGATCGAAGTCTGCAGGTAGTTTGGATGTTATTACATCTTTGACCAGTCTCTCAAAGCATTTTGTCACAGTGGTGGTGAGAGCTATGGGATGCTAGTCATTAAGGATAGGAGGTGGTGACTTATTTGGCAGTGGTATAATGTTTGTGTACTTGAAACATTTGGGCACAATGGCTTGACTCACTGAGTTGTTGAAGATGTCTGTGAGTACTTTTGTTAGTTGGGTCACACAGTCTCTGAGCACTCTTCCAACAATGTTATCAGGTCCAGCTGCTTTCCTGGGATTAACTTTTCTTAGGGTCCTTCTGACATCAGCAGGGTTGAGGCTGAGCTCTTCCTCACTCTGGTTATTGGTGATAGTCTCTGCTGCTGTCTTGTTCCCTTCCTCAAACCTACTGAAGTACATGTTGAGCTTGTTTAGGAATTCCATATCATCATCACACCGTGAAGATGGGGACCTGTAATCTGTTATAGACTAGATGTCCTGCCACAGGTGCCTGGGGTCCTATTGCTCAGAGAAGTGGCTCATGATCTTTTGACCATATTTGTGTTTGGCCTCCCTCACCCCTTAGTTTAACTGAGATCTGTCCAATCTGAGAGCCTCTTTATTACCAGACTTGAATGCCACATTCCTTGCTTTCAGGAGCTCATACAGTTCACCTGTTAGACAGGGTTTCTGGTTGGCTCTTGTGATGATGCTTTTGGTGACTGCCACATCGTAAACACATTTTGAGATATAACCCATCACTGACTCAGTGTACTCCTTCAGCTTGATGTGTTGGTTTAGTGTGGCCACCTCCTTTAAGATGTTCCAGTCCGTACTCTCAAAACAGTCTTGTAGTGCTGAGACTGGTCCCTCTGGCCATACTCTCACTTGCTTTAGTGATGGTTTCCCCAGGTCAGCAGTGGTCTGTATGATGGTAGCAGCATAATGGCATGGTGATCTGAGTCACCCAAGTGGGGGTGAGGTACTGCCATAAATGCTAGCTTAATATTTGTATAGACCTTATCCAATGCATTTTCTCCTCTAGTTGCATAGTCTACATACTGAAGGTATTGAGATAGGACTATTTTCAGGTTTGCCTGATTGAAGTCACCTGCTATTATATGTACTCTGTCAGAATTTTGATTTTGCAAATCATTTACAGACTGATATAGTTTAGCTAGTGCTTTGTTTGTGTTGGCACTGGGAGGTATGTATACTGCTGTGATGCTGACACTGTTAAATTCCCTTGATAAGTAAAACGAACTAGCACAGACTAAGAAAATATACCGGATCACTGTGGGGCCAGTTTGGCCAACATTGTAATGTCCTACTGGGAAAGGGGGAATGTATTCAATAATACATCACTTATGTCCAAGATCAGGTATTATACCCGGTACTTGGATGATATTTTTATCCTTCTAGAGGGCAGTGAAGGTGATAGCTTATTAATTTTAGATCAATTTAACAAGTCAACTGACTTTTTGTCTTTCACATCTACCTTCAACTCTAAAGCCATAGCCTACTTAGATGTATGGTTGGTTAAAAATGAAGTACTTAACAACTATGTAGCAAGTATATTTAGGAAGCCTACACACTCTAATTCATTCCTTCACTTTAGTAGCTGCCACCCGAGCTATCAGAAAAGGTCAGTAGTTAAGGGCCAGCTCGTACGAGCAGCTCGGATGGTGAGTTTGGAGGACGATTTTCTTAAGGAATGTAATACACTTAAGAATATGTTTTCACATAGAGGGTACCCGTCAAACTTGCTCGATAATTTAGTTAGAGAAGTTACCAACAAAAGATTAAGTGGGGTGTACCAACCTATACTTAAGATTGTTTCAACAGGTGAACCTGAGCTTATGTCAGAATTTGCGTGTGTTGAAAATTTACCTTTTGATTCTCATACAAATAATAAATTAATCCTTACGTACTGCCCTACTAGTTATGTTATTATGGACATTATTATTAAGAACTGGAACATTTTTCGTTCCAATCACACAGTGCTCAATAAAGTGGGCGATAGACCTGAAGTTACCTATAGAAGAGGTAAAAACCTAAAATGCTTATTAGAACAACCGGAGGGGAAATGTAGTCGAACCCCTGGCATGTTCAAATGTCAAAACTGTAACCAGTGTAGGCACATTCATGAATCTAATAGATTCAAGATAAACAACATCAGATTTGACATCCGGTGTAGATGTACTTGTAACTCTAGGATGGTTGTTTATCTAGCTTTATGTCAAAAATGTGCAGGATTTTATGTTGGCAAAACTGAGCGTAGATTAAGAGACCGGATTTATGAACATCAATACGCAATCAGTAAAGCCAAACAAGAGAACGCATTAGCTAAGCATATTATCCAACACAACGACCATCACTTTAAATTTTTAGTAATAGATCAGATGCATGACACTATGAGAGGGGCTCCCTTACACTTACTTCTGGAAGCATCAGAATTACGTTGGCAGATTAGATTAAATGCCTACGTATCACCAGGTCTAAATGAAGGTTGCTCTATCAGCAGCCTTCTAAAGTTAAAGAATCTGTCTAGATAATAAATGTTTATTTGTATTGTATATTTAAGAGCATTATTTGGTTTCCGTTTGAGTGGCAATAGTTTAGGGTGTATTCTACCTTTTACTATTTATTATTTATTTTATTTGAGTTAATATGATTCTATCTAATAATTGAGTGTATGTTTTTAAATTTTAAACATTGTTAAAAACTTGTATGATTGGTTTACAGTTTTACCAACCAGATTTTTTGTATTATTTAAGCTGCTATTTTTAAATGTGACTTGTCTGAGGAAGTCTTCATATTATTGCAGACGAAAAACGCTTTACATAATAAAACTCTTTTCTTGTCCTGTGGCTGCTGTGCTTTAATATTTAATACTCCACTGCATTGGATCCGGTATATTTTCAAATTCCCTTGATAGGTAGAAGGGGCTGCATTTCAGTGAAATAAACTCTAGGTCCTCCGAGTAGTGCATTTTTACCTCCTCACAGCTGGTGCGCCAATTGGTATTGATGTAGCTGCAGACATCCCCCCCCTTTGCTTTCCCACAGAGAGACTGTATTCTATCTGCATTAAATAATGATAGTCCCTCCACATGAACCGCGCTGTCATTTATACTAGAAGGCTTTTAGCCAAAACCAGTTTGCCTTGGTTGTTTTTACATGTGTTATATGCTTTAAATTTTAATGATAATAAAGAGTTATACATTGCTGACGTGGATTGCTGGCGGTTTTTTTTCTTTGAGATTTGGACTTTTGACCCTGCACCTTTGATGTACTTGTGAGAGCAGTTTGTGTTTTGTATTCACTGTAAGGCATGCCTAGTTTTTTATGAGTTTTTCTTATGCAATTTTGTATATGCAAGTCGAATGTACGGTTATTATCCACTATCACCCCTAATAGTTTGCTATGAAAAGTGACTTCAGTGGTTGTATTATCAAGAGAGAGGACTTTAATTTTTTGCATGAGAGAGGAATTTGGGGAAAAAAGTAGTAGTTTGGTCTTTTTGGGTTGAGCATGAGTTGTGAGTTATGAAGCCATGTTTCAGTGGCTGTTAATTTTTTTGGAGGTGTACAGTTTTGTCAGATGTGCAAATGAGAGTAGAATCATCTGCATATTGTATTATGGAGGCCTGTTGTGTGGAAGTATAGAGGGTGTTGGTGAAAATGTTAAAGAGGAGGGGACCAAAGGTAGAGTCTTGCAGTACACCAATTGTGCCAGGGAGGTAAGGAGAGAGCATAAAGTGCCATTTTACTGACTGATACATATTGGATAAATAGCTTTTGAACCACAAAAGGATGGGCTGAGAAAGATTTTGTGAGGACATTTGAAGTAGAAGTTTGCTGTGATGAACTGTGTCATAGGCTTTAGACGAGTCTAGAAATAAGGACGAGACTAGTTTGCCATTATCTCTAGCTGTATAGACAGTATAGGTTAGCAGGGCACTGCTAGTACTATGAGAAGGATAGAAGCCATGTTGTGTAGAGGATAGGAGTTCTTCCTGCAGGAGATAGTCTAGCAATTGTTTTTGAATACATTTTTCTAGTATTTTGGTGAGGGGAGATAAGATTGCTACAGGTCTAAAGTTATCAATGTCTGTTTAATTTCCTCCTTTGTGCAGAGGGATAATGTGTGACTTTTCCAGAGAGAGGGAATGTGGGATTCCTGGACTGACCTATTTATAAGGATTGAGACAGGATAGGCAATGCTATTTGCTACTATTGTTAGGTACTGGATTGCAAGGACATCAGCTGAAAAACAGCATGGTTTAAGTTTAAGAGTAGTAAATAGTAATTATATAGGATGTGTGCACAGGTTTGAAGGTGAAAGTAGATGTGGTGATATGTGGCTGTTGGGCAGGGTTGGGACTGGATGTTGAGGAACCCTTGGTCAGAGATGCTATACTGTCTATAAAATAAGAGTTGAAGTATATTGCAGTTCCGTGTGGTAAGTTATTGGGAGAGGGGTTTGAGTTGAATATTTGGGTGGGATGTAAGATTTCTTTAATGGATGTCCACACTTCTTTAAGGTTGTGTTCAGTATTATTTGGAAAGTTATTATAGTATAGTTTTTTGTCTTCATTTATTTCATGTTTAGTATGATTGCAAAGCATTCTGAAGTTTTTAAGATATTGAGGTGTTTTATATTTTTGTCATTCTTTCCATGCTTTTTCTCTATCCTGCATTAGCATTCTACTCTTTTTGGATAACCAAATTGCATTATTTGTTTTCAGTCTCTTCCTTCTAGTAGGTGTAAGGCTATTTAGGATATTTAAAAAAGCTGTATTGAATTCAATTATAGCATCGTCTAAGGGGAGGATTTTTAGGAAGTTCCAGTTAATAAATGATAGTGTAGTAATGAACATTTGTGTGTTAAACTTGGAAAGGTTACATGTTGTTTTATAAATATGCTGTTTAACTGGATGTGTGAGATATCGAGACATATACACTAGGAGATGATCACTGAGAGAGCCTGACATTGTACCTGTGATGGAGTATTTGCTAGGGTCTGATACTAGGGTCTAGTCTAATAGTGAATTTGATATCTTGCTATAATGTGTGGAGCTATTAATTAGTTGTGTGAAACTATATAAGTTCACGTTTGATGTAGAGGAGTTAGAGTTTATGTTTAACCAAGTGATAGTCACATCATCTAGTAATATTTTTCTTGTGGAAATGTTATGGATATCTAGTGTAGTATATCTTCCAGTACAGCTGTACTGTCACCAGGAGAGATGTAAACGACAATAATACATATTTGTGTATAATTGTTTATTTTGAGAAAAGCAATAAGAAGCTCTGCTGAACTGAATTTTGTTATTGGTTTGCTGTAAAGGGACATGTGGTAGGTGTTGGGAAATATTAAAGCAATACCACCACCTTTCCTCTTTATATAGTCATTAAGGATGATATTATAGCCAGGAGGTATAACTTCAGAGTCATTTATGCTGGGTTTAAGCCACGTTTCAGGTACAACGAGAACATCAGGCTTATGTTAGATAATCCAAGCATGTAGTTCAGCAGTTTTATTTCTTATACTTGTAACATTTATTGCAGCAAAAATTAGATCAGCAGGGTTAGGGATTATCTGTTGTTGGGTTACAGAAGTGTGTGGTAGAGAATTATCTTTGTGTTCAATGTGATAGGTGGGGCCAAGATTAGGGTGTTTATCTCCTCATATAAGGGTTCTAGTATATTGGGGAATTAATCATACTTGTTTTTGGAGAGGATTCTTGCACTTATTAAACAGGATTGGTGCAATGTGTGGAGAGTGTAAATAGGAAGTATGGATAGGTGGCTGGGCAGAAATGGAGAGATGTTGAGACATATTATTGAGTCATGGTAGGATGAAAGATGGCACAGTAAGAGGAGAAGAATAAAGGGTAAGCTGAAGACTAGCATAATTAACTACAGCAATCTGTAATTTATAGATGTCAGGTAGTGGAGAAGTAGCAATAAAGAAAGAAGCAAGAAGATGCAGGACAGTATGATATTTAGTGATGGTAGATTCTGAGAGCTGGAAGAGGATAGGTAAGGACAGACGTATTTTATATAAAAAAGGAGAGGTAGGTTGTCCAGGTTTCCTCATTGGAATGTAAGGAATAGAGGGGTGTTAAAGGCTAGAATATAATGTTGTTGTTGTTTGTCTTTTCGGCTTTTCCCAGTTAGGGGTCGCCACAGCGGAACTTCGGTCCACTAATGATTGACAGTAAATTTTTTATGGTGCTGAGTTGCCAGCCTAATGCCCAACCTTCAGCGAAGGCACACCCATTCACACATGTCTTTTGGAGGCTACTCGACCGCGGGGAGGACATGCAGACTCCACAGAGAAGGCACTCCAGCTGTGAATCGAACAGGAGAACCTCTTGCTGTGAGGCAACAATGCTACCACTGTACCAAAGGCTAGAGTATAATAATGTAGTCAAAATAAGAAGAAATTAGAGTTTATTTGTAAAAAGTAAAAGATACAATGTGGATTAGATAGGTAGTATTAGGGAGGGCTATAATTATAAATGGATATAGTGCACAGCAGTATGGGAGGGAGAAAGTTGGGAATGGGGCTAAAAATAAGTAAATAGGGAAGTAGGAAACAAGAAACAGAAATGTATGCATAGAAGTAGTAAAGTCATTTGTGGAGGGTTTTGGAATGAGTCACAAGTGAAATGAATATGTTGGAAGTATAATGTTAGAGTAAGAGGGGATGAGTTAGAATTGGGGTAGGGTAGGGGGCTTCTCACACTAAGGTCAATTTATAACTGAGAGCAATCAGGTTATAGCCAGAAGAAAGCAACTAACAAAGAGATGCAAGTAAAACAGGTTTTCATTTCCTGAGACTAAATAACTGGCATATGCAGTGTAGTCTACTGGTCGAGCAAAAGAGGACAGTGGCTAACTTAGTAAGAGGTCATTAGAGTGCACTGACTATTTCACAGAGACTTTCCATCACTCAGCAGGCATGTATTTAACTGATTAAAGTTAATATGCAGCAAGGCTCTTCATAATAAATATGCTTATATTAAACACTGACAAAATTCTCAGTAGACTTGTGGGTGTAGAGTACTTGTCTGTTTCTCCCCAGTTACTGTAAACACTGTTTAAACCTATCAGTTTACATAGTATTCTTTCTTTACTTTTTCAGTCATTACAAAGATTTGGATTTCATTTAAAACTATTATTTTAAATTTTGCAGAAAAAAAACACTGATAGCCAGTTTCCAAACAAAACACTCTCACATTTAAAACAGACCTAGCATGAAAAGCAATAAACTTGTCTTCACTTGAAACTCACATTTAGTTAAAATACATCTGGCAATTCATTAAACTACAAGAGATGTGCTGGGATTCAAACTCTCTTAATTAATTTAGTCTTATAACATAAAGTGAACTGGTTACATTTCTGAGAAAATTTCAAGCTTATAAGAATGAGAACAATCTGAGGCTAGTGAAAAACATGTATATGTGTGTGTGGATTTGTGTGTTTGTGTATGTGTAGTTTATGTCTGGCCTTGGAGATGATTATGTTGCTTTCATTTCTAGTCAGAACAGTTCTAGACATGCAATCAGAGGAACCACACAGGAATAGAAGGTGCCAAAAGTGTCTTGCTACCTGTGATGAATTCACCCATCTTACATGGTCCTCTGATATGTGTGAGTGTAAATTTGGGTTTCAATTCATGGAAGCAATTTTTTGTAAACACTGAATACTGGAAACAACAACTTTAAAAACTGAAAAATAAAAAAAAAGAATGGATTGAAACATCTAAAGTAACCACTTTATTTGAGGTTAAGCGCTTTTGTTAGTAATATATCTGACTTCTTCAGAACAAAAGAAAATGCACAAATCCACCATTTAAGTATAGTTTATGGAACATCACATGACCAAACTAATTAACTTAATTAAGCCTTAAAAAACTTTCTCAGCAAGCAAATTGTAAATAAAACAATGAATATATGCAGGTGTATACACAACTAAATAGAAATATATGTATATGTGTGTTCATAAATATGTATGTATATAAAAAAAACTTTTCATTGAAACTTAAATCATAAGTATATAAAAAATCTTCTTGTATTATTATAACATATATCATAATGATTAAAATGATGGAACTGTCTTATTAAATAAAATACAATGGACACCTGACTACTATTCAACTACTTCTTCAAGAGTTGTTACATAGACTGTCAAACCACATTTAATTATTAAGCCTTTATAAGGCCAACTCAGCCTTAAGCTTTAAAACACTACTAATAGATATGGTTTCATTGAGCCCTGGGGACACAGCAGAGTTACATCTCAGTTGCTATTATAACTCTTTATACTCTAAATATAAATCAAGTGGCCAGCCTCTTGGTCCTTGATCAACCTTGTCTATAGCTGTATATTTGAAATTATGCATGGAGAAACTTTTGATGTACTTTACTAGGGCACTCCTGTCATCGCCCTTTAATATATCATACTGATGTTGATATATCCTTTTTCTAACTTTTGCTTTTGTCTTGCCAGTATAAAAACATTCACAATCCTGACATTTAGCAAGATAAACAATCCCCATGCTGTGACAATTACATCTATGAACAAGTTTAATAGTGCCCCAGCTCTGAACTGTCAATTTGTCTCTTCTAAGATAAATTTACATTGGGAACATTGTCCACATTTACTCATACGTCCATTTGACACCCCACTGATGGTCTCTCTAAAATAGTTTTAAAGCACAAATCCTTCTTGTAGACAATAACAGGTTTAGGTCCAATCTTACTGATGAACATTGACATTTGTGCTGTAACGGAGACCTGGTTTAAAGCAGCAGAAAGCACCCCTGCGCTACCAGGCTATAACTCATTCCACACCTTTCGGCCCCAGAACATGGACTGAAGCTTCAAAGGTGATGGTGTCTCCATATTCATAAAGGATATGCACAGCTCCAGACTAGTAACCTAGTATAACGCATCTGAGATACTTCAGGTACAACTAACACTGCATAAGATGGCGATTCAGGTCGTAGCCTACTATAGGTCTCCAACCATGTCCTAAGACTCACACTCCACATTCCTAAGCACCCTGGAAACTATTAGGGTCCAACCCAACACTCTCATACTAGGTGACCTCAACTATCCCTCGATCAACTGAGAAAACTACTCATGCACCAACATACTGGCCCAATGCTTCTTGGAATTCATCAATTCCAAAGCTCTGGACCAGCTCATTCTTACCCCCACTAGAGGAAGCAACATCCTTGACTTGGTTATTACTAACATGGGCAACCATTGCTCTACCTCAATAGTCAATTCCTCCCTGGTTAGATCCGACCACAAACTAATCACCATGGAAATCCACATCTCACCCACACCCCCCACAAAGGTAACCACCATGAAAAACTTCTCCAAAGCTGACTTTGGGCTCCTAAAAACAGAGGTGGCTAACTTTACGGCACTCATGTTAACGGAAAATAGATTCATGACTGCTGAATTATACACCAATGCACTGTACAAACACATACATAAATGCATGGAACTAGCCATACCCAACAGAACCAAGATGCTCTCCTCCAAAAAAAGGAAGTGAATCTGGTGTTCCCCTGCCATTAATAAACTCTACAACAGAAGGAAGAAACTGTTGCTGAAAAAGGTGAAGTCCCAAGACTGGAAAAACACACTTATTAGCCTCAACAAAAAGTTGAGATCCCTCATCAAAACCTCTAAAGCCAGCTGTGAAGGCAGAATTGGGGCAGACACTAAAAACAACCACAAAGCCTTCTATAGTTATATCAAGAATCTCCATGGCAATAACCAGGTTTGCTTTGAGTTACTGCACAATGGTACCTCCTATACTGAGTCAAAAGATATTGCCAACATACAGGCCGACAGATTCAGTGCCAACTTTACCCCCCCAAGGACCAATCACAATACCGGAGGAATGCCAGGCACCCAGCATTACTGCAGCAAAGGTTAAAGATGCATTGTCCAAGGCCAAGAATACAGCTTCCATGGGACCCAAAGCTCAAAGCAAACCTGGTTATTGCCATGGAGATTCTTGATATAACTATAGAAGGCTTTGTGGTTGTTTTTAGTGTCTGCCCCAATTCTGCCTTCACAGCTGGCTTTAGAGGTTTTGATGAGGGATCACAACTTTTTGTTGAGGCTAATAAGTGTGTTTTTCCAGTCTTGGGACTTCACCTTTTTCTGCAACAGAAATTTCTCTGGCTGTGTTCTGCATGCACTACAAAGTGAACTGGCACCACATCTGTGTGCCCTGTTCAATCATAGCCTCACCTCAGGCCTTGTCCCTACCGAATGGCGCACTGCTAAAGTCATCCCTCTACATAAAGGGGGAGTAACTACAGACCCTGGGAATTACCGCCCCATTAGCATGATGAGTCTAATATGTAAGGCTATTGAGCACATCATCATGGACCTAATTAACAAGGATATAGGGTATCTTCAAACTCCAGATCCCACGCAATTTGATTTTGTGAAAGGTAGATCATGCCTGCTCAACTTGGTTGACTTCTTTGAGTCAACCACCAGAGCTGTGGATGAGGGCAACACAGTTCATATGGCCAACCTTGATCTGGCCAAGGCCTTTGATACCATTCCCCACTCAGGAATTATTGATAAACTCACCAAACTAGGCATTAACCCATATATCACTAGCTGGATTGTAAATTAGCTCACAGATAGAACCCACAGTGTGAAAGTAGTGGACTCCAAGTCAGACTGCCAACCAGTCACAAGTGGAGCCCCATAGGGATCGGTCCTGGGTCCTCTCCTGTTTGGCATCTACTTCTCAGAAGTCCAGGCCAACATGGAGGGACTCTGGCTAACCAGGTTCACAGACAACTACAAGCTGGAAGTCATTATTAGCTCCCCAAGTAATGTAGACATCCTACATAAAGCCCTCACTGAGACCACTGAGTGGTGTCAAAACCATGGCCTTAAGCTTAATGCCAAAAATGCATTGTCATCCCCTTTGAGAAAAACTCAGTTCCCACTAATTACCACATCAATGGAAGTCCATTGAACACTGAAGGTGTTATAAGAGATCTGGGGAAACAGATTGACAGCAATCTTTCCTTCGACCACCACATTGCCACTGTGGTCAGAAACTCCTTCTATGTGGCACATCTCATTAGCAAGGGTTTTGCATCCAGGAAGAAAGAGATCATCATCTCTCTCTACTCTTCCCTCATTAGACCAATCATCAAGTATAATGCCCCATTTGGCACGTACCTCACTAGACACATGCAACAGCTGGAAAGGCCACAAATGTACCTCAAGAAGAGGATCCTAGGCCTTAAACAAATGTTCTACATGGACAGACTCAAAAATCTCCAGCTATTCATTGTCTCAAATCATCTACTAAGAGGCGATCTCTGCTTGACTTACAAAGCCATGTCTGACTCAGCTCTATTAGAAATGCTACCTCTAAAGAAATCCCAATCACTCAACACCACACTGTCCAGCGACCTCAAACTCATTACCACAATCAACAGAATATGCTGGAGGGACAGGTTCATACCCCAGAGACTGCCCATGCTCTGGAATACACTTCCCATACATGTCAAGCAGAGCACCTCACTGGCTCTCTTCAACAGAAATCTTTATGAGTGGATGGGAAATAGAAAGTTCACCCCAGGGATCACTGCAATGGCTCTATTTGATAGAGGCACTGGTAACTAACTTCGGGTGGCATGATGCCAGGGCACTTCTATGGGCTAGGCTTATAAAGGCTCTAGGGCCATAAGCCTTGTACAAACCTATGAATCTATGTAATCTGGGTCAGCCTTAAGAATGTTCCAGTTGAGGTTAATAATGCCCCTTATATCCTGAAAATGTGAGTTATATGGAATAATAAATGCTCTTTGAAACTCATTACATTCAATCTGGGATGGGGCAGCATTTACCACAGTTAACCCACATCACTACCTAGTAAGGGGCAAAAATGCCCCTCTTGTCTCTTCCTCTTTACCTCATTGAAAATACTGTCTATGAATGGGGTTGGATATCCTCTACTTTCTAACATTGCTCTTAATGTAGAACATTCATAATAAAACATGCTGTCACTACTCACCATGCGGGCCCAACCTCACACACTGCCCCTTGACCAAAGATTTCATTTGATGTAAGGGGTTCGGTGGCAACTATCAAAATGGAGTAAGGAGTTAGAATAGGTAGGTTTTCTATACAATGTCGAGTCAGACCTCTTCTGTATTCTTTTCTTACATATAGTAACATCCAAATAATGAACTCTTTCTTCATCTACTTCCATTGTAAATTTAAAAAAAACTGGTACTAGCATTTAAATACTGGAAGAACTGGTCAAGCCTCTGTCTACCATCAGTCCAAAATATTATTATGTCATCCAGAAAACAACCATATTGACCAACAGCTGGCAAATTCAGAATTAAACACTACCTGGTTCTCCCACTGCGCTAGTGTGATATTAGCAAAAACTGGGGTACAAACGGCCCCCATTGCTACCCCTTTCTTCTGTCAAAAAAGCTGATTTTCAAATACCAAAAAGTTATTTTCTAAAACAGCCTCCATTAGTGTTCTGATGGTAAGGATCTTATTGTGTTCAAAACCAGAATTGTCACCTAAAATGTCATAAAATACTTCTAGACCATCCATGTGTGGAATCACTGAAAATATATTTATTTTATTTATTTTACATTTGTTGACCGGGTTAGTCTGACTGAGCTTTTGGTTCATTTTCAGCAGAGACCCGGGGAGAAAAGCTCCCCAGGAAAAAGACTATTTTAAATTTTAGAAACAAAGTATTACCGATCAGCTTTAGGTTTTTTTCAGCAGAGACCCAGGGAGAAAAGCTCCTCAGAGAATTCAATTTTAAAAACAAAGTATTAACAATCAGCAGAAGAATATGAGACTTGTTACAAACAAAGTATTAAAGTATTAACAAAGTATTAACAAACAGATCACAAACATCTAAACTGACAAATAATAAATTGTCAGAATACATTTCATTAGATATCCTGGATAAAAATTCCCAGGAATTCTTATATAAATGTTTATATCTGGTTAAGATCCCCTTGATATGTAGACCTACATATGTGCTGTATGTAACAACTCTTGAAGAAGTAGTTAAATAGTAGTCAGTTGCCCATTATATTTTATTTAATAAGACAGTTCAATCATTTTAATCATTATGATATATGTTATAATAATAAAGAATATTTTTTTATATACTTATAGTTCAAGTTTCAGTGAAAAGGTTTTTTTTATATACGTACATATTTATTAACATATTTATACATACATGTCTATTTGTGTATATACGTGTATATATTCATTGTTTTATGTACAATTTGCTGGCTGAGAAAGTTTTTTTTAAGGCTTAATTAAGTTAATTAGTTTGGTTATGTGATGTTCACTAAAATATACTTAAATTGTGGATTTGTGCATTTTCTTTTGTTCTGAAGAAGTCAGATATATTACTAATGAAAGCGCTTAACCTCAAATAAAGTGGAAGCTATTTTTTGTGATAGGATGATTTTGTCATGATTTCCAGTGTATCTTGTAATCAGAACATCCTGATTTTGAAAGCTGCTTCTGACTTAGATTCACAGAGATTCCAGGTCAGAATCAAGCCCTGACCCATAATCACCTTTCCAAAACCTACCCTCATAGGACATTGCTTGTCTTTAGGAAGGCAAAGCAAATTGAATCCAGGATAAATTCATGAGCACGTTTCCAATCATCAAGGTTTGCCTTAAAGGAAGTAATAATATTAATCTGTTTTGTATTTAATGGAAGATTATTCCAGATATGGGGAAGCACTGAGTAATAAATCTGTTCTTCTGGGAAGTCTTATGTATTTGTTGATGTAGGTTTATGTCTTCAGTCTGAGTGTTTGTAGAGTAATTTTGTTTTGTGGTGGTGTTGGAGATCATTGAGGGTTGGGTCTTCTGGCACCTACAGTTCAAATGTCTAGTTATAAGAAGACAACTGAACAGTAAAGGAAAACACTGATTATTGTCTGGGGAATGAAACCAGAACCCTCTGCATTCTTAGTGGTTACCACTGCCACTGGACTAAACCAGCCCAGGAAAATCTGAAGGTATTACTGCTCATTGCCAGGAATCTAAACATGAAACTCCACTCATTCTGGAGAATGTAGATGTCTGTCTGTACAGTTAATGAGACATGATTTAAAGCCATGGAGAGTACCCCAACAGTGCAGGACTACAATGACTTCCACATATTTACTCCAACTACTGCACAGGAAGGGACAAAGGTAGATATATCACTTTTACATTAAAACAACACTCCTAAAGGTTGGTCCACGAGTATGATGCTCTTGAGCTTCTTCATGTCCAAATTAGCTTTGACAATGTCCCATGCCATATCCATGTAAACTATTGGTCCCCATCTATGACCCAGGAAACCCATAATACATACTTAAATGCACTTGAGACACTCCCCATTCAATCTAACACCACATTCATGGATAACTTTAACTACTGCAATATGAAATGGGAATCATATATGACCACTAAAATACAGGTACAAAGATTCATGGACTTTGTAAATGCAAATGCCTTGGCGCAATTAGTCCATACACACACTAGGGGTACATGCATCCTTGATCTGGTCCTTGCAAACATGGCAGAATGCTGCTCCCTTCCTAGTGTAATGTACTCACTGGTCATATCAGACCATAAAGCTGTTTTCTTTGAAGTAAAGGTAAAACCAGGGACACCAGCTAACTCCAGAACTTTTAGGAATTATTCTAAGTCAAACTTTCTACTATTAAGTGACAGCTGGTAAAATTTCAAGATGCCAAACCCTGAGAACTATGCTGCCTATACAGAATCATTCACAGAAACCCTGCACATAGACAGCTGTACCTACCCAAATTAAACACATGATCAACTGAAAAAATGAGCTACCTTGGTGGAATCCCAGCATCAATAGATGGTATAACAAAAGAAAGAAATTCATAGCATAAGTTATGAGGTGCAATGCCCAGCAAGGGAAAAAAAATCCCTTTTTTACCTAAACAAGCAACTCACAGGCTAATCAAGTCTACCAAAGCCAAATTTAAGGTACAGTTAGCCTCCCAGGCCAAGAACAATCAGAAAGATTTCTTCAGGTATATCTGTAATTCAAAGGCAATACATAGCAGTGTATACCAAATTAATTGTTAATGTTGCCACCTATTTGGAGCCAGATGATATAGCAAACCTCCTGGCTGACAAATTTAGCTCCAATTTTACCCCCTTCTCCCTGCCATGCAGTAGGTGTTGGTAAAGACTTAGCCAAAACCTGCTTTATATTTTCTCATGGGGTCTACTACTGCATGCTTAACGCTGTTTCAGTAGTCAACTCATTAAACACGCCAATCTTTAGGCATTAATAGCTATACATCTCGAGCCTGCTTTCTCTTGTATCCACATAGTGAGACACACGTGGAGTCAGCGTTTTTGGTGTAGCTTATATTGTGGCATGTGTGAATACACCAACTAAAGGGCCACAGATAACTGCCCAGTATTTCTGTTGTTTTTTTTTAATCTCTACATGATCTTAATTGGGTTACCTGAAAAGCTGTGCTTATATTTTTGTAAATATTTAGCAGTGCCTAGACTTCTTTACAGTTTACAGTTATATGCTATGCATTTTAGTTGTATTGTCTGCCTGAAGTAGTTCTGTTTTCGTGTTTCTACTAATAACAAACCCCCCTACTCTACAAACTAGCTGGGTTATTGCATTTGACTAGGGCTTGTGTGAATTAGTAGCAGTATAACTTAAGACTTGGTAAACTGTATCTTACTTTGCCTTCTCCACTACTGTCTTATAGCTGTACCTTGCTGTCTTCTCCATTTTTCCTCTTACTCTACCTCTTCCTCATTATATACTCCCTTCCAAATATATTCCCCACATCGTTCTACTTACTATATCTTACTTAATAATCTCATCTACTGATTATTACTCCTTTTCTTCCTCTATCTCCTTCTTCTTTACCTGTATCTTTCACCTACTAAATACCTAAATTAGTATGTTTGTCCTCTCTTTTACAGTACTCCACTCTTGAAGGTCTCTCCCAGCCTGTAGAATATCTGGACTTCCTCCTGCAAATCCTCTGACGTTTTTTCCTGGATTCTCTGGCTACTAGCCTGGGCCACATAAAACAAAAAGAAACTTCTGTGAGGACTCCCATATTTGTAAATCTGTGAATGTATGTTACCTTACAAAAGATTCAACTTCCTAAGACTACGTCTATTTGTTAGACTGCCCTTCTGTGTGTGTGAATCAGCAGCCTACCGCAGACCATTAAGCACCCTCTCTCCCCGTATTATTTGATTTTCTGTCTGTGAACTCCATCTAGTATAAACATTAAGAGACTTGGCCATTTTTCCCACCTACTATTTCCCTATTTCCACTAGGTGGCCGCATCTACCAGTCCATGGCCCATATCATTTTAAATCCCTTATGCTCGATATTATCTCCACTTGCTTACAAACTAACAAACTTTCTCAAATCCCACTCCACACTCTCCAAACCTGTTAGGAACCACCCCCTCCCTACATTAAACAAACTTAGGAACAAAACTCCCCTTACATTTCTTACATACTGTAACTCTATTCTTTCTTAAAGTCCTTCTTTGTGCAACCTACTTACCCCAGCCCTGAACAGCAGTGGCTGATACTTTTTCAGCTGGTCTCTCTCACCCTGCTGCTCTATCCTGCTCCGTTCACCCTACGGGCTCACTCCACTCCCCTATCCTACCCCAAATTCCACCCACCCCCCAGTGCTCCTACATTTATTCTCCTCCTAACATCCCTCCCTCTCACCACCAACCAATCCTAAGCACTCTCCCTCCACCCCACCTGCCTCTCATTACCACACCTGTTCCCTCCTAAGTCTCTTAACCTCCCCTCTATTACATCCAACAGGCCCCACATATCATGCTCTGTCTTACTCCTAAAACCTTTATTTCCACATCCATCCTCATTTGTCTTCTACTTCCTCTATACCATGCCACCTCCTATACTCACTTCCATCTACACCCTCCACCTCTTCCTCCCCACCTCCCCCACACAGCACACTCACACAACATCTCAGCCTCTTTAGTTCCCTCCCACCCTTCCCTCCTCTTCAAAGTAAAACTTCTCCCAATCACTACTAAATACTACAAACCCAAACCTTTTCATTACCAGACACTTTTAACTACGTACAAACCAAGACAACTTATTCCTTATCTCACTTACCTTTGCTTAGCCGGTAACATTCACCCTAATCCAGGACCAAACTTATCTCCTACTAACCTCACTAGCTCCCACAATAATTCCACCAATAAATACCTCAAATTCCTCACCATCAACGCTCAAAGCCTAAAAAATAAAACAACCCACTTTCATGCCTGGCTCACTCACAACTAACCTGACATTGTAGCCATCTCTGAAACCTGGCTAAAACCTCACATAAGTGACTCTGAATTCCTTCCCCGCAGATTTCAATCACTTCGATCCAACCGCCTAAGTACTCGAGGTGGCGGTGTAGCACTAATCTACTCCAACCAGCGGTCCTTTACTTCATATCCTAATCCTATCCCTTCTTTCAATAATGCTGAACTTGTAGCTGGCCTTCCAAAAATTAACAATCATAAAAGCATCTGCTTCATTTACCTCTATATTCCTCCAGGTAACACCACCAACACCCTGGAAGACATCCTCTTCTTGGCCTCCTCAAATATTAAACTGGAAACCTACACAGTGGGTGATGTAAATATAGACTGGAACAAAATCAACAACCCTAACCCCATGATGTCAATCAATCTATTTAACTACACTCAACTTACTAACACCATCACTAGACCTAACAAAACCAACCCCCCAGTCTCCATACTAGACTGGATCCTAGTATCATCTCCATCATATAAAGTCCCCATACAATCTGGTCATACCAGACCCATTAGACCCCCCCTCCTCCCTCACCCTCCCCTCCCACCTCATCCCTCCTGCCCACACACTCCACTTTAAAACTTAAACTTTAACTACTACTTTAGGAATCTCTCAGTTCAATTGGAACCCTGACCCCTCACTCACTTTTCCATTAGACTCTTTTTCTGACTTTCACTTTTCAATTCTTTCTTCTTCCTTAACTCCTCAGTAAAAACAAAAAGAAAAAAAGTAAAACTAAGACCACTTACCAACCAAAACAAAACAAATTACAAAGAGATAAAGAAAAAAAAAAAAAATATACCTCCAAACTAAACAACCAGACATCTTACTTAAATACAAACAGCTAAGAAACCTTGCCAAAAAGCAAGTTATCGATGATAAAAAGTCCTAGTACTTCGAAATGCAAACAAATCATGCAAAAAAACCCCAAACAATTTTGAAACTCTATCAACTCCCCCCTTAGGCTAGGTACTAAAAACAATCCCTGCCCCGACACCAGCAAATCTGACCTTGAAATTGCCTCACTATTCAAAACCTTCTTCACCACTTCTATTGCTGAGCTAACCAAGACCTTTTCCAACAACAACCCTCAACGCCACCCCACCCAAACATCCTCTCCCTTCTCTCCCCCCCTACTTTCGGACTCAAACCCATCTCCTACCTTCCTAATAAAAAAAATACTCTCTAAACTAAAGCATTGCTCCAATGCCCCTGACAAAATTCCCTCCTCCTTCTTAAAAATAGCCTCCGATGGTATTGCTCTCCCTATTAGCATCCTGAATAATAGATCCCTACTTGAATCCTATGTACCCAAACTATGGCGCTCTGCATATATTCTTCCACTTCACAAGGGTGGCAAAAAATGTAACGTATCTAATTTCCACCCTATAGCCACCATCCTTTCCCTTTTCTCTAAACTCCTTGAAAAATGCATCCACCTTCAGCTCTTGCCATTCCTTACCAAACACCAGCTACTCTCTCCTACCCAACATGTCTTCCACCCAGGACATAGTACCAACACCACCCTTCTCTCCTTCTTATATACTGTCAATTTAGCTTGTGACTCCGGTAATTTAGTATCCTCAGTTCTGCTGGACTTATCTAAAGCTTTTGATACCATCTCCCACACCCACCTTCTAAATCATCTGTCTAATCTCAATATCTCCCACAAAACTGTCTCCTGGTTCTCCAGCTATCTTTCTGACAGGTCCCAGGCTGTCAAATGGGGCCAGGCACCTCCACCTTCCATCCTACTCTCACTGGAGTACCCCAAGGATCCATACTTGGCCCGGTTTGATTCAACATCTTTATTAATGACTTTCACAAGGCCATACCCAATACTAAAATTGTTCACTATGCTGACGATTCTACTTTGATCTGCTGCGCCTCCAACTTAACAGATCTCCAACTACTGACACAAACAGCCTTCTCAACTACCGAAAACTGGATGCTCCAAAATCACCTCTCATTAAATGCTAACAAAACTAAAATCCTTCTATTCTCTCCTTCTAAGTCCTCCCCTATTGATAAAAATTCATTCCAAATAACCAGCCATAACAACTCCATTTTAGAGGTCATTCCCTTTGACAAACTTCTTGGTGTAACCATTGATGAACACCTAAAATTTAATACTCACGTCCAGCTAAACATAAAGAAAACCCACATAAAACTCGGCCTACTTTATAGAAACAACCACTTCCTCTCTCCTGCTACCAGACTAACTCTCGCCACTACTTATCTCCTTCCCTTTCTACTGTATGGCACCCCTCTGCTTACTAATTTATCCTCCTCACTATCCTCCAAACTAGATGTATGTTACAATAAAATCTCCAGATTTTCTACCAAAGTCAAATCTTCCTGTCATCACCACTGTTCCTCCCTTCACTCATTAAACTGTCTTGAACTCCATAACCAACTTGACTTTCTCTAAATCACACCTGCCTATAGACTACTATTCCAACCTACCAAGTGCCCTGCACTATCCAATATCCAACCATATACTCCCCATAGAACACTTTGCTCTACCCACCAAAACCTAATCACCATCCATAAACCCAAGTGCCCAGCTGGTCAACTTCTGCTTTCCTTCACCTTAGCCAAAAAATAGAATGCTCTTCCCTCCACTCTTAGGACCTGTGATAACCTCGAAAACTTTAAAACTCTTCTTCATTCTCACCTTTACTCAAACAGGAAATGCAACTGTACTCTTCATCCTATACCTCTCAAGTTCTCCTCCGCTCTTACTCCTGGCTAACCTCTCACCTAGCCAACCTTGCTCATTTGTATTTAGTATAAATAACTATACTGTAAAATCTAGCCACAAAGCTATTTGTCTGTCTTTTACACCTAACCAAAATTGTAATTGTTTGTTTCTTTATGAATGCTACCTGTTTATTTGTCAATAATGCAACGTTTCTTAGCAATTATTCATGTAACTATGTATTGTTGGAGCTTTTCTCCCCAGTCCTCCACTGAAAATGAGCTCCCCAAGCCCAGTGAACATCCCCGGTCATCAAACTGGAATAAATACATAAATAAATAAATCAATAAATAAATAAATAAATATGCCCCTCAGGAAATATCCACATTCATAACTACCCCAACTATCATTATAAACCAGGTACTCAAGGTACTTTGCGGGGTCAAAAACACTATGATGATGGGTTCTGATAATATCCCAGGATGGCTCCTTAATAGCTTGAAACATGAACACTCTGGCCCACTAAAATCACTATTTGACCACAGCCACCAAACAGGCTTTGTGCCAAATGAATGGATGACAGCAATAGTTATCCCACTGCACAAAGGTGAGCCATCCCTGGACCCGGGCTGTTACTGACCCATAAGCCTGACTAACCTGATATGCAAAATGAATTTTCATGGATATCCTAAATGACGACATAGGTAACCTACAAACATTGAACTCAAACCAGTTCAGGTTTGTCAAAGGCAAGTCTTGCTTACTGAACCTGGTGGACCTCTTTGAAAAGGTCACCAAAGCAATGGACAAGGACATAATCATGCATACTATCTACCTTGACCTGACCAAGGTATACAACACAATACATTGGGCATTGTAGAAAAGCTCAATAAACTAGTTATAAGCTTCTACATCACCCGCAAGATAAGCCAGGAATCAGGAAGTTAGAAAAGGGGAATATATCACCACAAAAATGCCAGCTACTAGTAGGATGCCTCAGGTCTCAGTGCTGGGACCGCTCCTGTTTGGCATCTACTTTCCTGATGTCAAGGGCTTGTGGTCTGCAGATGATTGCAAATTGAGTGCAGTCATTGAATACCCTCAAGACACAAGAATGTTCTGTAAGAGGGCCTGACACAGACTAATAACTGGTGCCATAGTCATGGTCTCAAAGCCAAAAAGTGCATCATAGTATCTTTTGGAAAGGCAGCAAACTGCTACACTGACAATACACCCCTAGGAATAGACTCAGTAGTCATGAACATGGGAATGCATGTAAGACAGTGATTTGGGATTTGACTATTTGTCTGCTGTACTGAGGAAATCATTCTATGTTGCACAACTTACAAGCATGGCCACTGCATCTAGATCTAAACATGTCATCACTCCATTGTACTCTGCTCTCATAAGGCCAATCATTTTGTATGATGCCCCCTTTGGTATGTACCTGACCAGGCATATGCAACAGCTGGAGTGTCCACAGTGATTCCTTACAAAAATAATATATGGTGTGGTAAACAAGTCATATGAGAACTGCCTTAAAGCCTTGTCCTTATATTTGGTCTCCTACAGATTGCTGAGAGGCGACCTATGCCTAGCCTGCAAAATATCATCCGATACAGCCCTAATGGACCTGTTGCATATCTGTAAAACAAATAGTATCAGAAACACCTGATCCAGGGGCATAAACTTTGCACATAAAAAAGACATGATGGAAGGACAGGCATGTGTCTCAGAGGCTCCTCCTTCTCTGAAGCAGGCTTCCCATCCATGTGAAGCAAAGTTCTTCCCTGCATTTATTCAGACAGAACCTGGACCAATGTATGGGAAACCACAAATATACCCCTGGTCTGGCACCTATGTTTCTTTTGGAGAGAGGAAGCTAGTAAATACTCAACAACCCATGCCCAAGTATATACCTCCACAAAACCTTTGGGAACCAATACCTATCAAATTTTATTAGGAAGAATGGCCAGGCTTGACTATGATACTATGATACTGGATAGTTAGGCTCCTGGTTTCCCTCTGTAACAGTTGTTTCTCTTTTCATCTAGAAAAGACACTACAATGGTGATTATGAATGCACCAGCACAAACATCTGATGAAGTACAAAGCTTTAACTTAATGTATTAACAACTGAACAGGAAAAGAAACAGTGACCACTGTCTGGGAAGTGAATCCAGAACCTTCTGTATTCTTAATGTTTGTCACTGTCACTGGGCCAACAAAATAATGACTCGATATTTAAGCACCTGGTTTCCCTTCAGAGCAGCTGTTTCTCTTTCAGTTTAGAGACCCCCCATGATGGCAATTTTGAATACACAAGCATTGAATGCAGTACAAGTTTTAAACGTAGTATTCTATTAACAACTGAACAGAAAAGAAAAACACTGACACTGTCTGGAGATTGAACCCTGGACCCCCCCCCCATATCAAAGGTCCTCACTGTAAAACCATGCAGAGATAAAGAAGTAACATAGCTGATGCATTGGATTGTGAGGAAGAACTTCATCTGTGGTGAGAAAATATCGTTGACCTATACAAAGCTATGCTCCAGGCTGTTGCATTTTAGCCAAGTGGTTTCTATAAGAAAAAAAATGATATTGTCACTGCAAGGTAATACATCACATTAGTTACTGAACTGGAGTGATTTCACATAAAAATAGTAATTGTAGTAATAATAATAATAATAATAATAATAATAATAATAATAATAACAGACTAGCTACAAATCCTAATCAGTACTTTAACCTGTCAGTTTAGGCTTCAAAAATAGGAATCAAATTTCTTGCTCTTGTGCCTGTGGTAAAAGCATTAAGGGAATTTAATAATCACAAGTATGTTATAAAGGACAGGTTAAGTAATGGAGATGGTTGCCTTACTGTGGTAATTTAACATGTACCTTTGCATATTATCAAAGTGTAGTACACCACCAAACATCTGAAATGAGAAGGCCACAAGTTCTGTAATGTATGCTTGGATTCTTATAAGGCTACGCTGTTGCTGCTGTAGCCAGAGTGAGTTAGTTTTATTTGGATGTATGGTGAACTAATCACACACAAATCAACATGGCTTTGAAATTGTAATTTTGAGGATTACAACTGGGTCTCTGATCATAATCAAGTTGTTAAATGTTTGAGAAATGGATGTTAAGACATTTGCCTCAAGAGCAGAGGGACATAAAGCTCCACAGTTGTACCTGGACATCCATTTTGAGAATGTAGAACTGGTTATGATCAGAGAAACATGATCATAATACTTTGCAGCATGTAGAGCTTTACCTATTCCTCATACTACTAGTTACAGAGAGAGAGGGAAATGTAGGAAAATTGCTATTTTGCAGCTTTAAACACTGTAACACACATGCTGTTGCTTAAATATTTGTAATATGTGGAGCTTTAGCTGCATCAATGTTTTCTGAGAGAAAAAAAGACTTTTAAGTCTCTGAAGTGTTTTGCGGCTTTAAAAGCTGTATTACCCTTAGCACTGCTTCAAAGACATCAGCCAGAAGTAGTGTAGCTTTCTTTGAAATTCTGACAGCTTTTTAAAGCTGTTTCAGTTTTCCAGGTTTGCTCTTGGTGGCTGTCATTTATGCTCTTAACATGAGACCAGAAAATAACAGTGCTAAAGGAGCTTGGCATAATTTACCTTGACGAGCACCTTTCTTAAGTCACAGGGGTACTTAACAGGTTTTCCTTTTCCCAGTGTTGGAGTGCAGTCACAGAGTTCTATGTATTACACATAATTTAGCGGTAGGTCAAGAATTAGCAATGGCAGTTTTGTTATTTGTTTTTTGCACAAGGGTCATTAGGACCATTTCTCATTTGTGAGGAACCAAGCAGGTGTCATGTATGGGTACTGAAGTACATAAATACATATCTAAATATAATGTTAAATAACTACAGCTCTCTTTATTCAATAAGACAATGCAAATACCCCACGCATAAACACTACATAATATTTATGTGAATGAGTACATTCATGGAAGTGTTGTAGACAGCCACAAGACTTTCTGTAGGCATACAATAATAACTACACATGGGCCAAGATAAGTTCAAGCAAATGAGGTTCATGTTAATTGAGTAGTAACAGATTCGGATTTTACATCTTCATTATTAAGAGCCATCCACTGAAAAGCATTCTATCTTATTTTTTTTCAAAATCTTTCTGGATTCCTATCTAGAACATAAAAAAGGCAGTGTTGAATGAGTGTAGGCCACATCATTTTGATTAGCTGTACTTCTTGATTCCTGCTGAATGATTCACGGCTTAGTCAATGACTGTCTCTCACTCACACTTTCCACTAGCCAGGCTCACCAAATCATCTCCTATTGGGAAAACAACATTAAAACTATAAAGAGTAAATCTAGTCACTGAAAGTACAAAATAATGTTTGGCCATCAGGTCTTGACCATAAAAAAGCTTAAGTAAATCTCATGCCAGATCTTTCTAGGGGAAATGTCAAATGAGGTTATGAATTACCTGGTGTAGCTTTTATAATGCTACAGAGGGCTTCCCCCCAAAATATATTGTATAATATGGCAGATGGAGGGCTTAACACATCTGAGTGCTGTGATACAATTTTATAAGTTCATAGGTAAATACTAGGCTAGCTGTCCTTGTGGGCCATTTTAAGCCTAGCCAGTTTCCCTTTTTGTGCTTGAAATCACCTATCCCATTTAGTTATGGACTGGCCTTACCTAGCCCATGGTCAGTAATTATGTATTACCCCTAATGAGAATAACTGGGATCATAACATAGGGGCCCCATGCATGGGATAAAGCATACAGGAGCTGCCTCTGTCCATTAGTAGCATAGGAGGAAGCCATGAGGTAAATGTTCTGTTTCCCATCAATTAATTTAAGTTGTGCTTTAATATGAACAGGGATGAAATTTGTTTTATGTGGATGGGGTGTTTGTTCCACAGCAGCGGTATCCTCACGAGATATACCTGTCCCTTCAAACCGTTCTATTGATGTTACAGAAGAGGGTTAGATCCCTAGACTGACTATTTCTGATACCATTTGACTTGCTGGTGTGCAGTAAATCCATCAGTATTGAGGCAGAGGATGCTTTGTAGGCAAGACACACGTCACCTCTTAGCAGTCTGTAGGATACTGAATATAGTGACAAGGCTTTGAATCAGTCCATGTAGGACATTTGTTTAGGGATCATTTTAGTAAAGTATATGTGTGTTGCTGCATGTGTCTGTACAGATACATGCCAAAGGGGTATTATATTCAATATTAATATGAATTTATTACATTTTGTTTGCATTCTTGGGTGCATATTCATTACAAATGATATGACGTGTGTAATTGTCTTGCATTTTGTCAAGAATGCTTCAGTTATGAAATAGTTGTTAACTAGAAACCCCCTTAACAAAGAACAAACATAAGATGGGAGCTCAAAGGGCCTGGAATTAAAGATTGTAAGGGGCATATTTGTTTGCTGTGACAGTAGCACAGGACTGCAGATTAAACTGTGAGTATAGATAGCAGAGTCTATTTCAGATGTGTGGACCTGGAGCTGTAGGTCCGTCAGCTGGTCTCCTTGTTAATCCAGCCTACAGGGCTCTGGTATTAAAATGTTTAAATAGTATAAAGCAGGAAATATCAGACTTGCAGCCCTCAGGCCTCAGGCATTCCTCAAAGTAGAATAATTCTGGGAGAGAGAAGCAACTATACTATATCCCTTGTTGCATCAACAACCTTTCTTCTGATTTTGGGAACTGTGGCCCTTGACCAGTGTGATAGTCCTCATACAGCCCCCTCATGGTCATTTGAATTTGAGACCACTGATCTAAAGATTGACCTGGGGGCAAGATACAACTGGTTATCTAAACATTTGAACATAGAAGAACAGCTACTGTTTTATTCAACATGCAGAACTGAGACTAAAGCAAGATAGATAGGTAGATAGATACATAGATAGATAAATAGATAGATCGATAGATAGATAGATAGATAGATAGATAGATAGATAGATGAATACATAAATAAATGCATACACACATATATAAATAAATAATTAATGTGGCCTTATGCTTTCTATCTCTGCAACATCAACCCTCTCCAGAAAATAAATTAGGTATAGATTCTTCCAGGAAATGAATGTATTAAATTCTGTTTTAATCTATGCAGTTCCTTTAATGTATACATATTTGAAATGAGTTTTATAGTTTAAAGTTTCAGGGAAAATATTGGAGGGGTTATGGTTAGTCCAAAATTTATTTTTCTTTTCGAATTTGGTATTTTAAAAAGGCACTCTGAATATTTTCATCACACCTGTTCTTGCGAGCGCGCGCACGTGCCCACACACACACACACACACACACACACACACACACACACACACACACACACACACACACACACACACACACACACACACACACACACACACACACACACACACACACACACACACACACACACACACACACACACACATTCGCGTGCGCATGCACACATACACACACTTGCCTGAGTACACACAAGCATACTTACACACTCACACACACACACACACACACACACACACATGCTCGCGTGCGCATGCACACATACACACACTTGCCTGAGTACACACAAGCAGACTTACAATTCTCTCTCTGTAAAACACAACAATTCAAATTACAGTAATTGCAATAACATGACATCTTGATGTTTATTTCTTTTATATTTTATTTCACTTAGGAGAAGTCAACTTTTAACCTATCAGGGAGATTCAATAAACCCTACATGGTCATTTTCTACCATGTGTGTGGCATGATGTGCACACGGTAGCAATGAAATTCAGATTCAGTAAGGGCCATGTACAGGCGTGCACCCCAGTGCAAGCAAGGTAATCAACCGATCCAACATGGTGGGGCTATTCAACAAGCTATAAAGCATCTGTGCAGACTCCGTGCTGGTTTTTCCTGTGAATTCCAAAACTTTTGGAATACAGCCAGAATGTTAGGGGCTGCTGCTGCTTTAATTAATTTGTATGTGCTACAGGCTGAAGCCAGTGCTGCTACTGCAGCTAATAGACCTAGGCTGAGAAGGAGAAGAGTTTTCAGCCACATTTAACTTTTCACAACCTACATGATTTGGAAATTGTAGAGTGCTACAGAGTGTACAGGGACATACTATAGGAACTCTGCATCTTCTGCCATCCTCAACTCAGAGTTAGAGCAAAGGTATGTGTAGCCTTTAGAATCTTAGCTACAGGTACCTTTCAGAGACCAACAGGGGATATATTGGGGGCGTCACAGGCATCGGCATCCAGGATCCTCCACCAATTCCTGAATGCTATGCTCCAACATGCCAGTGACTACATATATTTCCCCCATAGCTCTGAGGAGAGGACCAGAAATATGCAGGAGTTCTACCATGTAGCACACTACCCTGAAGTACTGGATGCCATAGATTGCACACATATAGAAATGAAGGCACCAACCAGGGAACAGGGTAGGCTCTACATAAACAGAAACGGCTACCACTCTATCAACTGCCAAGTCATGTAATCATCTTGAACATGTGTGCTGGCGACCCAGGCAGTTACCATGACTCACATATCTGGCACACCTCCCAACTGTACCAGATGTTTGAAAGGGGGGGTACCCCACAAGGTCATTTACTGGGGGATGCAGGCTATGCACTAGAACAATGGCTGATGATGCCCTGCAGAAATGCACACACAACCATGGAAGAACACCACAATGAGGCACATTGCTCAAACCAGAAATATCATAGAGCATGTGTTTGGTCTGCTGAAGTCATGGTTCTGGTGCCTAGATATATCTGGGGAAGCCCTGCAGTACAATCCACAGACATGTACAGAAATATTCACAGTATGTGCCATGCTATTCAACATAATCCTGTGGAAAAAGCTTCAACAGGATCAGCAAGAGGAAGGGGCACACATCCCACCACCAATGCTCTGGTCACCACAGCCACAGGCAGATGAGAAGTCAGAGGGGGAAGCATCAACTGCTGTGGGTGTAGGCAGATGTAGGTATGCCATTGCATTGGCTAACAGACAACGCATAGCACACTCACTCACCACCTAGGGGCCTAAACACTTCCTCCTACTCACATCCATATAGTAACATTGATGCCAGGCAACTCACACACCCGTTACCTCCCAGTGTAATGGCTGTGTACTGCTTGCATCCGACAGAGTCAGCCCTGAACTAAAAGTGGCAACTGCTGGATTTACAAGGTATACTGAACCAGGAGTGTATTGTTTAATAATATGAATGTGTGGCATATCCTTGTATTTCAGTACAAGGATATGCCACACATATCCTTGTATTTCAATACTTGGTATGGTACGCAAGTAAAAGGTGGGAGATTTGTAAAGAAATTACCATAACGTGGCAGCAGAAGCTTATTCGACTTATATGTGTCCATTACTAAGTAGTAGGCCTCAGGCAACAAAGATTCACACAGTCATATCTCTCAAAAGTACTGATGGTCATTGCATGCCCTCAGTTTAACACCACATGTGTTTTGGCAAAATCATTAAAGACAGAAGTTAGAAAGTAATGATACACATTGCAGTTTCTGACTTCATACCCCTCACAAGATCATTCACATTCATGTTTGGAAATGTTAATGATATCAGCTGCCTAATTTTACAAGGTTAATATAAGTCAAAGGTACAATTACTACTTCAACATCACAAATGCAGATATACTAAGTACTAGGTCAGCTAGGCATCCTGAGCAGCAGACACAAAGCTTATGTATTCCTGAATCCAAAAAATAGAAACAGGGATATGGCGCAGTTATCATCACTTGCACAGGGTATTTTGTTGGGGGGGAAGCCTAGGCTGACACAAAAGGTCAGTGAATGTGTGTAAGTAAGAGAAGAAGGCAGACATTTGGATAAACCAACAAATGGCTACTGAGACAAAATGAGTAACAGTTGTGTGCATGTCTGTAGGGGTTCTCCAGGTGTAAATGGTGTGTGAGTGTTTCCATGAACACAGCCAAGCTCTGTGCTGCCTCTGTATCTTGGTATGTTGGACAGGTGTAAGCTGTGCATAGTAGAGGTGGCAGTTTATTGTTGTCATCCCCAACCATGAGAACTGACTCTGCCAGGAGTTGCACTGGCATGTGCATGCTCACAGTCAGATGCACTGCTGCTACTTGAAAGTGACTGATGTCTGCTTGAAGAGGTTTCTTCATGGGGGCACCCAGGACCATGACCCCATGGCCTGCCACATCTGGGTGTGGGCAGCACACTCACTGATGGAGCAGTGGATGTGCTGCCACTATGGGAGCATGACCGGGCATGGACATGTTGGCTAACAGTGGATGATGTGGCTGACCTATGCCCATGAGGATGCCGTTCCCCTACCAGCAGACTTTCTATCACAAACAGTGCTCGTTCCATGACAGACACCCCTCGTTCCATGACAGACACCCCTCATTTCGTGTCATGCACCTGATCCATTGAATCATCAACACAGTGGAGGCAGTCATGCATGTCAGCCTGTGCCTCATCTACAACCCTGAACATTTGTCTGGAACACATATAGGAACATGCCAATGCCTCCATGATGGCCCTAAACATATGTTGAGTTGCACGGGAAAAGACATCAGCACCAGGTGGAGGAGGGATGGCAGGTCCTCTCAGAGCACCCTTATCAATCCTCCTGTGTGGCACCTCACCCACACTTTGGCTATGGCCAGAGTCAACAGGCACTGAAGTCAAAGTAGCCACACTTCCCTAATCAATGGCTTTGCCCTCCACCTGCCTGATATCTGAGGGCTCACTGGAATGGGTAGGTGTAGGCTTACTGGCTGTGTCCGATGGAACTGCAGGGGATGGCTGTATGTCAACCTCAGTGTCAGATTCAAACTTTGCACCCCCAACTGTGCCTCAGTTTGGCCACCATCATCATCAGAGTCTGCTAATACACTGACATTAGGTGGTGGAGGGCTCACATTCCCACTGTCATAATCACCTGTGATAAAAGCAACAGACACATGAAAAAATGAATACCTACACAACTATAGTCCAATATATGCTAACAGAGTAAGAGTGCTGCCACTGTTACAGACAGTAAAACAATACACACAACAGGTCTGACATCAACAGCACACATTAAAATATTTATTTAGGTTTCTCAGCAGTACTGACATAAAAATGTTTGGCTTATCATGTGCAGATGAGATGCTCCACTGCAATCCAGATGGTCCTGGAAGAAGTTAAGCAAGAAGTTACGGCAACATCATCACAATTAACAGTAAGACAGGGGGTAGTACTTTTACCCCTTTACATGTCCATTAACTATATTTTCAACAAGAACATGGCTGTCAACTCCAACCTAAGCAAAGAACTGTAGCAATCTTCAGTCCCCACTCAATATAATGCATGTGACACAGAAGTAATGTATTGATTTCAATTGTTTTACTATACAACAGTATTCAACTGTTGAGATACCAAAGCCTACCTGGAGGCTCCTCCTGGGATGTGTTTGCTGTCTCTGAAACTGTTGCTCCGACATCCAGGGCATGCTGTACTTCAATCTCCTGAGAGCTGTCTGTATCCATGATATTGGCCAGGAACTCTTCATTAGGTATTAGTTGTGGTTCCTTAGTAGGCCCTCCCCTGGTAAACTTTTGGTGTAGCTGCTCTCCTCCATGTAGATGTGATCATGTTAGTGGCCCTGTGGCACACCTGCTCATATGTCATGCAGTGGCCACTCATGGCATTCACATCATCAACTATCTGGTGCCAAATTTGCATCCTACCCATATCTCCCCATCCTCTTTCTAGGAGAAAAGCACCATGTTATTTAAATGCATCCCCTATCACTCGGTTCTCAGCATCAGTGAAGGAATGACATTCCTGGGTAGCATACTCCTAGGTGTGCTAATCGATAACAGAAGGATAATACACATAAGTATCACATGACTACAAAATAGTTGTTTCCAGATGAAACAGAAAAGGTAGCTACTGAGTGGAATACAAACAGCATACAGGATGCAAAACAAGGAGAGTAACAAGAGAAACATATCCTTGTTTGTGCCATAACAGTAACTCACCTTTGCTCGCCACCAAAAGAACAGTCTATCCTTGTTTGTGCCATAACAATAACTCACTTTTGCTCCCCCCCAAAAGAACAGTCTATCCTTGTTTATGCCATAACAGTAACTCACCTTTGCTCACACCAGATGAGCACTCTATCCTTGTTTGTGCCATAACAGTAACTCTCCTTTGCCCCCCACCCCTTAAATAATAGGCAAATGACACATTTTGCTAACAAACCATTTTTGAAATGATAAAAGTGATGTCAAGGGAACTGTCCCTGCAACATTTGTATATATTTATCACAAAGCATTCCATTTTCATGTACTGCCAATCATGTGCACCTCTGAAATGGCTTTTCAAACATGCCCATGTCATCAGTACACTTTTAACTAATGCATACAGATAAAAGTGTAAAAGCCTTTTTTTCAGATTTTTCTTAAATGCATTCAGTACTGCTCTGTACAGATATAACCTGAAGAAATATCATATGTGCGGTCTTACCAACATAAACAAGTCTCCTCACCATCAGTTTGCCTAGCTGCATGATTGCCTTTTTATATGGTGTAGATTCAGGGCTGTTAGCACAGTGAAGATGCAAATGAGGTGTGAACTCATTAGAATTGCTGAATCCCAAATACTTGGATCCATGTAGGAGATGTAAACATAGCGCAGGCACTCCTTAAGTGTTTGTGTTTAGTGGATTGCAACTGTGAATGATTACTGATTGGGTGAAGGAAACACTACAGCACTACAGGCTGCCTTACTTGCACTGGGTGTGTCTGGTTAGATCTACAAAGTGTTAGATGTAAGGTTGGAAGGGTAACTAAGCAGCACACTATTCACAAGTTGTTTTCCTTAACATCCATCCTGCCCTTCATTTGTTGGCAACTGCATATATTATTTCCAGTTAATATCCTAACACATTTTAAAGCCAATGATGTAGAATGACTTACACACTGCAGGTCTCAGATTACTGGTCAGATAGCTGAAAAATTACCAACAAACACAGAAATGTAAGACAGAGATGTATATTTGCAAGCAATAATCATAACAGGTTGTATGATCACTATGTGCACTGCATCCAAAAATAATAAATGTACAAATAACAGTTGTATGGTTTGGTATCACTGTAAAAGCTGTTGCAGTTGGTTGTGTGCAGATTGAATTCAATTCTTTGCTCTTTACGTGGCAAAGAGGGACAAGGGACCCATCCTGTGTTCTGAAGGTGCATAGACTGAGAGCTCAAATCCAAGCTAATGTACACCTATTTCATGTGAGGCATCATTTTCCTGTGAGTATGTCATACATTGATTTTCCTCATTTTGACTACTTGCCTCTTTTTTTTTTCTTCTTTTCTGTCTTTGCTTGTTTAATTTTTTTTATGGCCAGTATTTGCATGATGTGGCACAAAGTACAATCACGGGAATGGAGGAAAAGATGGTGGGTTTGGCTGTACTTATCTCATTTGCATGAAGCACAGCAGTGCACAAACTGGACAACTGGACCACCAAGGAAGCAGACAGGACCCAGACAGCCAAAAATAGAAACTGGATGCATTCAATTAATACTATTGGGTATGACACAAACCCGGTAAGTGGTGTTGCATGGTGGTTAACAGGTTGACCTTAAGAATGATTAGTAAATCGGGAGTGTCATGTAATTAGTCCTGTGGCAGAAGGTATAAGTGTAGGACTGAAGTACAGATGGTCCTGGGTTCTAGTAGAGGGTGTTCAGCCTTCTTTTTACTGTTGTGACATTGCAGTTTATAGCAATGAACTGCAACATAGACAAGTGTTATTTCAACCTTTTTGTAGCAACTGGTGTAAGTGTAGGAATGCCATACACATGGTCTTGGGTTCTAACGCAGGCTATCCCATGCACTTTTATTGTTATTCCACTTCCCATTATAGTCACTGTCACTTATAACACTTTAAATAGTGGACCTGATATTCATTACATGTATGAGTGATGAGACACTATTATTGTGTCATTTATCTATTTATTTATCTAGCTATATATTATCACATTCATTATTAGATGCATGCCTGTGGGTATAATGTGTACTAAATTCTTGTAAGTATAATGCTGCTGCTATGTGAACTTGAATGGCATTCACATTTGCCAAAGACACATACAAAACTGCCTGTACATCCAATAACCTGGCAATTGTAATACCTGAATTGAATTCCTGACTGCTTGGTACTGCTGCTCTCAGCTTACCATCGCACAAATGCATTCCTTGGGGGCACACATTCCTGAGCAATGCATTTGTGCAGAGTGCAGCAGTGCTAAGCAGTGTGTGCACATCAGTAAATGGGATAATTGGAATTGGCTGGAAACATCAGTCTCCATTGCTCTAGATTCACTGGTTGGCATAACAGGCATATGTGGGGAAGGTGCCAGGTTTAGGGCACAGAGGTGGGGTGTCCAGGAGTCCGGGATATTCATTGGACCTCTAGTTAAGAATCATAGCTAAAGGCCTCGGCAGGGAGACTATACTGGCTCCCATTACAAGTCTGAGAATTGGGATAGTTTAGCTCAGGCTGTATTCAGTGCAACAGGTTTCCTGTGCACTGTACAGCAATGTAGACATAATTTCAATGACCTATTGAGGAGGAAGAGGGTTATGCTCGACCGCTGGATTGAGGAATTTAGGGCTAAGGACATCCCACACCTGTGTAAGGATCATCTACAGAGAATATTCATAATGATCTTCTTTTCTATTCTGTTTTTTTCCACAGCTGCAGTGATCAGGAATGTAATGTCAGAGCCCACAGGGTGAGATTGGTGAGAATGAGGGATGCATATGGTATGTATGCAGCAGAAGAGTATTGTTATTGCAGCATTAAAAGTTAAAGATAGCTTTTTTTTGGTATTTTATACAGTTGTATCAAATTGACCATGCATATCCCAACTTAAAAGCAAGCATGCATGCATTAGTCTGCAGTACAAACCAATTGTAAGAGTCCAATATTAGACTTTAGTCAGAGGTTGCGGGTTCTATTCAGTACTGTTATTTCTTCAATAATATTTTCATTAAATTGAAACCTATATTCCAGTGGCACAAATACCCTGCTGTAAACTGTAATCTGTATAACTGAAACATGCATAAGTGCACATTTCAAGGATTACTTGCTGCAATCTGTAGTACAGTGTGCATCTGTTAGGTGGTGTACACTTAAATGTAAAAGTTAAGATATTACGGTTTAAATGTATTAATGCTTTGTATGTCACATATGAAGGTACTAATCTTATCTTTTTTTCCCCTTTCACCCCAACTTTTATCTCTCTTTTTTGTTTTATTTTATTTTGTATTGTTTTTAAAATAAGTTTTGTTTATTTTTTATTTTAGTGTATTTTCTTTTATGATTTTTTTTATTTTATGTCATTGTAAAACAATAATTTTTTACTTTATTTTATTTTTTTATTTTCTTGTTTTATTTTTACTATGTTTCATCAAAATGTGCCCATGTCATCCATGTCTACCACATCACTAAATCTGCAGCACAGTGGACAAGTCCAGCCCCAATGCATCCGCCTGCTCCACCTCCACCGGCTCCAACACTGATGTCCAACACATCTGGGAGCCAACCTGGTAGCACTGCCTCTGCTGCCCCTGCACTACATTCACCCTGAGGTAGTCCTTCCCCCAGGGTTGGTTCAGTGGTACCCTCTGGGAGCAGTTGTGGAGGTGATGATTTCACTGAGTTGCCAGGGATGGTGCATAAGGTGGTGTGCCACACCATTGGTGCTAGCCTACACCAACTGGAGAGGCTGATCTCCCTCATTTTGCATAGTACTAGGAGGAGGAGGAGGCATCAGGAACACCAGTCACAAGTGGAGTGATATGACAGTCCAGTGAGTGAGGACTCATTTCTCACTGTTTCCCAGCTTGATGACCGTGGGCTCTGGATATCCCCACCTTCATGCCAATCATGGTGTCCCCCAACCTTTTGTGTCCATCATCGCCCCAGTCTCTTGTCTTGTTTGTCTTGTCTGTCTGCAATTGCTTCCTTACCTACCCAACTTACCTGACCCAGACAAACCTACATCCCTTTCCCAACTTTTCTTTATTTCTAAAATAGAAAAGAAATGGGGACTTGTCTCACAAAAAAAAAAAATCATCCCATACATAGCTCTCCATTTTGCACACACGTCTTCTTGACACACTTGATTCAGTCCAATTGGCTATACAACATGATTGTGTTGTGGTCACCTGTCTCTCTGGAAGTGACAGTCCAAATTCAGTTAATATTTTGCACATATGTTCAATTTACACTGTTAAAGAAATGGATAGCTATGGTTCTTTCATACCTCCCTCCTGCACATTCCTGTCCTGCTTTCCCTTTGTTCTTCCCCTGCTTTCTCCCTATTTCACCACCTTCCTATGTACCTCATTTCACCACTTTAATCTGATCAAAAAATAGAATCACGCAACATACATAACTTGCTGCAAAAGCAAGGCATCCCTTCACTTTTTGGGCTCCATGTTTGCACGGAGGTGTGCAGCAATGGTGAATGGTGCCAAACAGCTGCGGTTACCTCCACATAATGTCACTTAGCACAGCTGTGATATGCCAACACACAGCAACACTCTAACTATAAACAACTCATGTCATTGCAGTATCAGTCTGTAATTAAAAGTATTTCAAAGTATTACATACACCTGGATTAAAACAAAGTTCCATCTGGCACCAAAATGGAATTTATAAATGCATTAACATGTGCTGCCACTGAGTCTGTCAAACAGCAGGTGTGTTTCATAGACTCAGTACTAACTGTCAGACTTTAGCACTGCAGCACGCATTTGGCAATGCTTAGCTATGTGCAAACATATGTATCTTGCATGCGTATACACTTTGCTAACCTGGTACATGCTGCACTATGGAAAACTAAATATTATTATGTATTACTGCTAACTGTCCATTTCTTGTCATGACATTACATGTGGAAACATTAGAAAATGAAGGCCCTATCACACACTATGACACATATTTACAATAAAGCTATGTGTTGCCACCCCCCCACAAGCACTGCAGCCCTGGTGCCTCAGTATGTTTTCCACGCACATATCAACCACACTACAAAATGTAATATCAAATGCATGATATACAATGCACATCAATCTGGTAACATGCAGGGCCACAACTATTGACCCATATGCCTAAAAAGCATTATCTGCAAGACTAGGGGAGAAATTAGCATGGACCATATCTACAGGGATATAGGTGACCTTCATAGGATCATAGGATCATAGGAAGTTACTAGGCTATTGGCCCTGAGGCCCTTATAAGCATAGCCAAGAGTTTAACCCATGTATAGACAAATCATCACCCAATGCCACTAAGCAGGGACACGGGTGGAATCCCAGGGATGTATTTTTTATTTCCTATCCAGTTATCCAGGTTGCCCTTAAAAAGGGGTAAAGAGGTACTCTGCTTGACGTGAAGAGGGTGTCTATTCCACAGATGGGGGAGTCTCTGGGACACAAATCTGTCCTGCCAACAAGTCTTATTGATGTCAAAGACCAGGTTGAGGCTGTGTGTGGGGGTTACTCAAGTGGAGCTTGACTTGCGGATATGCAGCAGTGCCATCAAGACAGGGTCCGAGATCACCTTGTATGCTAGACAGAGGTCACCTCTGAGGAGTCTGTATGAAACAGAGTAGAGGGATAGGGCTTTTAGCCTCTCTGTGTATGGTAGATTTTTGAGGCCCTGGATTTTCCTGGCAAGGAACCTCTGTGGTGTTTCCAGCTGCTGCATGTGCTTTGTGAGGTACGTGCCCAATGGGGCATTGTACTCAATAATGGGACTTATAAGGGAAGAATACCGGGATGTTAAGACCTCCTTGTCCCTGGATGAGATACTCTTACTTATGAAGTGGGCCATGCAAAAAGCTTTCTGTACAATGGAAGCAACATGATGGTCAAAAGTCAGGTTGCTATCAATCTGGGTGCCCAAATCACTCACAACTGACTGCATGCTTAGGACATTGTTGTTAATGTGATAATTTGTGGGGATGTCACTCTCCCCAAAGGGATGATGTTGCATTTTTTTGTATTCATCTTGAGGCCATGTCTATGGTACCAGTCATCTGTTTGGGTGAGACCCTCTTTGAGGATGTCCACATCACTAAGGGAATTTATGACAGCGCCCAACTTGCAGTCATCTGCAAACCTGGTCAGCCATAGCCCACTGGTTTTGGCCTGCACCTCAGAAAAGTATATCCCAAATAACAGAGGCCCCAAGACCGACCCTGGGATATGCCACTCGATACGGGTCTACTACTTGAGTTGGCTTCCCCTATTTTAACTAGGTGGGTTATATCAGTGAGCCAGTTAGCTATCCATCTGGTAACATATGGATCTATGCCTAGTTGAGAGAGTTTATCTATTATGCCCAAGTGGAGAATAGTGTCAAAGGCTTTGGCCAGGTCAAGGTAGGTGGTGTGCACTGTTCTCCTCATCCATGGCTTTGGTTACTGTCTCAAAAAAGTCAACCAAATTTAACAGTCATGACCTCCCCTTGATGAAGCCAAACTGTGTGAGATTGAGTGTTTGGAGATTGCCAATGTCTTTGTTAATGAGGTCCATGATAATCTGTTCCATGGCCTTGCAGCTCAGGCTAGTTAGGCTGATGGGAATATAATTTCCCAGATCAGTGGACGCTCCACCTTTGTGTAAAGGGATGACTGTGGCTGTCCTCCACTCAGCTGGGACAAAGCCAGTACTCAGGCTTTGGTTGAATAGGGCACCTAATGCTGCTGCAAGTTCCTGCCTAAGTTCATGTAGGATGCAGCCTGGGATGTTATCGGGTCCCATGGAGGCTGTATGTATTGCCTTTGAGAGAGCAGTGATGACCTGATCCTTAGATATAAGGGGAAGGGGGCAGGTACTGGGAATGTCCTGATTTACTGATGGGGGGACAGAGGGGTGAAATTTTCACTGACTCTGTCAGCCAGCAAGTTTGCTACATCTACAGCATTTGTATATGTAGTGTCCTTGATCACCAGTTCTGAACAGATCTGGGTGCTACCTTTGAGATTACAGACATATGTGTAGAAGGACTTATGTCTCTAGTAGATGTGGCCAATTTGGGCTTGATGTTTGCTTTGGAAGATTTCACTAGTACTCTTATTTGCTTGTTTATCCGAAGGAGAGATTGCTTCTAATTGGGCACCTGCTCCTTCTTGGTTCTGGACAGCAATTTTTTTCTTTTGTTATAGAGTTTATTTATTGCAGATGTCCACCAGACAGGTTTACACTTTCTTGCGGAGGATGATTTAGTCCTGTCAGGTATTCCTGATTCCATGCATCTATATAAATGTTCATATAGTAATTTGGTATACTTTGCATACTGGTGCCAGTTCCTAGAGAGAGGGAGGGGGTCTGTAAAGCTGTTTATACCATCCCTCAGGAGGCTGTAAAAGCTTTGTAGAAGTTTATTTTGTTTGACCCTAGCTAGAGGGGGGTCGGGGGAGAGGGTGACTGCAAATGTGACCACTTTATGGTCGGATCTTACAAGGGAGAATGATACTGCATGGATGCTGCAGTGGTTACTCATGTTGGTTAATACCAAGTCCAAGATATTATCACCTCTTGTGGGGGTATCAACTAGCTGTTCCAAAGCATTTGCATTGACAAAATCGAGGAATCTCTAGGCATTTGTGTTCTGGAATGAGTAGTTCTTTCAGTCTATGTTTGGGTAGTTAACATTGCCCAGGATCAGGGTAAAGGGTTGAATCTTGATAGATTTAAAGAAGTCTAGGTAGGCAGTTTGGGCATCTTAAGTCAGATTTGGGGGCTGGTAGCTAGCTATGATTTGTATAGGGCTCCTCTCAATGGTTAACTGCACCTGGAGTGTCTCCTGTACGTCATACTGTTTGACCAGCCTGGAGGTGTGTATGTCTTTAATATATAATGAAACTCCACCTCCTTTGGCTTTACTACCCACAGTTTGGAGTCTGAATGTATGATAAGATGAGTAACCAGGTATGGCTGGGGTGCTCTCCACAGCTTTGAACCAGGTTTCTGTTACTGCGCAGATGTCAGCATTTTTCAGGTTTAAGAATGCTTACAATGAGTGCAGTTTCATGTTTAGACTCCTAGTGTTTAGCAGCATGACCTTTCATTTGGGTTTTGTTGAAAGTTTTATGTTGGTAGTTTTAACCTGATCACTTTTTCTAAAAAAGGCACTATGGGAGAGGAAAGTGCCTTTGCCAGAAGCCTGAAGCCCAAGTGAGACAGATGCAGGCCATCTCTGGCAAAGCATTGTGGTATATCAATCATATTTTCCCAGGCTGTCAGGTACTGGATCCCCCTGGAATAATACACAAAACTAAGCTAATTATTAAAGTCAATCATTTTCTGTTTGTATTGAAGCATCATTCTGGGTGATGGTAGAATGCTGCTTAAGGTTAGGGACATACCTGCCTGGGACACATATTCAGTGAGTTCAATCATGTCTCTCTTCATATAGTCCAGGGAGGTACATCTCAAGTCATTCACACCAACATGGACTATGACAGAGTCATAACAGTACCTGTTGTTGAGAGACTTGACGTGTGTGTGTGTGATATGGCGGATTCTGGCCCCTGGCAGACAACTAACTGTGACTTTGTCCTTTTCCAGCCTGGTGAGAGGCACATCTGTGTGTCTCACAATGGAGTCTCCTATGACTAATATGTTAGGTTTATGGTTAAGCCTTAATGGTTGTGAGACACAGGTGTGTGAGCTATGCATGGTATGTGGTGTGGAGGGCTGTGGAGATTATGTGTGTTTTTGCCTCAGAGGTTTTTGCCTCGGAGGTCTCCTTTGTTTGGGTATGTTTTTTTTGAGGACCTCCACATATGTGGGTGTGTGTTGTGTAGGTGTGGGTGGTGTTTGAGGTGTAGTGATTGTGTTGACAACCTTCTCACTGCCAGATATACTGGCTTGTGAGAGAGAGAGCATGTACTCTAGGTTCCTAATGTAATTGCATCTCTCACAAATTGTGTTCCTAGGTGGTAGTAGTAGGTGGTTATCTCTGTACATAAGGCAGTTGCTACACTATCTCAGGATGCCCATGTCACCCAGACTGGCAGGAGAAACTGTAGGAAATTGTCCATCCATATTTTTCAGAATCTGAGAGAGAAGGCCAGGGAGAGCTAAGGGGTAAGCCTAAAGCCCAAGTGCTTAAAACAAAAATAAGAGCTTAGAATAACACAATTTAAACAGGTTATAAACAAGCAGTAACAAATGCAACAGAAAAGATGCAATCGAACACAAGTAGCAGAAAAAGCAAGATAAAGTAATGGAACAGGAGGAGGAAACAAAAATACATTTTTTTGTTCGAAAAGTGGAAAGGGAGCTGTTTGACCAGTTTTTCCTCTCTAGACTGAGTACACCACAAACTCACAGCAACAGCAAAAACCACCAACTTTAAGAACACAACAGCAGTTGGGTGGGGGAAACAAAAATCCAACCAGAGATCAGCAAATATATAAATGGAGACACAGAAAAGTAAATAATTCAGTTAAACAAATAAATAAATACAGTGCAGTAAACTAGTGCAGAACTGTTACACAAATAAATAAAAAAATAACGCAGTACTGATAAGCAAATACATACAACCAGTGCAGTGCTGATAAGAAACACATGGGCAGTTAAAGTGCAAAAATATACTTATGTAGCTCTCTAATTCATATTGTTTAAGAAGCACTCTGTGTCAGGCACAAATGGAGATCTACGAAAATGTCGAACTGCCAGGACACACCAATAAGTGTACCACCTCCTTCAGTGAGTAGACGAAACTTTATTCACACTATGAACACCACGCTACATAAGCCGTCAAAGTATAACATCCAAAGATAAAAACAACATGAACGGTTAAGCGCTTTCACTCACTATATGTCAGCTTCCTCAGAACACCTATACTAAGGTGAATACGCCTTAAATTCAAAAACTGGCGCCAAATATCAGCTGTTCATTTGAAGTTCTTAAAGCAGCAGTCAAGATTGCCTATACCTTGCATATACCTAACCAGTTTCTGTATGAAAACTAAAATATCTATACCTTAATAAAAATGATTTAAACAAGGGAAACATGATTACAAAATATTAAAAATTTGATTAAAAATGTTTTGTATATATGTGAATGAAAATAATTATAACACTAAATACTTTCAAAAATAAGAATAGTAATTAAAACTCTAAACTAATTAATTGAACTGTCACACAACTGTATGAATGCATCGCTGATCACTACCATGTCAGGCATAGTATATTATTTAGCTGTCTTTGGAAAAACTTTTTGTCATACAGAAATTTCCCTTTAGAAAACATTTATTAGAACAAATATTATAAATAATTATTATTTTATTTTATCTCAAATTCATCTCCAAGATGGGCTTGCATGATATAAAATCATTTATTCCCTGTGGGCTTGTTGCATCCAGAAATAGCTGCCACCATATTTCTTTAAAATGCAATATTTTCTTAAGATCACCTCCTCTAGGATCATTCTGTATAATATCTAATATGGTAAATTTGAATTTGTGATTAACCCCCATTTTCTCAACATGTATGGATAGTGCATTTGTAGAATCTTTTTTAGATATACTGTAAATATGATCGTATATGCGCTTCCTGAAGCTTCTTTATGTTTTACCTATGTAATAGCTGGTGCATGCACCACATTTAGCCATATATATATCACCATTTTTGTGTTACAGTTGCCTTTTCTAAATTTCACCAACTGTCTATGTTCATTGTAAATGTATATTTTGTCTTTTCCCAATATATATTTACATTGGTTGCATGCACCACATTTTTAGTACCTTCTAATACATTCTGCAATTTATTAGTCTTTACACTTCTCTTACCTTCTCTGGGAGAATCTTGCAATAATTTATTTATATTGCAACCCATTTTATAAACTATTCCTGGTTTGTAACCCACAACAACAGTAAAACTAATTTGACTGACTTTACTTTTGACTTTTCAATGTACGAAATAGATGAGGAAGCGAAACAGATAGGAACAAAACCTAAACACAGCTACCCTATTAAAATGTACTCTTCAGTGACTGGGAACACTATGCAACATAAGAATGACACTACAGTTCATTCTACGATTCCCCCGGACACAGTGTTGGGAAGATTGGACAAAGGCAATAAAAAACATGTATTTTAACAAATTTTTAACTACTTGTTATAACTTGGACACAGTCACACAAGCTTATGAGAAAACTAAACCCATTACAAAATCTATGGGAAGCTTGGAAGATAAGATATATGTTTTAGGCAAGTCATTGAAACAAATCAATGTATAAAAGTGGACAATGCCTATTTACATAAATGTATTGAAATGAATATTGTACCTAAAGGGTTAAGATTTTTTAAAATACCAATGGGAATTACATTGAATGAAGTTTGTATAACGGAATTTAATGATTTTTTTCGATGATTGTGGTCTGAAATATATGAAAATACTCATCAAATACAATGATGAGAAATTAAGTAAATTAATACAAGAGGTAGAAACATTAAATTCCAATATAATTAATGATTTACTTTTTTTTGAATGGGAAAGGTTATATACCAAACAATTTAACATAGCTGAAAGGTGGATATCAAACATTTCTGATAGAAAACAGAAAAAAATATTTAGAGATGTGGAACAATACAAAAAGGGTGTGGCATATGATTGGCAGAGGTATAAAGGTAGAACAGGCTATGAAGATCAAGGAAACAGTAAGAATACATATGAAGGAAGGGAGTTTCAGGACAGCATTCCATCAAATAAATATGAGTCACATTTTTACGGGGAACAGGAAACATATGGACAACCCTATCGGAACAAAAATCAGAAACAGCATTTAAAATATGGGAGGAACAACAACAGACAATGGGAAAGAAAGCCAAATTGGTAAAGAAAGAAAAAAACAAGGTTACATGTAAAAGCAAAGAAATCACAGTACAAGATAACATGTATACATGTGATCATTTTAAAATATACAATTTTTCAGATTTAGATATATGTAGTTCACATTTTGATGTACTGGCCAAAAGTATGAAATACATACCTACTCCACATTTCAACATAGTGGACTGTCTTTGTGAGGTAAAAAAAATTACTAGAAAGACCAATTTAGCCATTTATTTTAATAACAAACCCAATTTACACAATTCTGCGAATAGTGACAAAAATGTGAACAGGTTTCAAGACGTAGAGCTTAAACTTAAAAGTACATTTATACCTCCCAGCTACCCTAAGGTAGACATATATGAGAGAGTTGTGACCAGGGAGTTATATAACATGTATAAAGAATACAAAAAAACAGTATTTAAAAGTAATCTAACAGACGAAGAAAGCAAAACTCTGAAGGCATTACAGATGAATACACAAATCAGAGTGATGAAACCTGACAAGGGGGGTGGAGTAGTCATTTATGACAATATGCAATATATTATGAAAATGTATGATATATTATACTTGTCAAGTAATTATGAAACAATTTCAATTAATGAAATAAATATTGCATACCAAAGAACCGATTCATATCTTGAGGAGTTCCTCATTGATGGAAGGATATCCAATGAGATTGATAATTACTTGAAGGATAAATATCCTACAATGGCTACCCTAGTAGGGATACCCAAAGTACACAAAGACACTACCAACCCCCCATTTCGACCAATAGTGTTAGGCAGTCGATCAAAAACATTTCCTATCAGGAAATATATAGCTATATTGTTAAAACATGTTTATAACAAAATTTCCCATATGGTCAAAGACTCCTGGGAATTTTTAGGCATGTATCCAGTAAATTTTCGGTGGGATGGATACATGTTTGTAACCATTGACGTCATCGATCTGTTTTCATGTATCCCCAAACAACCAGGATTAGAGGCATTTTGTAACAGTATTTACAAACATTCTGAATTGGAATGGGATGAAATTTGCCTAATAATGGAATGTATGTCTTTGGTTCTGGACTATAACTTCATTTATTTTGAAGGAGAACATTTCAGACAGACCAGGGGGTAGCTATGGGGGCAGCCTGTGGCCCCATTTTTGCCAATCTGGTCATGCTGGATTGGGAAGATAGAATTCTCTTTCCCAGTACATTCTACAAGAGCATCTTACACTATTCCAGATTTCTTGATGACATACATATAGTATGGGGAGATACATGGCAACATTTCGAAAGATTTATTGAATTTTTGAATACAAGTAGTGAATTTTTAAAATGTACATATTCATATAGTTCTGAAGGGATAGCATATCTTGATACCTATAGATATAAGCAAGATGGAGAGTTAAAATCTAGAATATACAGGAAAAGTACCTTTTCGAACGATTATTTGGCTTATGACAGTTATCATCCAACAAAGTTAAAACAGAATATATTTAAGGGACAATGTATTCGAGCCATACGTATGACCTCAGATTACAATGTAATGAGGGAGGAGGTAAAGAACATTACTGGGTTGTTCAAAGACAGGGATTACCAATCAAAGATGTTGAATGATATAGGACAATATGTAATGAATGAGTGGGGAAAAAACTATAATCCTCCTTTTGGAGCTGGAGTAATCAATAGTAGTTCTAATGTTATAAATACTATTAACATCAAAAATTATGGTATGAAAGGCACCAATTGTCACCAGAGGTCATTCATTATATGTTATAGTCCTATTTCAGATCAGGTAGTAGACATTATGAATAAATTTTGGTATTTATTATCCACAGATGGTAGTGTGCGAGACATTGTGGGTTACAAAAAAAGGAATAGTTTATAAAATGGGTTGCAATATAAAGAAATTATTGCAAGATTCTCCCAGAGAAGGTAAGAGAAGTGTAAAGACTAATAAATTACAGAATGTATTAGAAGGTACTAAAAAATGCGGTGCATGCAACCAATGTAAATATATATTGGGAAAAGACAAAATATACATTTACAATGAACATAGAGAGTTGGTGAAATTTAGAAAAGGCAACTGTAACACAAAAATGGTGATATATATGGCTAAATGTGGTGCATGCACCAGCTATTACATAGGTAAAACAGAAAGAAGCTTCAGGAAGCGCATATACGATCATATTTACAGTATATCTAAAAAAGATTCTACAAATGCGCTATCCAGGCATGTTGAGAAAATGGGGGTTAATCACGAATTCAAATTTGCCATATTAGATGTTATACAAAATTATCCTAGAGGAGGGGATCTTAAGAAAATATTAAATTTTAAAGAAATATGGTGGCAGCTATTTCTGGATGCAACAAGCCCACCGGGAATAAATGATTTTATATCATGCAAGCCCATCTTGGAGATGAATTTGAGATAAAATAAAATAATAATTATCTATAATATTTGTTCTAATTAATGTTTTCTAAAGGGAAATTTCTGTATGACAAAAAGTTTTTCCCAAGACAGCTAAATAATATACTATGCCTGACATGGTAGTAATCAGCGATGCATTCATACAGTTGTGTGACAGTTCAATGAATTAGTTTAGAGTTTTAATTACTATTCTTGTTTAAATCATTTTTTATTATGGTACAGATGTTTTAGTTTTCATACAGAAACTGGTTAGGTATATGCAAGGTATAGGCAATCTTTACTGCTGCTTTAAGAACTTCAAACGAACAGCTGATATTTGGCACCAGTTTTTGAATTTACGGCATATTCAGCTTAGTAGAGGTGTTCTGAGGAAGCTCACATATAGTGAGTGAAAGCGCTTAACCATTCATGTTGTTTTTATCTTTGGATGTTATACTTTGACAGCTTATGTATCGTGGTGTTCATAGTGTGAATAAACTTTTGTCTACTCACTGAAGGAGGTGGTACACTTATTGGTGTGTCCTGGCAGTTCAACATTTTCGTAGATACTTTGGTTTTTGGATATTCTACAAATGGAGATCTAGCCAAATGAGCAGAAATTCACTCAAATGTAATATTTTTATACCATCATGATAAAAGACCCTTCCAAAGGCACACCCTGAGACAAACATAACACAGAAGCTGTTTGACCAGTTTTTCCTCTCTGGACCGAGTACACCACAAACTCACAGTAGGGGCATACAACAGCAATAGCCACCAACTTTAAGAACATAACAGCAGTTGGGTGGAGGGGAAAACAAAAATTCAATCATAGATCAGCAAATATATGAATGGAGATGCAGAAAAGTAAATAATTCAGTCAAACAAATAAAAAACAGTGCAGAACTGTTACATAAATAAATTAAAAAATGAAGTACCGATAAGCAAATAAAAACAACCAGTGCAGTGCTGATAAGAATCACTGAACAGTTAGATAAAGTGCAAAAGGTATACTTATGTAGCTCTAGAATTCAGATTGTTTAAGAAGCACTCTTCGTCAGGCACAAATATAGCTATAGCAGGATGAGTCATCAATACACACAACCCGACCCATTTTGTTTTTTGCCAAGGGTAGATCTTGCTTATTGAACCTTGTGGACTTTGATACCGACCCCAAAGACCATGATGAGGGATAACAGGACATAGCACATATGTTGAGTTATCCAAGATCTTTGACACTATCACCCATTCATGTCTCATAGTGAAGATCTTTCATATTGGAATTAACTCATACAGTAGTAGATGGATAGCCAGCTGGTTCACTGACAGAACACACACTCTCAAAGTTGAGGAATTCACCTTCACCACTAGCCACTTACTGTTAGAATACCACAAAGATATTTGCTGGCCCTCAACTGTTTGCAGACTACTTCCCTGAAGTGCAGGCAAGTGTAGATGGCCTGTGCTTTACCAAAATTGCAGGTGACTGGCAATTAGACACACTCATACAGAGTCCCATTAGGTTGGTAACATGCTACAGAAGGGGTTGACACACACTAAGGGTGTAGCTAGGCATACTCAGTGTACTCAGATGAGGACCCCTGCTAATTATGATATATATACTACCCTTCTAAGCTCAAACACAGTGTTCTGAGACTTGGGAACACATGTTGATAGAAATCTATTCTTTATTCACTGTGTGCATAGTGGTGACACACACATTCTACATTGCACACAGCATGCATATGGACATCACATCCAAGACCAGGGTGGTCATATCTCTGCGGTACTCTGCCCTTATCAGATCACTAATTGAGTATAATGCTTCCTTCTGTGTGTACCTCACAAGACACCTGCACCAACTGGAGAAGACACAGGTTTGTGCCTGGAAGAATCCAGGACCTCCAAACATGACATACATGGAAAGACTGACAGAGCTGTTACTGTACTCAGTATCATACAGGCTACTTAGAGGTGCCCTATGGCTGGCTGGCAGAGCACTCTCAGACCCTGCCCTACTGTAAATGCTGCACATCTGCAAATCAAATGGCACAAGAATAACTTGCCCCAGGGTTCTCAACCTAGCCTGTGACATAAACAGAATATCCTGGGGAGACAGATATCTCCCCCAGCAATTTACACTCTTCTGTAATAGGCTCTCAAGTGAGTGTGAAGCAGTGCTCCTCAATGACCCTCTTCAAGCAACCTTGACTACTGGTTGGATGATTGCAAAGTCACCTGTGGGGCGGCACCCATGTCCCTCAGTGACAAGGCTAGTTGGTGCTGCTCACAAAATCTCTCTGCTAACAATAAACATCTAACTATGCTCAGTAAGAGTACTTGTGTTTTTACATGGCTAGGCTTCTAAGCACCCTAGGGACATTAGGCTAGTAGCCTCCTGTAAACATATGAAGCTATGAATCTATGCATGCCTCCCAACATCTTGTCTCCCGCATGGCCTGCTGATGTTATCTACTATAAGTTCACCTGCCATGTTGCAAAAGTCAGATTTGTGCCATGGCACTAGTGTAAAGTACTGTGCTCTGTAGTCTGTGTACTTAGATAGATCGAGGTTCTATTCTCACTGCAGTCAACTGTGTGTGTGTGTGTGTGTGTGTGTGTGTGTGTGTGTGTGTGTGTGTGTGTGTGTGTATCTCGGGTCTATATTACAACATCGAATGCATGGTAGTCTGAACGTTGTTATATCGAACCCAAATGTTCGAACTACGAAAATAGTGAAGCCACGGCACACCAATTTTTTTCCCAGGAAAAAAAATCGGTGGGCTGTTCTTGGGGCTTTGCTATTTCCTCCACTTGGTGCAATCTCAGAGTTGGTATATTTAAGTGGGGGATGTGTGGGGGCAAAACCCCCACATTAGTTTCAGTTTAAAGTGTAAGTATTTTTTTTTGTACCGGAACAGCAATTTTTTTTTCCCTGGGGAAAAAAATCGCTGTTCTGTGTTTTCGTAGTTATTGGGTTTCGAACGTTATGGTTCGATATTATATTATTCGGACTCCTGTGAGTTTGACAATGTAATATAGACCCATGTATCCCACATGGCCTGCTAATGTCATCTAATACAAGTTCACCTGCAGTCTTATAAAAGTCAGACATGTGCCGTCACCGTGGTGCTTGCATAAAGTACTGTTCTCTGTAGTCTGTGTACTTAGGGAGGAGTTCTGTTCTCACTGCAGTCAATCAGGTGGGTGTGTATCTAGACAGAAGAGCAGAAATGTGTATCCCATAGTTACTGCTCCCATGTCATGGATTGACAGTATTTTAATACTTGCAGATGCCTACACATCCATTTCATGCAGTCTACCCAACATCTTGTCTTTCACATTGCTTGCTAATGTCATCTACTATAAGTTTGCCTGCACACTTGTAAAATTCAGACTTGTGCTGTGATGCTCTGTAGTCTGCGTACTTAGGTAGGGATTCTATTCTCACTGCAGTCAACCATGTGTGTGTGCGTGTGCGTGTGTGTGTGTGTGTGTGTGTGTGTGTGTGTGTGTGTGTGTGTGTGTGTGTGTGTGTGTGTGTCAGCTGTTACTTGACATTACAGAGAGCATTTTACACTACCACGTGGGATACTGTTATAGTCTTCTCAACAGACACTGATGATGTCATCAGCTATAATGTATTGT
>NC_056746.1:385219253-385226753 GCF_019279795.1 Protopterus annectens
TTTACTAAATTATATAAGTTTTAATTTTCCACGGTGATGAAAAATTTGAATGAAAATGTTATACACTGAATTAATTTCAGTATGACAGACTTTGTATTATTATTTTTAGCTCCCCACAAACTATCAGCTGTCATGAGAACTGTTGGCCTATTTGTTCTCTGTGTAGAGTGAGACCCTATCAGCCCATTTGTTCCTCATGTGATGAGAGCCGGTCATAGAAGGCTGTCATCTAGGCAACCATCAGGAGTTTTTTGTAGTATATATACCTAACCCCCCACTACCTATGCGGCATCCTTGCAGTGGACTCTACAACGCTGGATTCTTTTGTATGCACATGACAGTACATGATTGGCCCTGTCTACAGCACAATACTGCTTGGTGATTGTACACTACCTTGTCCCACTGACTGTGCATGTCATGTATTGTTCACTTAGCCTCCACTAGGTGTCAGTATAAGTAGTAGGACTAGCTACTACTCTTCCCCCAGATTGGTTAAGCAGGCTAATTCCCATCCTCCCTATGTTATCCAGTGCCTGAGTCACTAGTCAGACATGTCATCTGGGCCATAGTCAGGGTTTCTTTCCTGTATGCCACAGAGCCAGGCCAATACGTCAAATTTCCTGTCTAATTCTGATACTTAGTAACTGCTAGGATATAAAGATCTGTTCTAGGAAATGTTTTATGGCATTTTACTATGCAGTATTTCAAATATACTCTAATGCTGGAGTGTGTTTTATATGGAAAGTAAAACACTGAAAATCCCTATTGCAAAAGAGTAAGGATATACAGTACTAGGAGTGCTGAGCAAATGTGGTCTAATTTAAAAAAAATCACTGCAAAGTCTAACAATTGTGCCATTGTGTATTATTGGGTATGTTGTAAATTTCTGAAGCGGTGTAATTTTGCTGGAACAACGTAACTTTGTTGGCTGTCAGTGTTTATGGCTGTTCACTCTGCAACACAAAATGTTTTTTGTGAAAAGTTACAGATAAGACATAGACTGTTATTCTTGCCCAGATAAAGTCTAATGCTTTCTGCCAAATAACTGACTTAGGCAATCATGCTAACTGAAACATAGTCATAACATTTTTGTTTTAAATAAGCAAAAAAAAAGGACATCTGACTGCAGTATATGAGATCACTACTGCATTCAGTACCACAACCACCACCACAGTCATGAATATTTCAGCATCAATTCTCACCACAGACACAACGCTGAAAATCTGTATGAAAAGTGCAGTGCTAAGTAACTGTATACTGCTTAAAACCACTCAGACATGACTCAGTGTCTGTGTATGTACAGCTACTAAGTGCAGGGCTCTGCAGAGCCTTGTCTCATGTGACCAAGTGGAGCACAGGCTTTTAAAAACAAATCGAAACACATTGTTGGGGAATAGCCATTAGATAGGATTGAAACTGCTGCAGTGGAAAATTTGTACTTTTTTTTATGTGCAAGCCCTCACCATCCTCCTCTTCTGCATCTGTGATACTGCTAAAGTACAGTATGAGTTACTGAACCCATTAAACCTTCATAAAGTCTTCTCTTTATACACTGCCCACATGCTGTAATAATCTCAGTTCACTAATAATTTAGCAGACACAAACAGGTATGTTTATATGCATGTGTTTCTTTTTCATTAACTAATTAATTAATTAATCATTGTTTTACTCTTTGCTTCTGCTCTTTAGATAAATTTTAATTTCTGAAATGGGTATGACAGGCTTTGAGTTAAATTATTTACAAACACACACACACACACACACACACACACACACACACACACACACACACACACACACACACACACACACACACGTAAAAAAAAAGAAAAAGAAAGGATATCATACAGAACGTCAATATCAAAAGACAAACTGGCTTTCCAATTCTGATGCAGGTTATATTACTTAAACAAGATGAAGGGAAGATAAAGAGTTGTGGCTAGATTTAGGAACCTGCCACTCAGCAGTCTTTTTCACTTCCCAAGGAGTCTCAAACTGTTTTATAACCTCAGCAGGCTTAGCTTTTTTTTAGCTATTCTAGTAATGATTCAACACATCAGCCCCCATGTCAATATAGACAAAATACTTTGTCATATCAAGATTAAACAGCATTCCCATTACCTATCAGTCATGCTTCTTTCTACTTGCTCTATCCTACCTTCCTTTTTAGCTTAATCCTATCATATTTACTCCTAGTGGTTTATATACATTACCATAGCCTAGTATATTCTATTTTTTAGTGAAAACAGGTCCCAATTATGAGTGTCTGTTCATATGCCTTATTCTGCTTCACCTTCACTGTCCTTATTACCTTCCTCCGTACTATTGCAAGCAAAGTAAAAATGCTTTTTACTATTAAGATACCAGGGACTGCAGATACTTCTGTAGCCTCAGCCTAGCCAGTGTCTCATACAGGAATGTTTTCACATTAGATCTGTCTTCAGGCATCCTTCTCCATCTGCTGACACTCCACCAACCTTGATGTCACCTACAAAGAAAGTGACCTAGTTTCCATACCCTGTATGAATGATCCTTACAAAACACCATTTGCCACATGCTTCCCACTGAAAGCCTATCTCTGAATTATTACCCTCTGTTTTCTGTTAGCTAAGTATTCAGCCTTCTGTACTGTTTGGTATCCACCACCCATTTCATTTTTGTCAGAAGCATTCAGTGCAAGACTAAGAGTAGGCTTTTGCTGAAATCTGGAAAGATCATGACTACAGGGAGTGGTTAGCCTTACAGGATAGGCCTGCTGGTAATACAATCTGGAATGTACCGAGCAGCTAGTTTTGCCCAATAATACTTCTTTGCTTTACTTCAGTAGTTTTTTATATTTGAGTGGCTTCTATTTCCTAGGATATTCTAGTTCTGTTTTGGCAAACAGATATCACGTTCTTGCTTCTAGCCCCCAGGGACTAACCTTAATCTATAGGACCTGTTAAATAATGTTATCAGTAGTTTTACCAAACTCCTAGCAGACCATTTTGATATGTGTAATGGGGTTTTGTCAGATCCTTTTGGTGAATCCACCTACAACTGCCTCCATTGCCATTTCCACCATTTATATGGCTGGATTCACAAAGGAAACCACAAAATGTACTCTATATGTACACTTTGTGTACAATTTCTGAACTCAAGAACAGCTCTTCCACAGTGCTTGTGCTGTCTATTCAATCAGAAAGGTTACACTCACTGTACACATAGTATATACTTGTTGGTAACCTTTATGAATCCGGCCCATTATGTTTTGATCTCTCCACCATTCTGTGTTCTTCTCCTGTTTTCCTGCATTATTACCCTCTCTTTCTCTACACATTGGTACATTTTCTGCTAAAACACTCACCTATTCTTTTATCTCCTTACACATTTCACCTTCCAGGCTGGTTTATCAAATATCTTAACATTTTTTTTATTATTTTCTTATCAATATTTAAAGAGGACCTTCCTCCTTTTCTTAATGTTTGCTGAAGATCTCCACATCATACCCATTTCTGCCTTCTTTTCTCTGCACTTTTTGCTCCCCTGTGTCATGCTATGACCTTTCTACCCAGTGCCCCATGTCCATGGCCAGGTTGGCCAGATTCTCATCTGCCCCCCTGACTTGATCCAGTGTAGCTGTGGCTAGTGAAGATCCTAAAGGCATTCTAGTGGTCTAGACATCTCTATTTAGTGGAGGGGGTATTTACCTTACTGGCCTACCCCATTACTCCTGGCTCCCAGTGCCGCATCCATGATTGTGGCAAAGGGGCAGGCATGCAGTGGGGATGTGTGGCACGTTGCCTCCACCTCCATAGGAGCTCAGTCATGTCCAATACCCTTTCCCCTCTTTAGATCATGCAACCTCACTCTGACATCCTCAGCTCCACCAGGGATCATCACAGGGAATGCCCGCAGAAACATCAAACCTAGAATAGGCAATCCCTTCCCTTCCTGCAGCTCCGTCAGTTGCCTGAGCCACTAACTGAACACAGGGTGGCCTGGTTGTAGTCAGGGCTTTATCCCTCTATGTCACTGGAGTGGCCCCCACTTTTGCCTTCTTGATCTACATTGCTGTCTTCTTTCTACCTACATATAAGCCTTTTGGTGATATTTCCTTTGTTCCTTCCTTAACAGTACTTATGTCCCTTTTTGTTAATGCTGTCCTTCCTACCTTAGAGAACAGACTGGTTTCCACTTTATTACTGACTCGAAAATCTCTTTTAACCCTTTCACAACCACTCAATAGAGTACCCTTTTTATGCTACTCCACAACTTTGTTCATATACATTTTCACAGATATCTCTTTATAAGCTTCCTTACTCTACATAATCAGCTACCCAGTAATGCCTGACACTACACATGGAGACCCTGTCTGGCTACTTTTCCATAACTAATGTGGACCATTTTGCTGCACAGCTGTAGCAGCTATTTGAACCTGATTTGTAGGTCATTCATCCTGTTGATTCTTCAGCTCATCTTCCCCTCAGATCATGAGTACCAGGAGTCATTATTTTCTGGTCCTACATGACACATTTTGTTCAAACCATTCTACCAGTCAGTTCTTTCTGTTGCCTTCAGTGATAGGGTGCTCCAGACTTGGTTTTGGCAGACAGAAGCCTTCTAACCTAAAGACAGTTTTCATTGCTGTCCATCCCTTGATTCTTTTTATGACTAGCTGCCCCTGCATTCCATAGTTTTAGAGCATTCATGGACCAAACATAGCAGTCTTTCTCCAAATAACTTTGAATATCAGTAAGCTTTCCATTAGTTATCTGGCCTCCTCTCTCTCTTTCTGACACCCTGTCTGTTCCTCTTGAGCACTACTTTCCTCATCTACTCATCCGTCTTTACTCCAGTTGATAATAATCAATCAAAGACAAATGAAACAAATAAATTAATAAACAAGCCAATTAAAATGTATTTGGCTTAAGTCTAGCTTCCGGTTTACTAAATGTATTTACAAAATATACACTTTTGTAACAAGAGGAAATCACAGTTACATCAACCAGAAGACCACTGCAGGGTAATAATGAATGAAACATAACTATTCTAAAAGACAGATGGCTATGGGTCAATTTTACACGAACCAGGCGGGAACATGCTCTGAATAGTTTGATAGAGGTGCTCAATTTTGGGAGTGGTAAGCATAAACTTGCAGATTGTGTTCATAGAGACTGTATCAATTGTATGACAAAAGAGGAAGAGACTTCTAAATCTTATAGCAGGCATCCAAAAAGGAGAAGACTTTGATCTGTTTTTTTTTTTTTTTTACTCTGATAATTAAAGGGCAAAGTAAGATCCATATAACAGCCAGGGTATTTATATAAAGTGCACAGCATCTATAAGACATTTATTTGCCACAGCAGTTTGCCATTTCAGAAAAAAAAATGTTTTGCTCAGACTCCTGTAGCTTTTCATTTGCTAAATGTGATGTTTTGATGCTTAACAGAGACAATAAACAATGATGGACAGGTCTCAAATTAGAGTGTCTTGCTATTAACAAGAGAGTGGTTTTGGCAAAGAATCATGACATGTAGCAATGTGCTGAGCTGATTGTGAATGATGTTACCTACACTGAGGCCGAAGATATAGCAAATCTACTGGCCGACCAATTCAGCTCTAACTTTACCCATTCTGTTTGTCCCTCAGGATATGCATGAAACTGGCATGCCTCCAGCTGTCACAGAACACCAAGTCCTATAAGTGCTATCAAATCTAAAAATACTACATTGCTGGATTCTGACAATATCCCAGATGCATCTTAAATAGCAAGAAGCATGATCTAACCACACCCCTAACAACACTGTTCTGTCTCAGCCTCCATACAGGTTTTGTACCAAGTGAATGGAGAACAGCTACAGTCATTCCCCTGCATATTGGGGACGACCTTCCACAGCCCCATGCAATTACAGGCCCATATGTCTGACCAGCCTCATATGCAAAGCCATGGAAACACTTGGAATTAATCAATTAGGACATGGGGAACTTCTAGACACTGGACCCACTTCAGTTTGGATTTGACAAGGGCAGTTTATGCTTACTCAACCTGGTAGATTTTTTGAAAAGGTCACCAAAGCAATGGATAAAGGCAAAATGGTACACAGTGCATATGTCATCCTGGCCAAAGCTTTTGACACAATTCCCCACTTAGGCATAGTAGAAAATCTAGATAAACTGGCTCACAGATAGGACACAGATAATCAAGATGGGGAGGTTATCTCCTCAAAGAGACCAGTCACCAGTGGAGTCCCCCAGGGTTCTGTGTTGGGTCCTCGCCTGTAAGGCATCTACTTTTCTGAAGTAAAAGCCAATACCAAGGTCCTCTGGATGACTAAGTTTGCAGATGACTGCATGCTAGGAGCAGTCATTGAATCCCCAAATAACTTAACCATCCCACAAGAAGGTTTGTCCCAAATAAATAACTGGCACCAAAACCATGGACTGAAACTAAATGCAAAAAATGCATTATTGTATCCACTATCATCTACCCCAAGAAGCTAACATATTGACAATAAGCTCCCATGATTTGACCCAGTTATTTGGGATTTGGAAGCTTATGTGGACAGTGACCTATCTTTTGATCAACAAGTGTCCATTGTTGTAAGAAAGTCATTTTATATTGCACAGCTTATAAACAAATGGATTGTGTCTAGATCTAGAGATGCCATTGCCTCCCCTTTACTCAGCCCTCATTAGACCAGTCACTGAATATAATATCCTCTTTGGCATGTATCTATCCAGACACATGCAACAACTGGAATGCTCACAGAGATACTTTACTGAAAGAATACAAGGTCTAAAATACATATCCTACATGGAACAACTCTAAGCCCTATCAGTATACTTGGTATCCTACAGACTGCTAAGATGTAATCTGTGTCTGGTGTATGATGCATCCTCTGACCCATTACTGATGAATTTACTGCACATCAGCAAGTCAAATGGCATCACAAATACTCTAAGGATCTAATTCTCTTCTGAAACATCAACAGAAAGGTTTGGAGGGACAAATATATCTTGCAGAGGATACCACTGCTGTGGAACAGATTCCCCATCAACATAAAGCAAATTTCATCCCTGTCCATATTCAAGCACAACCTAGATTTATTGATGGGAAACAGAAAACTTACCCCAGGGCTGCCCCATTGTACTACTTACTAATGGACAGAGGCAACTTCTAAATGATTTATCCTATGCATGGGTTCCCTCAAGTTATCTATGGTATGATCCCAGTTATTCTCATTGGGGTAATATGTAATTAATGACTATGGGATGGGAAAGGCCAACCTATAATCAAATTGGATAGGTTATTTTGAGAAAAAAAGGGAAGTTAGCTAGGCTTAAAATGGCCCTCAAGAGCAGCTAGCCTATTACATACCTATGAACCTATGGTAAAAATGGGAATGCTTTATAATTTCTGATTATAAAGGGTAAAAGATTGTGTAAAGATGGTAACCAGGAAGGGATTGTGGGTGCTGAGACGGCATTGTTTGTCTGGATCTTGAAGGACTAATTTGA